>NC_142540.1:5679583-6002500 GCF_056151865.1 Erythranthe guttata
TTTTAATTTTCCAAAATATTTCCAAAAATTTCGATATTTGTTTTTCAAAAATAACACCAATAATATATATCTTATATGATAGGTTACTGAAGATTCCGAATCATCCAGTATCATTTATAATGGAAATTCCGAATTACGCAGATTCTAATCCGAAAATTTCCGATTTTGTATCAATTTTTTCCATTCCAATTTCCGAATTTCCAAAAGTTCAATTTTTCCAAAAGAATTTGGGAACAAAACTGGAATTAGATTTTCACTTCTGCTCCTATTTCCACACCTGACCATATCTCGCATGTCCTGGTGTGAAATGCTGCTAGAATCGACATCCCGACTACTAGTCTTGCCATTTTGCTTTAAAATAACAGTTTACTTTACTCCGGAGCTCACAATTGTCTCGAATGGTGTTGCTTGGCTTTTTCTTGATGTCGTGTCTTATTTTACCAGGTTTTGAGGTTGCATTTGGAGAGCCACAATTCAAGCGAACAGACAAGGGAGCTTTTATTAGATACCGTAACTGCAGAGAAACCTCGATCGTCAAGCTCTCTCCGCTACGGAATATTTGCAGGAGCAGTTGCTCTGACAAGCATTACAGCTATGGTCTACTTGAAGCGTTCAAACATATGATGTTTGATTCTTACAAAAAGCGGCCCTTTTGTTTTTTCTTCGCCATCAAAATCATGATGCATATGGAGGAAGAACATATTTCGAATTGGTGTAATATCTTGAAAGCAATACTGACAAGGGATCAAGAAACGAGGCGAATAGCAAAAGCAAAGTAAAAAAAGGAATAGTAGTATAGCAAATTTTGATGCCTGGCAAAAAAACAATTGATGAATTCGTGAAGCAAAAAATGTAAACGATCGAAGTAAATGTTTCGAGTCTAGATCCTCTAGACTCTGTTGGCAAGCAAAAATTGTCATCCCATTTTGTCATACTTGTGCATTTGTAATATTATTACACCATTGGAAGATCATCAATTTTGTCAATGTATTACCCTTCTAAAGAGATTATTTGTGCATCAATTGATTTCATTTTCATGTTTCTTTGTGGTGTGTTCTTTCTTCTATCTACAATTAATGAACAAATGTAAAATTGGTAAAATTAATTAATTATGCATTGACTACCTAACAAGTTAAGTAATATGAGATATTTGTTTTATCTGAAATGATAAATGCGGGACGATTTTTAGAAAATGCGGGACATTTATTTAAATTTAATTTTTAATTCTTTCAAACCTTTTATCTCCTTTCAGATACTGTCATTTACCAAAAAAATAAAATAAAATAATTTAAATAAATTAAAGAATCTTATAACTATGACATCTAAAATCTTCCAATTTATTTTTAACAAATTTAAAATTTTAGATGCAGATCACTTCTCGAACTTGAACCATACTTAAATTTATTTTAAACAAATTTTAGACGGAAGATGCCCTTTGCCTGTATGTAATCTTTATATGTGGGTTCTAAATTATATATGTATTTTATTTAAAATATTCTGTGTTACTAAAAATCGTCTATTGTTGCCCTCAAAATAAATAAATCTCGTTCTTCATTTATGAAATTCTTCTTTTAAACACATAAAATGGCATATATGGAGTATTAAATAATAATTTATTCAACTTAATCTCAAATTTTCTTTTAACATTACATCACGTTATACTATGTTTTTACCTATGATGGGTATCAATCAAACCCATTTATAAATCCAAACTTTTGTTCATAAGTTGTACTATTTCTGGATACCATATCTACCAGTTATTTGAACTCTTGGCGGGGAATCCCTCTCTCCCTCTCTCTCTCTCTCTCTCTCTCTCTCACACACACACACACACACACAGACACGCATTGATAAATGAGACGCTCTTCGGCCGAGTTAGCAAGTTTCGTGAGCCGTGCTCTGCTGACAGCATCCGACCAAGCGATTCCAACTCGGGCATGGACTCCGTTGCTAGAACAAACCCTCCACCAACTCGGTTGCCGCGACTCGCTCACTCCGACCCTCGTCGCCCGAGTCATCGACCCGTTCCTCCTCCACCACCACTCCCTCGCTTTCGGCTTCTTCAACTGGGCTTCCCAGCAACCGGGCTTCTCCCACACCTCCGCCACTTATCAATCCGTCCTCAAATCCCTCTCCGTTTCCCGCCAATTCAACTCCATTGATAAGCTCTTGAAGCAGGTCCGATTACAAAAGATTTTTCTACATCCCTCCATTTATCGTACAGTCATTGGTTCCCTTGTCTCCGGGAGGAAAACCCATTCGGCGTTCTCGGTCTTCTGCGATGCTGGTCCGATCGTTCCGGAGATTGGGCCAGAGGTTTGTAATTCGCTTCTCGCGGTGTTGTCTTCTGATGGGAGTATCAAGAGTGCTCACAAGGTGTTTGATGAAATGATTGACAGAGGTGTTCGCTTGAGCACTCTTGGTTTCGGGGTTTTTGTATGGCGGGCTTTTCGGCAGAAGGGATTAAATGAGATTTTCAGTTTGCTGGATGATGTGAGGAAGGTCGATTTTTCGGGAATCGACGGCTCAATAGTCGCCCTTCTGGTTGTTCATGGTTTGTGTACGGAATCCCGTGTGAAGGATGCAATAATTGCCCTCGAAGAATTAAGAAAACGAGACTGCAAGCCTGATTTCATGGCGTACAGAATAGTTGCCGAGTCATTGCGTGAGATGAGGAGTGTGGTTGACATGGACATGATTTTAAAGAAGAAACGTAAGTTAGGGGTGGCTCCAAGGGCTAGCGACTACAGAGAACTTATTCTTCAGTTCGTATCCGAAAAACTTATCTCTGAAGCCAAAGAACTCGGTGAAGTGATTGTGAGTGGGAATTTCTCGATCGACGACGATGTTCTGAACGTGCTTATAGGATCCGTATCCGCTACAGACCCTCTGCATGCAGTCTCGTTTATGAAATCCATGCTCAAAAAGGAAAAATTGCCAACTCTACTTACATTAACCAACTTGAGCGAAAATCTATGCAAGCACGAAAAGGGAGACGAGTTGGTCGAAGTTTTCCAGCTTCTGTCTGCAAAAGATTACTTCATGGACTTAGAGAGCTACAATGTGATGGTTTCCTCTCTCTGCAAGGGTAAAAAGGTCAAAGAAGCTTATCAGGTGCTTCACGAGATGAAGAAGAAAGGCGTGGGCCCGGATGTTTCGTCTTACAATTTTCTTCTAGAAGCTCTCTGCAACGAGGATCTAGTGCGGCCCGCTAAACGGTTATGGGATGAGATGTTTGCTAGTGGCTGCTGTGGAAATTTGGAGAGTTACGGTATTATTATTCGGAAATTCTGTGAAGTAGGATTGGTCGAAGATGCTTGCCGCCTGTTCCACCACATGTTTGATAAAGGGTTGAAACCGGACGAGTCGATATACAAATCTCTTCTTCAAGGCCTTTGCCAGGCGAGAAAACCCGAAACTGCCCTTGAAGTCTTCCATAAGTCGGTTGAACAGGATTCAACACTAGCGAAGACTTTACTGAATCCATTTGTTATTTGCCTGTGCCAAGAAGGTGAAGAATTAACTCATTTATTATTGTTATCGATAAATGGTTCCTGCTCAAAATGTTTTCGTGTTTAATTTATAGATATTTTTTTTCCTTCAGGCTTCCTCCATCGAGCGTCTAAATTATTGCGTGAGCTCACGTGCGTTGTAGTAAGCGTGGAGTCCCATTTGACTTTGCTGAGATACTTAGACGATATTGGAGAGAGTTCGTTGAGCGACGAACACATACAATGGGTTGCAGATAAATCGCCTTCATTGCTGCATGCTATTCGAACTGGTTAGCCATCACTTTCATCGTTTCTACTTTTAGTTGGTGTTTGCAAAAGCTTTTAAAAATAGATTATAAGCTTTTTTTCTCTTATAATTTCTTTTTAGATATTTGTTAAACCGATTTTTACTTTTGCTTAAGCTGCTTTAAGCTATAATTTTAAAAATATCCATGTAACTACTTATTCTATTTAAATTGATTTCCCAGATACTTTAAGAATTAAACACCTAATATCAACTTAACTCATAATAACTAACTTATCTTTTAAATAAGCTTTTGCAAACACCACCTATTTGATAATCAACTCTTTACAAAATATTTAAGAAAAATGGGTTGACCTTTTTATAGGCAGGGAACGCCACATCAGCAAAATCCACATTTTTTATTTATTTTCCATGATTGTGAGATAATAAAGAATTATGAAAAAAACAGAAAAAAAAACAGTTTACTTGTCAATGCTTCTGTTTTAATTGATTTGTTAGGCGTCCACACTTTTGACTATCATGCATTTGTCAAAATCATGAGATGCTATTCGTTTGAATATTATTAATGTAGTTATGACTTATGACTATTAGTTTGCATATGATATTAATATGTTGACTTTATGATATTATTATATTTACCACTTCAAATGAATGTGAAAGGTAATGGTTTGCTGGCATCCCATGTTGTCTGATTAGAAGCAAATCTTTACTTCTGAATCTCTTCTTGCAGATCTACCAAATTGCATTTAAATTTGAATATTTTTTTTTCTATCTAAATTATAAATATGTACATTTCCAGAAGAGTGATGTAGCTCCATTGTTCCTTCTCACAATGGCACCTTCTACTGTTTCAATAGTCATTGTCTCCTTAATTTTGTTAATCTCATTCAAATGCTAAGAGCTCTCGAAAACCCGAAGCCTTCACTTTCCCAATCAAGAAAGATGACTCAACCAATCAGTACTATACCAACATTCAGATTGGTTCCAACAGCACAAAATTCTATGTTGTGATTGATTTGGGCGGCAAATTACTATACTTCAACTCCATCAACTACTCTACAGCCTCGTATCGCCCCGTTCTTTGTGGGACCCCACAATGCAGCATCTCCAGCGGAGGCGGCTGCATGTTCTGCGTCTTTACGCCTCCCGACACACCGTGCACCAACAACACTTGCACGGACTACGCCCTCAACCCTTTCTCCGGCACTCGTGGGTACAGCCCCTTGGGTCAGGACTCCCTTCTCGTGCGCTACGCACGTGGGGCCCACCGCTACTACACCACGGTGGATAATTTCCCGTTCCAATTTTCGGACCCCGTCTTACGGGAAGGCCTTGCGGGTCCTGCCGCAGGCCTGATCGGCCTGGGCCGGACCCGGATCTCGCTGCCGGCGCAGATCGCATCGGCTTTCGGGGTCCGCCAGAGATTCGCGCTCTGCCTTCCGCCAGCTGGAGGCGACGGTAATTTGATAGTTGGAGAGACGACTTATAGCAATCCCTTTGAAGGAATCTCAAAGTTGTCTCTTTTCACCACACCCCTCATAAGAAATCGTGTGAGCACTTTTGGGAATGAAGTGATAGGCAATCTGACTCATGAGTACTTCATCGATGTCAAGTCTGTTAGAGTTGGTTCGAAGACACTCTCGTTGAACAAAACGCTGCTTTCGATTAACAAGAAAGACGGAAGTGGAGGAACGAGCATTCGGACCGTGAGGGCTTATACCGGTCTGCACAGATCGATTTACATGGCTTTGATCGATGAATTTGTGAAGGCTGCTGCTTCACAGAATATTAAGAGGGTGGCTTCTGTGGCTCCTTTCGGGGCTTGCTTCGGTTCGAAGACAGTTACAAGCTCGAAGACGGGCCCGCAAGTGCCGACTATTGATTTTGTTCTGCATAAGAAGAGTGTTTACTGGAGGTTTTATGGCGCAAACTCGATGGTTAGAGTTAGTGATGAGGTAATTTGCCTTGCGTTTGTGGAAGGGGCAACAAATTTGGTAGGGCCAACAACGTCGATAGAAGTGGGAGGATATCAAATGGAGAATTATCTGCTCGAGTTCGATGTGGCTTCTTCCAAGCTCGGGTTTAGCTCTTCACTTTTGCTGCACGATACAAGTTGTTCCAAGTTCGGAGCTTCCTAAGTTGTTGGATTCATTTCTTGGGAACTGCTGTAAAATTTAAAGTTCGGTTTTTACGGTTGCATTGTAATAGTTGGATCATGTTCCGCGGTGTTGGTTATTGGCATCATTGAATGAAGTAACGAGCTGATTGAGATTGTGCCGTATTCTTGATATACTCTGAAAAGATCCAACAACCCGTTAAGTGCACCGATGCACCGTGAACACAAGCAATCGTATTTCCGTTTCACTAATTCGGACATAACACACTTCTAGTGAACTCGACACAGTGGTGGAATCAGTATAGAACTATAATCGGGGGAATCGTTTGGACCCGCATTTTTTTTCATTGGCTAAGGACCCGCTCATTTGAATGTTATTAAAACGTGGTCATGGCACACATGGTACCAATATTTTATATTTTATGAAACACACATGTATCCACAAGATTGATGTATAGCTCCTCACAATATAAATGGCACACTCTACTATATCAATATTCTTTTTCTTCTCCTTATGTTTGTTCTCCTTTTATTCAAATGCCCAAACAACCCCTTCAAAACAACTCCAAGCCTTCATTTTCCCCATCAAGAAAGATGGCAAAACCAATCAATACTACACTAACATTCAGTTTGGTTCAAACAGCACCAAACTGAATGTAGTGATTGATCTCGGAGGCAACTTCCTCTGGTTCAACTCCGTCGACTACTTTAACGCTGCAAATGCCAAATCGCCGACACCGACGGCTGCATCTTATGCATTTCGGATCTTCCCGTGCCTGGATGCACAAACAACACGTGCTCCGACTTCGCGCTCAATCCCTTCACCGGCACTTTGGGTTTCAGCGGCCTAGGAGAGGACGCCCTGCACGTGCGGTCCGCATGTGGGGCCCACGTGCAGTACACGGTGGATGATTTCCCATTCCAGTATTCGGATCCCGTTTTGAGGACGGGCCTCGCGGGCCTCGCCGCGGGTGCGGTTGGGCTCGGCAGGACCGGGATCTCACTGCAGGCGCAGCTCGCTTCTGCTTCCAAGATTCGCGAGAAGTTCGCACTCTGCGTTCGGCCAGCTGGTGGTGACGGTAACTTGATCGTGGGAGAGACGGTTTATAGCATTCCTTTTGAAGAAATCTCGAAGTCGTGGCTTTTCACGACGCCGCTCGTACGTGAAAAATCCCGTGAGCATTTCCGGGAATGAGGTGATAGGCAATTTGACACACGAGTACTTCATCAATGTCAAGTCCATTAAAGTTGGTTCGAAGACACTATCGTTGAACAAGACGCTGCTCTCGATTAGTAAGAAACAAGGAAGTGGAGGCACGAGTATTAGGACAGTGAGGCCTTACACAACTCTGCACAAATCGATATACAAGGCTTTGATCAAAGCGTTTGTGAGGGCTGCTGCATCCAAGAATATTAAGAGAGTGAAATCCGTGGCTCCGTTTGGGGCGTGCTTTGATTCGAGGACAGTTACGAGCTTGAAGACGGGCCCACAAGTGCCGACTATCGATCTTGTTATGAATAAGAAGAAGGGAGTTTTTTGGAGGTTTTATGGATCAAACTCAATGGTTAGAGTTAGTAAAGACGTGACTTGCCTTGCGTTTGTGGAGGGAGGAATAAATTTGTCTGGACCGACGACGTCGATAGAAGTGGGAGGGTATCAAATGGAGAATCATTTGCTTGAGTTCGACGTGGCTTCTTCGAAGCTCGGGTTTAGCTCTTCACTCTTGCTGCATAATACAACATGTTCTAAGTTTGGTTCTTCCTAAGCTAGCTATATGAGTGTGATGGATGTCTTGGAAAGTATTGTAATATAACATTTGAAGTTCAGTTTTTAATTTGTTTATGGTCACATATCTATGTTTGTCCACTGTTTGGTTGTTTGGGTTGGAAATGTTAGAATGAAATATGATGAATGAGTTTGATTTGAGTTTGTGCAATATTATGTAATTCTCCCATGTTTGGGTAATTACAACTGTTCCCCTCAATTCTGAATCTTCTTACACGTTCTCCATTATTTGTGATGAATTCTACATAATTTTCTAAATTCTATGGAATGTCGTTCTCGTGTTTGTACTTGTTTGTGAGAAAATGCAGTTTCTGATGCATGCACCACAATCTGATATTTACAAGCCAAGAGACGCATCTTAGGTCATCTTATTTCAAAATTTGGAGCTCGAATGGGTACGAACTGAAAAATATTCGACATAATCTAAAAGATTCCACTAAATTTGGCACAAGAATTAACGTTTTGGCACAAGAATAAACGTGTAAGAATATTCATGGTTGATAAGATAATTGTAATTATTCAAACATAATTTTCTTTTCTTCATAATTTGACGTTACTTCACAGGCGGCCTTAATTTAACCTATAAAAATTTACATTTGTTATCAAAATGGCGAATGTTTTGAATAAAACATGCACCAAAAGAGTAGCTGCCCCCCACTCACAAGTCATAAGGGTTAATTACTCATTTTCTCAAGTATGATAGTTTTTGTGCAAGTTGAGGTGGTTTCGACAATAATTATGTACACCATGTGTTGTATATGATACGCACCAAATTCTCCTATGTTACAATTTTTTTTGCATAAAACTCACTCTATAGTTAACGACGTTAACTTTTAACGGAAAATGGGATTTCGTGCAAAGTATAATAAAATACAAGGGAGTTTTACGCAAGAAAAAAAAACACAGGAGAGTTTGGCGCATATTTTCCTTAACACAAGAGGGTTTTATGCTGTTTACCCTTTGATAAAACCCCCTCATATGCATTGTATCATTAGTTCAGATCATTTTGTTTTTTCAATTTTTTAGATAAATTCAATTGCATTTTATTCGGTACTTTTGGGAATGATGTGATTGGCAATTTGAGGGCTTATACCGGTCTGCACAGATCGATTTACATGGCTTTGATCGATGAATTTGTGAAGACTGCTGCTTCATAGAATATTTAGAGAGTGGCTTATGTGGCTCCTTTTGGGGCTTGCTTCGATACGAAGACAATTGCCAGCTCAAAAACGGGCCCGCAAGTGCCGACTATCGATCTCGTTATGCAGAACAAGAACGTGTATTGGAGGTTTTACGGCTCAAACTCGATGGTTAGAGTTAATAACGACGTAACCTGCCTTGCTTTTGTGGAAGCAGAAACAAATCTGACTGGGCCAACTATTGCGCCAACTACCTCAATAGTTGTCGGAGGCTATAAAATGGAGAATAATGATTATCTGCTTGAGTTTGACGTGGCTTCTTCCAAGCTCGGGTTTAGCACTTCATTAATTGGTATAACCATGCCAATATTACAAACAAAAATTGGTATTATAGTGCCGATTTTTCCAAAAAAAAAAAAAAAACAATTGGTATGAATATGCGAACTTAAAAAAAAAAAATCGGCGCATACACGCTGTTTTCCAGCTCCGATTTCAATCTTATAATTTAATCCTAAATTGATGAAACCATTGGCAACCAAATAATAAATAAGCATCGATTAATGTTCACAACGCATATTTATCAAGGAACCAATGCTCGATTAATATTTTCGAATTTATCAACAAAAGTTTAGTATAAAAGAACTTACTTGTTGGTGGTGGTCCGGTGGTGGTAGTGGTGTGCAAGTGGGTGGGTTGTATGTCGGCGCTATGGCGATCTCCATGGTCGGCGTCGCCATGGCGGGTTGGACATTTTTGTTTTTGTTTTTGTTTGTTTTTTCCTTGATTGGTCTTGAACAAATTAAAAATAGGAATATAGAGTTTGTGTTTGTATTTGTTAGTATTGGTGGATGAGGGCATATTCGTCCTCTTTCGTCTTGATATAAGAAAATTAGAAAAAAATGTGCGCTTGAACTATGGAACCCTTATATGTGTATTCGAACAATGAAAAAATTGAGCTTACACTAATTCGGACATAACACACTTCTAGTGGACAGGCATCTTCATTTGAATGTTATTCAAATATGGAGAAATGTGGGATACCCCTAATTTTAAAAATATATAGGGATATATTCTATGGATTTTTCTTTCTTGGTCAAAAATCTAAATTCTAATCTTAATTTGATAGACCCCTAGACAAATTGAAATACCCATTTTGCCCTTTTAATTTCAATTTAAAACCCTAAACCCTAGCCCTTTTTTTTCCTTTCCACTCCCACATCTATCTATGTGCCGTCCCCTCCCCACGCTCTCTCTTTCTTTCTCTCTCTCTTCATCTCTCTCTCTCTAACTCTCTCTCTCTTCTCTTTCTTTCTCTCTCTTCATCTCTATGCCCACAGCCCTCCGCCGCCGCTGTTGCTCCCCTCACCTCCTTGCGTCGCCGCCGCTGCTCCCCCACATCCTTGCGTCGCCGCTACTCTCCTCACCTCCTTGTGCTGCCGCCGCCGCTACTCCACCACTGCCTTGCGCCGCTGCTCCGCCACGGCCTTGTGCCGGCCGTCGTTGCTCCTCCCACCGCCTTGAACTCTGTATTAAACCATCCACTTCACCTTTAAAGGTATTTTTTTTAAGTTATGAATGTGCATTCATTTTTAATTTATTTTTTTAAGCTCTGAATTCTTACTATTTCACCTTTTTTAATTGTTTTTTTTATGAAAACCAACTGAATTCGAAAATTTAAATCGTGATGCGACGATGTGTAGTTAGATCTAATGGTGAATTTCAGATTTGAAACCGATGGTGTTTAATTTATATATATTTACTGCATTTATCAAAAAAAAAAAAAAAACATATCTACTATGTTTTTGAATTTTGGAAGATCTGTGAACAATTAATATTAAAATCTTTTTCTTTGGATTAATTAATATTTTTATTATAAATACATGTAATTTCTTTTTTGTATTTATAATGTAGTTTCTTTTTTGTATTTATTTGAAAATGATCCGAAATGCCTCAAGCGTGAGAGTTTTGTTTGTCTGTAGTAGAAATTTAATTAATAGTGGTTACTTAGTCATATACAGTCATATGTAGTCATGTATAGTCATGGCTACTTATAACTATACATGACTATAGGACTTGTAGTATACTATAGTCATTGTAGTTGATTTAAGTTCAGTAAATTAATCAACAAAAAAAAAGTCATTTTCTTTTGTATTTTTCATGTAATCTAATTCGCATGTTCCATTTTGCTATTTAACTCGTATTTTTTTGTTGCAGGTTCTGCTTTTGTTATAATTTTATGACATGCAGAGAATAAGATGCGATGAAGTGCCTTGTGAAGTTGAATTCATGCTACAGTAGTCTAGACCTTATGTGACTATATATAACTATAGATAATTGTAGATAACTATAGTCACCTGTAGTAACATACAACTATATGTATGTTATAGGTTTTTTAATGTACAGTAATACTTGTTCATGTTTGAAGAATATATGCATGTGATTGTATTTTTTTCATTTTTGTTTGTTAGTTGATTTATAATATCAATATCTAAATTGTGAATTTTATTTGTTGGTGGTGATGAATTTTGGGGTAAAAAGACAGTACATGACTACATATAACTATACAGGACTATTGAACTTGTAGTAAGCTGTAGTCATGTGTAGTATACTTTCAGTTCAGTAATTTTACCAAAATTAAAAAAAAATTAAAAAATGATAAATGCAGTTGGTGAAAATGCTGAATGCAGTTGGGCGAAAATTACAAATAAGGGCACAATAATACTTTTGTCTCTCCAGAGGTATCTCAAAAGAAGATTTTTAGGAATGGACTTATCCCTATATATTTTCCATATGAGGGGTGTATATCAAATGTAACCTTCAAATATAGGGCAAAAGACGAGCATCTTCATTTGAATGTTATTAAAACGTGATTAATTTACATTATGGGCATCTTTGGTTGGGTGGTTTGGATAGATAGCTATGGATGGGATATGGTATACTAGGACTAAATTGTTGATTCACAGTGAGTAATTCATTATTTGGTTGGAGTTATGGGGGAGAAACTAATAATACCTGCAATAATAATATCATGTTTTGTTTGGGTGATACCACTGTTTTCTATGGATTTTTTAGGTAAATTACTGGTTTGCCCCTTTTAATACATTTATTAATTAATCGCTCTCTCTACCAATACATCTCCGTCTTCATCATTTATATTTGGGTACAATCTTATGCGAAAGAAACCCTAATCTTCTGCGATGTCTGTGATTGTGGTAGTTTAAAAGATCTTCAATTTAAAAGCCGCTGAGGAATCCGAGCAAATAATTATCCCAAAAAAATTGTATGATCGAATTTAAGAGAAAAAAAAATGAATTGAAATTTAAAATCAGTAAACTGTAAACATACACATGAGAATCAATACGCGTTCTCCACCGGCGTCGCCTTCCTGGATCCTCCACCGCCGCCGCCGCTAGGAAATTCTGTAGCTCCACCGCCGCCGCCAGGAAATTCTCTAGCTTCACCGCCGTTCATCTAAGAGAAGTAGCTCACAATACCAAATAGAATGATTGATCAAATTCAATTCCTGACGTACATAATAGGTAATCAATCCCACAACACAAACAAGATCAAGAACACACACACACACACACACACACACACACACACACACACACACACACACACACACACACACACACACACACACACACACACACACACACACACACACACACACAAGAAATGACGCAGAACGGAAGCACGGTAAATAATTAATTTCTACGAATTAATCCTATAGAACACAAAAACTCTGGAATCCACCAGATAATTGTGAGAAAACTTAGAAATTTTATTAATAATGAAAAGATGCTGAAAAATAAACCCTAGAGCAACTATTTATACCAAAAAAAAAAACGAGAAACCTAATCAAAATAGGAAAACGAGAAAATTACCAAAAAAGACAAAAAAACGAAATAACTCCTAAACCTAATAGAATACCAAAAGTTGGAAACAACCCAACTTGCTCCGATTTTTCTAGAATTAATTATGAATTATTTAAGACTTTCCTAAAATAGCAAAAACGTCGTTTTGAAGGCCTAAACGACCTCGAAACGCCAAAATCCATCGCACATCACAGAACTGTGTGTTTGACTCCCCTCGTCGTTCCGGTTCGGAAAAGCTTGGCCCCACCCAATTCCGACTCCGCCACCTCTGCATCAAGAAACCAATTGCAACGATAATGTAACAAGGAAACGAACCTGTTTAAACGAGGCGACGTCCACCCATGAATTATTTGAATTCCTCGTCCAACAATTCGACATCTTCCAGGAAATAAAACGAATACTACAAATCGAAGAAAAGAGTCGTCATTTCATTTCATGCAAATTAAAATTTGAATTCAGAAGGTCAAAGAAAGATATTGTAGTTTCGATAACTAACCCATTAGAAAATATTCGCTGGTTTTCTTTCTCAGATATTGCACCAGCTTCTTCCGGGATTTTTTCGAATTCTCGTCTCTCTCATTATCTGTCTCACTAATGCAGATTCCTTCCAATCTCCAGTAGACGCCATTACACCCGATAACTGTACAAGAGCACCGGAAATTCGAGAATCGAGCTCGATAATTCTCTTGGCAACTTTCAAAGAAAGCGACTTTTCGCCGTTTTCGATGCAACCTCTCAAAATCGCTGACCACATAGTTGCATCGGACTGAAAAAGAATCTCATCGATAAGATCAATTGCTTCTTTCAGACAACCCGCTCTAGCAAAAAGATCGATCATGCAAGAGTAGTGTTCAATACCAGGATTGATGCAATACTCGTTTCTCATTATGTAAAACCATTTTTTTGTAAAGGAAAAGAATCAAGGCTTGCGTTTAGCCCTTTGACCAGCTGATTTGTAACGGATGAATCACAAGATTCCAGCCTCTAATTATTTGCTGAAATTCAGCACCATAATTGTATATGACTAATTTAGAAATTTAGTGTACAGCTCATCTCTAGATCAAGTCTTCTGTAACTATTTATACACACATAGTATGTGAATGAAAAGTGTGTCTGGTTTCATTGTACTGTGTAAATCTTATATGGTATCACGAGTTTTTCTCTCCCACGAGAATTGATCCAAACCTTACTTCCGCAAAATGTCTTCACCCACCAACCCCGTTTCTTCACCCACCATGTCTCAGTTAATTGCAATTAACGCCGCCTCACAGTTACCATGGAAACTCACACCCTCCAATTACCCTTCTTGGAAGGCTCAATTCGAGTCTCTTTTAATCGGCTACGATCTCATTGGATACATTGATGGGACTCATTCTTGCCCACCTATATCCAGTGCCTCTTCCACTGAAGACATTACCACCCATTTAATTTGGGTTCGTCAAGACAAGCTTCTTCTCAATGCAAGTTTTGCCTCGGTTTCAGAGTCCATCATGCCAATGATTGCGACATCTCAAACTTCGACTGAAGCTTGGTCTCGACTTGTTCGCCTCTACGCGAGTAAATCCCGAACTCGTGTGATGCAACTCAAGGAAGAGCTCACTCTCATTCAGCGTGGAAGTCGGACGGTGTCCGAATTTCTTCATGCCATCAAGTCACTTTCTGATGAGCTTGCTGCAATTGATCGTCCTCTGTCAGCCGATGATATCACCCTCTATGTTCTTCATGGTCTTGGTCCTGATTTTCGCGACATCGCTGCCCCAATTCGTGCTCGAGAAACTGCCTTGTCTTTTGAAGAACTACATGATCTTCTTGTTGGTCATGAATCTTATTTGAAGAGATTGGAATCAAACAACACATCTCAAGTTGTTACAGCACATTCAACCCAAAGATGGAATAACAACAAATCCAAACAAAAGAAGGATTATCCAAGGAACAACTCTTCCAACAATCGACAATATTCTCAAAGAGGTTATCGCCGAAATCACAACGTTGGACAAAAAGTTATTTTCTGCCAGATATGTGACAACTCTGGTCACATTGCGAAACAATGCTCCTTATTTCGCTCATCACATGCCACTGCCAACTACACATCCGCAGCAAGAGGAAAAGAGAAACCTTGGCTCGTCGACTCCGCAGCATCTCACAACATTACTTCTGACATGACCAAATTGACCATCAATCCTGAATATGACGGTACAGACGAAGTTCAAATTGGTGATGGGTCAGGTTTGAAAGTCACGCATGTTGGGTCGATGAATTTAAAATCCTCTAACAAAAAATTTGTCCTAACCGATACACTTTGTGTTCCAAAAATTAGCAAAAATCTTATTTCCGTTCATCACTTTACTAAAGCTAATAATGTGTATCTCGAATTTCACCCTTTTTTTTTTCTTGTGAAGGATCGAACCACGGGGATGACTCTTCTTCAAGGCCGATGTGAGAGTGGTGTATACCCCTTTCCTGTTGATCTACAGCTCTCTGGATCCTCTATTCAAGCTCATGTCAGTGTTCGTACATCTCTTGATGGTTGGCATAATAGATTCGGTCATCCTTCTCCCAAAATTGTTAACCAGTTAGTTAAAACATTTACCTTACCTGTCATTTCTATGCCGTCGTCATCTTCCTTGTGTACCTCTTGCTCATGCAATAAATTACATAAGTTACCTTTTGCCGGTTCAAGCCTTATTAGCACTAAGCCTCTTGAGTATGTTTACTCTGATGTATGGGGACCAACTCCCTCCCCTTCAATTGATGGTCATCGTTATTATGTCATTTTTATTGATCATCATACTAAATATGTCTGGTTATATTTGTTGCGTCTCAAATCTGATGTTTTAACGATATTCTCCAAATTTCACAAAATTGTAGAAAATCGTTTTACCACCAAGATTCAACATCTTTACACAGACAATGGTGGAGAATTTGTCGCTCTTCGTCCATATTTGTCAAATCATGGCATTAGTCATCTCACTTCTGCCCCACATACTCCAGAGCAAAACGGTACTTCGGAACGACGACATAGACACATTGTAGAAACCGGTAAAACTCTCCTCCATCAAGCTAATCTTCCTGACACCTATTGGTCACATGCCATGCTAACGGCAGTCTACCTAATAAACAGGTTGCCTACCCCCATATTAAACAATAAGTCCCATTTTCAAGCCATCTTTCATTGCTCACCAAATTACACAAAACTTCGCATTTTTGGGTGTCTATGTTATCCATGGCTTCGTCCATATAGTACAAACAAATTACAGTCGAAGTCTCTTCCTTGTGTGTTTGTTGGCTATTCTACTAGTCAAAGTGCTTATCTGTGTTATGATCCCGTATCTAAAAAAATATATACATCCCGTCATGTTTTGTTCGATGAAACTATTTTTCCTTTTGCTAAAAACAACTTGTTTCACTTTGAAAATTGTTCTAACCAAGAGTCATCCACACGAGCACTGACTGAGCATACTACGGGACCAGCAGGGCCAACGTTCATCAGCGTTCAGGGAGGCACTCCTCCATCGCCTCGAGTTTTGTCTTCCTCTACATCTGATACTTCTAGCCCCACTACAGATGGTTCCACTATGCCTGTTCCTTTACCACAACAATTGCCGACTCTTGACAATCGTGATGTTGTGCCTCAAAACAATGTTGATGGTTCAGATAGAAGCACCAATACTACTCATTCAGATTTGCCTCGGGTTCGCACCATTACCACACGGTCAATGAATAATGTTTTCAGACCTAAACAATTATTTCTTGTGAGCAAACACCCGTTACCGCCGTCTATTGAGCCGACTTGCTTGTCCCAAGCCTTAAAGGATCCTCGTTGGCGTCAGGCCATGGCTGATGAGTTTACAGCTTTAGTTCGACACGGAACTTGGGATCTTGTTCCACACAATTCTCGTTACAATCTCATCGGGTGCAAGTGGGTTTACAGAGTGAAGTACAATGCTGATGGCGCAATTGATAGATTCAAAGCTCGCCTTGTGGCTAAGGGATTTCACCAACGTCCAGGAATAGATTTCAAGGAGACTTTTAGTCCAGTTGTAAAACCCGCAACTATTCGCAGTGTTCTTGCTTTAGCGGTAACAAAACGATGGTCTATTCGACAACTTGATGTCAATAATGCATTCCTACATGGCTCACTCGAAGAGGATGTTTATATGACCCAACCACCTGGATTTGTTGATGCTGCCCATCCTTCATTTGTTTGCCGGTTACGAAAATCGCTATACGGACTTAAGCAAGCGCCACGTGCCTGGTACCACGCACTCAAGGATTTCCTGCTATTTATAGGTTTTAGCAACTCTCGGGCTGATTCTTCCCTATTCATCTATAGTTCAGATGACGTACTGGCTTACTTCTTGGTTTATGTGGATGATTTGATCATTACCGGCAACAAACCCGCTTTTATTCAGCACGTCATTCATCAACTAGGGACAAAATTTTCGCTCAAGGATCTTGGCAATCTTCACTATTTTCTTGGTGTTGAAGTCCTTCCCACCTCGTCTGGTATCTTTTTAACTCAACACAAGTACATTAGAGATTTGCTGAACAAAACCAAGATGGAGGGAGCTAAGGATGTTTGCACACCTATGTGCACCTCCACTCCTCTTCATCTTAATGACGGCACACCCTCTGTGGACTCAACTGAATATCGACGGGTAATTGGTGCTCTTCAATATTTGTCACTAACGCGGCCAGACATTGCCTTCGCCGTCAACAAACTTGCACAGTTCATGCATAAACCCAGCAATACGCATTGGACAGCCGCAAAACGTCTACTTCGCTATCTTAAAGGAACCGTCAATTATGGTATCTTAATCAATAAGTCAGTCTCGATGGACCTTCGTGCCTACTCCGATGCTGATTGGGCCGGAAATAGGGATGATCGGTCTTCCACTTCGGCTTATGTGATCTTTCTTGGTACTAGCCCAATCTCATGGAGTACCCGAAAACAACGTGCTATTGCTCGATCATCCACAGAGGCTGAATATCGAGCCTTGGCCACGGCTACCTCAGAAATTGCATGGCTGCAGTCCCTCTTTCGTGAACTGAGGGTTAACCTTCGTGCCCCTCCTTCTCTGTTATGTGACAATATTGGTGCTACTCAGTTAAGCTTGAACCCCGTACATCACTCTCGGATGAAACATATAGCAATTGACCTGCACTTTGTCCGTGACTATGTTACCAAAGGCTTACTCAGTGTATCTCACGTTCACACCACTGATCAGCTAGCGGACCTCCTCACAAAGCCAATGAGCCGGTTACGACATCAATGGCTACTTTCCAAGATTGGAGTTACTGATGGCACCTCCATCTTGAGGGGTCGTGTAAAGGAAAAGAATCAAGGCTTGCGTTTAGCCCTTTGACCAGCTGATTTGTAACGGATGAATCACAAGATTCCAGCCTCTAATTATTTGCTGAAATTCAGCACCATAATTGTATATGACTAATTTAGAAATTTAGTGTACAGCTCATCTCTAGATCAAGTCTTCTGTAACTATTTATACACACATAGTATGTGAATGAAAAGTGTGTCTGGTTTCATTGTACTGTGTAAATCTTATATTTTTCCCTTCTTCGACTAATCCACAATGATCGCAAGCCGATAAAACTGCAGTAAAAGTAACTTCATTAGGTGTAACATTCACTCCTCTCATTTCTTGAAACAAAGCCAAAGCTTCGACTCCGAATCCATTTGTAGCGTAACCCACCAACATTGAATTCCATACAACCTCGTTGAATTTCGTCATTTGGTCAAATAATTTCTAACCGTTTCTAACGATACCGCAGTTACAGTAGAAGTCTATAAGGGAAGTTGCTATGACCTGGTCGGAATCTACACCAATGACAGTTGCTCGAGCAAAAATCTGTTAGCCGAGTTCGAGCGATGCAATTCCAGCACATGCAGTAATTGCACTAGCTAGGCTGTATCTATCCATGCTTAAGTCGTTGTCGTTGTTCATTGTGCAAAAGAGTTCTAATACTTCCACAGCATAGCCATTCTGACTCAGATGCTGCTGATGGTTGTTGTAGTAGAAACTCTGGTTCTGGGCGCGAGAGTTGGGGGAAAATTGGCCTGATTTGAGGCCCTCTTCGCCGTAGAGATCGTAGATCTGGTGCTTCTGAAGGTCGATGAGTACATCGTAGGCTTCGGAAATCCGCTTGAATTTGGTCTCGGCCTCCTGCTTGTTGGTGTTTTTGTCGGGATGCCAAATCATGGCGAGGCGGCGGTAGGCTTTCTTCAAGTCTTCGTCGTTGGCGTTGCTGTTCACTTTCAGGATGTTGTAGTAACCAATCCCCCTATCTGTGTTCCGATTCCGATTGTTGAAATTGGGGCTCTTTTTTTTTTTTTTTTTTTTTTTTTTTCTTTTCTTAATTCCTGTTACGGAAAGTGAATGACTGCAAGTGATTGATTGCAGATGTGAGAGGAGGAGGGCGGTGGTGGTGGGCGTGGCTGCGGTGGTTGAAATTGAGAGTAGTAGAGAAATTGAGTTTGAACAAGGAAGGTGGTGAAGAGGTGTGAGATTGGGAAGGAGGAAGAATGTGGGGTTATTTTTTCTTTAATTTTGTTCACATGAGTTTTTACCTGAAAAAAAAAACTAGGGCACGATGCAAGAAAGGGGAAGATGAAGATTGTAGTATTTATATCTATTAATTTCGTAATTGATGTATTTTCGAAGGATATTTTCGACACTACACATGGGTTACAAAAGGGGATTCAATATGTGATAACCAGTCAAGCCAATTTTGGCTTGACTAACAATAATTCGAATGAGGTATTAAATGGGTGGGCCCAACAGTCAATGATGGTAACTCAAGCAAACCAAACGTTGTACAAAACGGTACAACCCATCTCATCTAGGGGTGGTAAACGAGTCGAGCCGGCTCGTGAGCTCGACGAGCCGGCTCGTAAAAAGCTCGAACTCGGACTCGAGGTTTTCGAGCTCGAGCTCGAGCTTTCTGACGAGCCGAGCTCGAGCCCGATTTTAGTTGTTCATCGGCTCGCGAGCCGGATTTATTATTATTTTTTTATTTTTTTTTATTTTTTATATACTATTTTTATTTAAATAATGTATAATAATATAAAATATTATAGAAATAAATACAAATATTAAAAAAATATATAATCACAATTTAGTTTTTATTTTGTAATTTTTAAAATATTTTTTAATAATAAAATAATATTTAAAAAAAGAAAAAAAAAAAAAAAAAAAGAGATTGGGCTCGAGCTCGAGCTCGAGCTCGAGCTCGACAAAATTAACACGAGCTCGAGCTCGAGCCAGAAAAAGAAGAGCTCGACGAGCTCGAGCTCGAGCTCGAACTCGACAAAATAAACTCGAGCTCGAGCTCGAGCCAGCCAAAAGAGGCGAGCTCAGCTCGAGCTCGGCTCGTTCACACCCCTAATCTCATCCCTTGTAATACCCCAACCAAAGAGGCCCTATGTATACTATATCAGTATTTTTTGTGTTATGACATTATTGTGTTCATCACCAATTAATATAATAAGGTCAAGTGGGTGATTCCAAATTTCGTGCCGGGAATTTTAAATTCGTATGTGAGATGTAAGAGATAAGTTTGGTAGGCCAACATCTATCTATAAATAATAAGTATGCATAGGGCTGAAAGTCGGAAGGATCGGATCGGAATTAGCCTTTTCGGAATATTTCCGAAAAAAATCTGAAGTACAAAATCAATTCCAATTCCAATTCCAAAATTTTCGAAATCTAAAAATTCATTCCAATTCCAAAAGGCCCGGAAATTTCGGAATTTCGGAAAGTTTTCGGAAATGACATAAGTATTAAAATTTTGAAACTTCGCTGAAAATTTCATAATTTGCTAAAAATAAAAACATCCACGTCGATAAAAATAACTACTAAATTTCAATTCAAAAAATAAATAAAAATAAACCATATCATAATATCCAATAAAACTTCTAGCAAAAATTAAATAAACTCTTTGGCTTTGCACAAGAAATAATAAACGTAAAACCGTTTTACATAAAATAAACTAGGGCTTTTTTAGGTGACATGGCCCATAAAGAATAAATACAACTAAATAATGTAAAATAAATATATATAATATATATATATATATATAT
Source organism: Erythranthe guttata (assembly GCF_056151865.1). NCBI lineage: Eukaryota > Viridiplantae > Streptophyta > Magnoliopsida > Lamiales > Phrymaceae > Erythranthe > Erythranthe guttata. Next base: position 5,700,360 of record NC_142540.1, read on the forward strand.
ATATGTATATATATATATATATATATATATATATATATATATATATATATATATATATATATATATATATATATATATATATATATATATATATATATATATATATATATATATATATATATATATATATATATTACTCAAAGATGTATTTTTTGGAAAAAAAATTGGAATTTTTTCGGAATTAATTTCGGAAATAATCGGATCGGAAATCGGAAATTCCAATTTTTTTTTTATATAATTCCAATTCCAATCCAAAAAAATCGGAAAAAATCGGAAATCGGAATTTCGGAAATCGGAATGAAAAAAGTTGTTCCAAAATCGGAACTTTTCGGATCGGAACCGGCGGAAATCGGAATTTCCGTTCCAACTTTCACCCCTAAGTATGCACATAGTAGAGCGAGCGCTCCATAATTAATCAATTAATCCTTCTCATTCACAATGTCACCTTCTACTCGCTCAGTCATCCTTTACTCCTTGCTAATTATGTTATTATCATCTTATTCAAATGCTCAAACAACCCCACCAAAACCCCAATCCTTCATTTTCCCAATCAAGAAAGATGCCACAACCAATCAATACTACACCACCATTCAAATAGGTTCCAAAGCCACCACACTTGACGTCGTGATCGACCTCGGCGGCAAATTCCTCTACTTCTACTCCGACGACTACTCCAACGCCACATCATCGTACCGCCCGATCCCGTGCGGGACCCGCAAATGCAGGACCGTCGTCGACACCGACGGCTGCGTCGTCTTCTGCAATACATCGCCCCCCGCGCCAGGGTGCACCAACAACACCTGCGCCGACTACGCGCTGAATCCCTTCACCGGCACCCAGGGCTACAACGGCATGGGCGAGGACGCCCTGCGCGTGGGCTCCACGCGCGGGTCCCGCAGCTACTACACGGTGAATAACTTCCCGTTCCAATATTCGGATCCCGTTCTGAAGGATGAGCTGGCAAGCTCCACCTCCGGAGTGATTGGGCTGGGCAGGTCAAAGATATCCCTACCTGCCCAGCTCTCATCCGCTTTCAAGATCCGCCGGAAGTTCGGCCTCTGTGTTCCGTCTTCCGGCGGCGGTAACGGAAATATGATCGTTGGAGAGACGACATATTACAAAATCTCCAACAAGTCACTGATTTCCACCACCACCCCACTCTTGAAAAATCATGGGAGCAAATCTAACAATGGGGGGTTGGGCAACTTGACGGTGGAGTACTTCATCGGTGTCAGATCCATTAAAGTAGGCTCCAAGACACTCTCGTTGAACAAAACGATGCTCTCGATCGACGAGAGCAATGATGGAAGTGGAGGCACTAGCATTCAGACAGTGAGGCCTTACACCACACTTCAAAGACCACTTTACAGGGCTTTGGTCAAAGAGTTTGTCAAGGCTGCTCAAGCCAAGAATATTACGAGAGTGAAATCCGTAGCTCCATTTGGGGCTTGCTTCGATTCGAAGAGTGTAATTATGAGCTCGAAGACGGGCCCACAAGTGCCGACTATCGATTTTGTTATGCAGAAGAAGAGTGTCTATTGGAGGTTTTATGGATCGAATTCGATGGTTAAAGTTGCTAGGAAAGACGTGATTTGCCTTGCGTTTGTTGAAGGAGAAATAAATATAGCAGGACCGACGACGTCGATAGAAGTGGGAGGGTATCAAATGGAGAATTATTTGCTCGAGTTCGATTTGGCTTCTTCCAAGTTCGGGTTTAGCTCTTCACTCTCGCTGCATGATACAACTTGTTCTAAGTTCCTAAGCTAGGTTAAAAGTGTGATGGAAAGTATTTTGTAAACTTTGAAGTTAAGTTTTTAATTTGTGATCACATTTGTGTGCATGTTCTTTGTTTGGTTTATTTGGGTTGAAATTGTGTTAGTAATATTCTTCTTCTTTCAGAAAACACCCAACGGATTGGAGAATCTACTTATGTTTGCCCAACTTTAAATTCTTCTCTTTCATTTCTCAAAATAAGAATCTATATGTTAAATATTAATTGAGGATATTAATATTAAATAACACATTTCACTGATAGCTTAAGCCTCTGATTGAGATGTCATTCGACATAGTTTCAGAGTCAAATCAAATTAAAAGGTCATGCATTCGAATTCCACTTTCACCCATTTAAAGTATAATTATAATTTTATGCAACGCGGTCACATGGCTCACATACTCCAGTATTCTGTGACCTGTGTGTGTAATGTGTGATCTGTGTGTGTAATGTGTATATATACAAATTATAATTTGTACTTGTCAAATTGGCAAATGTTTTAAAAAGAAAATGTACTTGGAATTTATATGCATAAAAAAGGGTAGCAAAATAGATGCCCTTACGTCCTGCAAGGACGGCCTAGCTGTTGGAGCAAGTGAACATGTATCAATTGACTCAGGTTCAACCGTCTGACAGGTCAAAGCGCGTCATTCAAAAGGACGCCTTTTAAGGGCCGTTCGATCTTTTGATATGTTCTGGACCGTCCGATTGAGAAGACAAAATTGGAGAGATGGTCGTTGATCCAAGCCCAATCCAACGGCCCATATAAAGCGTCATTTGAAATGACACTTTATTGTAGTTCTGAAATCAATCCAAAAAACACCCCAATTTTCAAAAAGATTGACCGAGTAGAAAAAAAATGTCACTGCACCAAAAGGGTAGCCAAGTAGTTGCCCTTACGTTTTGTAAGGGACGATCTAGCGGTTAGAGCAAGTGAGCATGTATCAATTGATCTAGGTTCGAATTCCTTTGCCAACGGTTGCAAGGTCATGTTTGTCACACATATAGTTAACTTAGTGTGGTTTATATCTCTCATATATTTTGCAAACTATTATACGAGAGTGTCACACATAGTAAGTTTAGTGTGGTTTACCTCTCTCGTGTAATTTGCGAATAATTATACGAGAGTGCAGTTTTTGCCTAGTGCACCTATTGGCTGACTGCAGATTCATTCGTTACAAAAAGAATGAAAAAGAAAAAAAAAAAATGTAGCTGCCCCTTACAAGTCACAAGGGTCGGCATTGGCAAGCACTCATTTTCTCAAGTAAATTATGATAGTTTTTGTTGCAAGTCGAGGTGGTCGGTGTTCCATGTGTAGTAATTAAATAATAACCTGCACAGTTGATTATCATATTATAACTATTTTTATATTCTACCCATATTTAATTTTCATACCAATTGAAGTGAGGTTTAAGTAGGGTTGTTTATGTTAATGCTGAATGTCTGAAACTAAACAATGTAAGCATGGTTCGTGTGAACATGTAGATAAGATAAAAAAATATTATCTTTAATCATTTATGTTTTATCGAATATAATATGCATTTGATCAGTGTGCCATCTGATCTGTCCAGATTTGAGGTGGGTTTATTAATTTAGGATAGGCTTGAATTTTTGGAATGGGCTTGCTGAGGGCTGTCGATGAGCACGTTTCACACAGAGAAAGTTCGGACTTAGGCCGGGGTTAACACTCCGATGACCAAATCAGTAAACTGTTTTGAAACTGCGGAGATTTAATATGCTTTATTAAGGACTTTAAAGATTTTTCAATATTTATGAAGAACATATATTTGCTTTTCTTTTTTTGTGTGTGTTTTTCGAGAGACTTACCTTCTTCAGCGGACATCCGCCTATTTATAGATAAAAACGGACGTCGATTATTCCTCCAATTCGATTCAACAATCCAATCACCGTAATAAAATATTACGGACTTCAAATTGTCTTCAATGGTGTTTAATCTGTCCTTACAGAGACGGCTGCGGGCTGGACATGCCAAAAGTAGAGAACATTCACTGCACCTGTCAGATGATTGAACATGCATTAAATGCCTCTATGTGCGGGCGAGCAGAAAAGGATTTCCCCTAACCTTGTCGGTCGCCTCGCATCTCGCTTGGTAAGGCCTTATAGTCTTCATTAGGCCATTTGAGTTGAACTGTGACCTGATCACCATCCATGTTTGGGGAATTCTCTTTAGCAATTGAGGAATGCATGTAAGAAATTTGAATCTATAGTTCGAAGTGTGCGGATCACTTGTCTTAAAAGTTACAGTGAATTACAGACACCTCCTTATAGTAAAGTGTAATTATAAACAAATCCATTATTTTAAAGAAATTACATCCAACCCTGTGATTTGTAAAATTCTTACACCCACCCCTACAAAAGAGTGTTAATCTAAGACTTCCAACCCCAGTAATTTATAAATTTCTTACATCCACCCCCTACAAAATAGTGTTAATGTAAGAAATATATAAATTGCGAGTGGCTGTAACTATGGAAAAAATAAGGGTTTTTTCAATTAATAGCTTTTACCTCAGACGGTGGTTGTAATTTACCTTAAAAGTTATACCAGCACAATAAACCAACAGATGTACACTGGATTTTCTATGAAATGCTAATTGTTTAACGTATGATAATTGAGGAATTTTCAAAAAAATCATAGAGTAAACCGGTACTGCATTCAAGATATTATGATATATAATTTGTGCCTCTTTTCTGTATGACTTATCGTATCGTGATTTTCATGCAACCTCATTTCGAATCTCTAATGTTCGTGGTAGTAAAACTTTGATACTTATATATAATACACTTCTGTTGTTTGTGGGTAAACATGTAATTTCGGGAGATAAAGCCCGAAACTCCTCGTCACCTGAAATGGTAAAAAGTACAAATTAAAAAAAAAATGTTATGGATCTATAATAATGTAAAAAACACATTGTCAAATATTTCGACCTACAGAAATGGTAAAAAGTACAAATTAGAAAAAGGGTAAATAGCACTTTACCCCCTTGTGGTTTCAACTTGTTACACTTTACCCCATGTCATATCAATATAGGTCTTTTACCTCCCTGTGGTTTGCACAATGTAGCGACCATCAGTATATCCGTTAAAGGTTAACGGATAGTGCATCTCACTCGCTCGAAAATGACTTAGTTGAGGTTTTTTTACCATAAATTAATTTTTTTACACCTTTCAACCACAAAGTAACGTTCGTTGTACTCGGGATTTTGAGTGCTCATATTCCGAGTTTAGCCGTTGAATCTGGGGAGACAATTGTCAAATAACCGTAAGCACCGTAGCGGGACAGTATCGTCTTAAGAAAAGATTTAATTCGCCTCAGCTAATCTTTTCGTATTTTTCCTGTTGGAATAAATTGAATTAATGTGAATTCAATATTGAAATTAGTGGCAATTCAATATTGGAAGAAGTGGGCATTCATGTTAGAAGAAGTGGGCATTCATGTTGGAAGAAGTGGAGGATTGAATAAATGTGAATTTGAAGCACTATTGTCTAGATGTATAGACAATTGTCTTTTGATTTTCCTAAGTATTAAATTAGAATTAAAAGAGTTGTTAGTGTATGAGTTATTTTGTAATTTATTAGTAGATTAATGTACTCCTCACTATAAATATGGAGTGCTAGAGATCATTGTAAGCAAGACAAAAAAAAACCAAAAAAGAGAAGTAATTTTTCCATCCACAAAACACTTGTATTTTACTTTCTCTACTCAAAAATATTATTTTTTCAAGTCTTCACAAAATCACTAAAATCCAAATTCGGGATTAATCATTTTTATCCTATCCTGGTGCCTACAAATTGGTATCAGAGCCATCTTAAAAATGTCCACCAACCTTGCTTCTCTTATACCTCGTTTCAATGGAGAAAAATTCGATTATTGGAGTAATCTTATGAAGCTTTGTCTTGAATCTCAAGACATTTGGAGCGTTGTTGAGGAAGGTGTTCAGACTCCCGAAAATGAGGATCAATTGACGAATGCACAAAGGCAAGCTTTGAGAACAGAAAGGCAAAAAGATCGAAAAGCTCTTTTCCAAATATATCAAGCCATCGAAATTTCCGTCTATGAAAGACTAACCAAGGCGAGTAGTTCCATGGAGGCATGGGAAATTCTACAAACAACCTATGCCGGGAAAAATGAAGTAAAGAAGGTTCGTTTGCAATCTTTGAGGGCTGAATTCGAAAAATTGGAGATGAAAGAAAACGAAAAAATTGTTGAATATTTTACAAGAATCACCTCTCTTGTAAATCAAATGGCGACAAATGGCGAAGTCATGGAAACCCAAAGGGTTGTCGAAAAAATTATGCGAAGCTTGCCGGTGAAATTTGATCATGTTGTTGTGGCTATTGAAGAGTCACAAGATCTCTCATCAATGGCGTTGGAGAGTCTACAAGGACGATTGGAGGCGCACGAAGCAAGGATCCTTCAAAGAAATCCTCAAATTTCTTCTCCGGATCAAGCATTAAAATCCCGAGTTACATTCACGGGAGGCCGTGACTCATTCCGTGGTCGTGGCCGAGGTCGTGGCCAAATAAGAGGAGGAAGAAACTCTTACAACAATTACCGTGGACAAGCCAAATCAAATGAAGAGGCGAAAGAGGAGGAGAAATATTTTCCGAACAATTTTCAAAGAGGAAGAGGCCGAGGACGAGGATCATATAAAGGTACAAAGCCTTACGTTGAGTGTCATTATTGTCATAAACCGGGACACAAAATCAATGATTGTTGGGAAAAATATCCAGAAAAAAGGCAAGAAGTTGGTTATTTGCATGAAAATAAAGTCGAAAATATGGAGACTTTATTGATTGCATCTAACGGTAGCTTTGAAAATACTTGGTATTTGGATAGTGGTGCGAGCAAGCACATGACGGGGAATAAAAAATTATTCTCAAATCTCGTCGAAGCTAGCCATGGGACAGTTACGCTTGGAGATGGATACACCTACGCATTAGAAGGCGTTGGAGAAATTGTCTTCAAAACAAAATCCGGAAAAGCCGAAACAATGTCCGAGGTTTACTATGTACCTAACTTGGCAAGTAATTTGCTAAGTGTTGGTCACTTGATGAGGAAAGGTTTCAATATGTTTTTCGACGACTTCACTTGCGTTTTGAAAAAGAAGGATCAGCACATTGCAAATATCGGTATGACCGGAAATAATATTTTTCCGATCAAACTTGATAATTTTGAAGCCTCTTGCCATTTAACCGTGAAGGACGATGTTTCAAAGTTGTGGCATGACCGGTTCGGACATCTTAATTTCCAAAGTTTGAAGGAGTTATCAAACAAAACAATTGTTCAAGGATTGCCGAACATTAAAGCCATGGATGAAATTTGTGAAGAATGCCAATTGGGGAAGCAGCACCGAGAGCCATTTCCTTCCAAATCAAATTGGAAATCACAATCACCATTGGAGATCATTCATAGTGACCTTTGTGGACCATTTCAAGTTCCCTCTCTCGGTGGTAATCGGTATTTCTTGTTATTTATTGATGATTTTACAAGAAAAGTTTGGGCTTATTTTGTGAAAGAAAAATCCGAAACTCTTTCATGCTTCAAAGATTTTAAAATCCAAGTTGAGAAATTTTCCGGTTTCAAAATAAAAAATTTGAGGAGTGATCGTGGTGGAGAATATTTATCTTCTTTATTTGAAGAATTTTGTCGAATCCATGGGATTAGACATGAATTGACGGCCCGGTATACACCTCAACAAAATGGCGTGGCGGAGCGAAAGAATCGAACAATCATGGATATGGTTCGGTGTATGTTGAAAAAGAAGAATATTCCATCGGAGTTTTGGGCTGAAGCGGTCGCTTGTGCCGTTTATTTGATCAACCGATCACCGACGAAGAGCTTGGAGAATTCTACTCCAAATGAGGTGTGGTATGGTAAGAAGCCAAATGTTAGTCATCTTAAAACATTTGGTTGTCTTGCATATTCACATATTCCAAATGCTATGAGGACCAAACTCGACGATAAAGCCGAAAAATGCATTTTCATTGGGTATAGTGAGAGGTCAAAAGCTTACAAGCTTTATAATCCTCAAACGAAAAAAATTGTGATAAGTCGGGATGTTCGGTTTGATGAAAAATCCTCTTATGATTTTTCAAAAAATTCAGAATCATTAACTTGGTCGACCCTTGGAGACGAAGAAGGCGATTCTCAAGCAATGCAACCAAATGATGGTGAAAACGAATCTCCACAAAATTCACCATCACCCCCGCCAAGAAAAACGAGGAGTTTGAGAGAACTCTACGATGAAACGGAGGAGGTGAATGCATCAAATTCTATTTTCTTTGCATTCTTTGCCGGGGAGGATCCAATCTCTTTTGAAGAAGCCTCAAAAGAAGAAAAGTGGAATCAAGCGATGAAAGAAGAGATCAAGGCGATTGAAAAAAATGAAACTTGGGAGCTCACACCTTTACCTTCACACAAATCTCCTATTGGTGTGAAATGGGTGTTCAAAACAAAAACCAATCTTGATGGTTCCATCAACAAATACAAGGCGATGCTTGTTGCAAAATGATACAAGCAAAAAGAAGGAGAAGACTTCAATGAGGTATTTGTTCACGTCTCAAGACTTGATACAATTCGTTTAATTATCTCTCTTGCGGAAATTTTCATGAAGCCACTTGGAGGTCCCGTTTTTTCGAAAAATATTGAAGGTTTGGGAATCAAAAGCAAATTCAATTTACGGGAGGCAATGTGGGAATAAATTGAATTAATGTGAATTCAATATTGAAATTAGTGGCAATTCAATATTGGAAGAAGTGGGCATTCATGTTAGAAGAAGTGGGCATTCATGTTGGAAGAAGTGGAGGATTGAATAAATGTGAATTTGAAGCACTATTGTCTAGATGTATAGACAATTGTCTTTTGATTTTCCTAAGTATTAAATTAGAATTAAAAGAGTTGTTAGTGTATGAGTTATTTTGTAATTTATTAGTAGATTAATGTACTCCTCACTATAAATATGGAGTGCTAGAGATCATTGTAAGCAAGACAAAAAAAAAACCAAAAAAGAGAAGTAATTTTTCCATCCACAAAACACTTGTATTTTACTTTCTCTACTCAAAAATATTATTTTTTCAAGTCTTCACAAAATCACTAAAATCCAAATTCGGGATTAATCATTTTTATCCTATCCTGGTGCCTACATTTCCACAACAATTTTATTCGACGGTTTTGCTAAATTCACTACCGGTTTTATACATCGGGAACAACATTAGCGTCCAAACTACTCCGGAGCGCGCTAGTACACTTTGGGAGATAATTAATTATGTTGGAACATCTTCGTGTTCCAATCAAAGCCCTAATGATTAAACGAGGAAGCTGGCTAGGTTGGAGTAAAAAGGAGAATAATCTTCTCAAATTTAATGTTAATGGAGCTGCTAAATCAACAGAAGCAGCTGGTGGAGGGGTTCTTAGGGATTTCAAAGGAAATTTTTGGTATGGATTTTCATTCTTTTATGGGCAGAAATCTGCCTTATGGGCTGAGCTAGAGGCAATTTATGAAGCTAGAAATATTTGTCTGCACATGGGGATTACTAATTGAGTTTTGTTTGCAAAAAATACCTCTGTGAAATCTCCAACTGCATAAAAAGTCCATGTGAAATAAAATATGATTGAAAAACCCCTATGAGTTTTAGTTAAAGGCACTTTCCCCCCTACGCCGGGTTCGTGTGGTTCACTCGCCGTTTGTGCGAGTGGTGATGAAATATTTTATGGAAAAAGATAGAATTGCCCCTGAGATAGTACAATTTGACTTACTTATAAAGAACTCAAAAATATTAGGACCAAATTGCAATTTTTAAAAATTCTTGAAAACATAATCATCTTCTCCACTCCATCTGCGGCGGCTCAATTTCAGTGAGCGGGAACGCCGGCGTTCCACCTGGCTGGAAGGCCAGAGCCTGAATCAGAGCAGGCCTGGATAGATTTCTTTTTTTTTTTCGTTTTTCAGTTTAATAATTTATTTATGTATTAATATATAATAATATATTTATATGTATTTTCACAAAAACCATGTTGGGGTATTTATGTCTATTCAAGCGTGGTGAACGGTTAAATTGCAAATGGTCAAGTGTGTTTGTTATTTTAAAAAGTTTGTAGGAGGTTTCAGTGATATTTTTAACATGGACTTTTTATGCAGTTGGAGATTTTACAGGGGTACTTTTTGCAAAAAAACTCATTACTAATGTGGTGATTGAATCAGACTCCATACATGCTATTCAGTTAAGAGTGGGAGTTTGTGTATATCATTAGAAAGATTCACAACTTTGGTGAGCAAGATGGTGTGTATAAGCACGTCTTTCGTGAGCAAAACATGGTGGCTGACTCTATTGCCAAAGAAGCATTTGTTCATAGAGATAGGAAGGAGTATCCTACTGCTCAACAACTCAATCCTCATACGCAAAAGCTCTTATTCTTTGATCGTTCTGGTTTTCCGTATTATTGTTAGTCGCATGTGGTTACATAATATTAGAATGGGCGGGAGAAGGACACATTCGTCGATCTTCAAAATGATTGGGATCCAATATCGTGGAACGAGTGCGCAAGCACGTCAAGCGAGGAGGTGTTGGGATATATTGGTTATTGGGGTCGCTTTGTCTATTACGGAAATTTCAAGACAATTAGGGTTTTAGTTTTATTTATTATCTTTTATACCCTCTTTTATGGGCCCTTTTGTTATAAAGTGTTTTAGTTTAGGATCTATTTCCGATATTTGCCTGTCACTACTGTAGGGGTACTCTTTTTCCGTGTGTAGACAGCACAATGTTTTAATAAGGTCCCAAACTCTTTATAGTAATGGAATAATAAAAAAAAAGGGGGAAACTACAATTTGCACCCCTGAACTATGGGGTTTGTCTCAAACACCCCCCTAAACTACCAAACGTAACAAAATAGTCCCTGACTTTAACAGTCAAACATTAGGAATTTATCACCATTAGAAATAATGGGCATTTACATTTTAACCCTTATTATTTTATGCTGCGAAATTAAATTAGGGGTGTCCAACTGACGTGGCATCATCTCACTTTTATGTGCAATAAAATGTCCGACTGCTTTGTGTCGATGGATTTCGCCGGAGTGACAGTAGCGGAAGCACTGGCCTTGGATGCATTGGACTTCTAGCGCTGCTGTTGGATTTGGTGGGTCACGACACCTCTTAATTCAATTATTTATTTATATATATTAATAATGTATATCTTTTGTTTAAAAATATAGAAAAGTCACTTACAACTAAATAATATGAAATGATTATTAAAAAACTTCATAAAAAGAGAAATAATTATTAAAATAACATAGATAAAGCAAGATTTATAAATAAATAAATGTTGTGAGGTAAATAATTATTGGAAATAAATAATAGAAATTTAGAAATGCGTAGTAGATTTGAGTTGACTAAAATTAGAAATAAATTGAGAAAAATATCTATGAAGACAAGTGAAGGGGTATATGTGTCCAAATAAATCCATTAAGATAGTCTAAGATGTGAAAAAGAAAAGTCAACCCTCCACATCAGCAGTAATTAACGAAAGGGGAAAGTACAGTTTGCACCCCTAACCTATAGAGTTTGTCACAAACACCCTTCTGAACTTCAAAACGTAACAAAATGACCAATGACTTTAACAGTCAAACTTTAGATTTTTAACACTTCTACTAATAGTGAGTATTTACATATTAACCCTCATTATGTTATGCTGCAATCTGACGTGGCATCATCACCGTGGATAATCATTTCCCTCTCAATAGACACTACAAGAAAAGTAATTTTAAGTAACAAAACTATAGTAACAAACGAATTATTTGTCACAAAAACTAGTTTATTGTAACAAAATGTAAACATTGTCACTAAATGATCATGTTTTGGTAACGATTAGAAAACATTGTTACTAAAACAACTAATTCGTCACCCAAAAGCCATTTTTTCGTAACAAACGGAAACCTTAGTTACAAAAAGTGAATAATTGTCACGAAAATATATTTTGTCTAGTAACAAACTCTTAATTCGTTACAGTAGCATAAAATTGTCACGAGAAGTATTATTCTTTTGTAACAAATTTTATATGTGTTACAAAAAGTTATAAAATATTATTTACCTTTCATTTCTATTGTATATCTAGTGATAATATTACTCCAGCGGGTGTGGAGAAAACAAAGGGGATAAATAAAAGAACATAGTGGCTCTAGGGTTCTAATTTCTCACCGCCGATACACACCTTTATCCTCTTCAATTTCCACCACCGCATACTTTCAAAATTCGTAACATCATCATCTCCGGCATCCGCATACATTAATTGTTACAATAAATTAAGATCTTGTAACAAAATCAACGTTTGTTACCAATACATTAGTAACGAAATTCAGTAACTTGTCACCAAAACTTTTAGCGTCGAGCTTTAGAGGACAACAAACGGTAACGAACATTGTCGTTACCAACCGTTTTCGTGACAAAAAAAGCCCTTTTGGTGACGAATTATATCCTCACCCAAAGCGAGTTTTTTTGTAGTGAGAAATTAAACCAAACCCTTCTTTTTTCTTTCCTTTTTTTTTCGCTTTTGAGAAAACCAAATTCCTCTTTTGAAAAAACCAGCCCGTGCGCCTAAAAATTGGAATTCACGCTGCAATCCAATAATCAGAAAATATCAACGACCGCTCAAGTCTTTATTAAACCAACAGTTTTCCGATGCTGAAATTCTTGATTTTTCAAACTCATTTGCAATATTTTTTCTTGAATCATACTCAGCGTGTCTTCTTTCTCAATTTCTGTGAAAAGTATGATGGATCTTCCGCTGTGTTTTTTCTTTGTTTAAGAATTTCGTGTGGTGTTTAATGCATTCGTGATGATGATTTCTCTATTTTCTGTTTGTGGGTTTCAGTAATATAACGATGCTCTGTTTGTAGGTTTCAAAAATATATCTACAGTTGATTCTTTAGTTATCAATGTGATTTTTTTGTTTTTATGTTTTTTGGTTTGTTGGTTGACTAATTTCATGGAAGTCCGAGTTGATGTTATTACATCTACTTCGTTCTCTTGGTTATCCAATTATTTATTTGTTTTTTAATTTTTTCCAATTCTGATTTTCCATATTCTTTTGGCAGAACTTGTTGAGAAGTGCTTCAAGTGAGGGGTAAATATGTCCAAATAAATGTAAGTAATAGTTTAAGATGTGAAAAGGAAAACGTCAACCCGCCCGCATGGGTGTAGCTCAACTGGTTCCGGAGGTGGTAAGTTGGTGCAAGGTCCTAGGATCGAATCCTGGCAGCCGCAGTGTGGGAATTTCAACTCCAAATGAGGGTTGGTTCCTTGTGGGCACCAGGTCCGGGTCCGCTACCTTAACGGGCCGTTGAGTTACCATGATTTACATCTTCCATCAATCCTTGTCGGGCCAAGGGATGGGGGCCCTGGGGGCGAGGGATTCGCCTTTTGGTGCAAGGAAAAGGTCAACCCGCCACATCAGCAACAACTAACGGAATGGAAAATGAGGGGTCATTTTGTTACGTTTTGTAGTTCAGGGAGGTGTTTGCGACCAACCCCATAGTTCAAGGGTGCAAACTGTATTTTCCCCTTAACGGAATGGCAAACAGAGGGATTGATTTGTTACATTTTATAGTATAGGGGCTGTTTAAGACAAGCCCCATAATTCAGGGGTGCAAACCGTACTTTCCCCTAAAAAAAGTTTGCCAAAAAAAAAAAAAATCAATATTGCTTATTTATTAATTTATTGTCTCTACACGCTTTTGACTGAGTCTTTATAATCATCTGAGTGTTATTAATGTTGACTTATGACTATTAGTGTACATATGATATTAATACCTTAATTTTTTGATAAGAGCAACTCCAATGGAGAGACATCAAAATGGAGCATTAAATATACATTTGATACTTGATATAATACTTTGATACTTCTAGAAAAAAAATTCACTCCAACCACAAGTATCAAATAGATTATCAAATTTTAAATATATAAATAATTATATTATTAAATGCCACGTGGCAAATTGTGATAGGTTAATAGAGTGGTTACATTTTTGATACCTCATTTTCCAGGGAGTATTTTTGCACCTCGGGGTGGTTGAATATCAAAATAGTTCTCCATTTAATGCCTCCATTGGAGGAGGATTTTTTAATTTTGGAGCATCAAAGTGGTAGTTTTTCATTTTGATACCCCATTTAGTTGAGTTTGAAATCTTGAATTTAATCGGACAAGACGAATGTCAAAGATAATAATGGTTTGCTGGCATCCGATGTAGATCTACTAAATTTGATTTCAATTTTTTTTTCTTTTTCTTTTTTTGCTAAATTGTCACCTTCTATACATAATCTAGTTTATAAATACGTCCATATCTAGAACACTTATTTAGTACCCCTCCATTTCTCTCAATGGCTCCTTCAACTATTTCAATAGTCATTTTCTCCTTACTTTTATTCTCGTCTTATTCGAATGCTCAAACAACCCCATCAAAGAAACCCGAAGCCTTCACTTTCCCGATCAAGAAAGATGACACAACCAACCAGTACTACACCAACATTCAGTTTGGTTCAAACAGCACCAAACTGAATGTGGTGATCGATCTCGGAGGCAACTTCCTCTGGTTCAACTCCGAAGACTACTTGAACGCTGCATCGACGTTCCACCCGATCCCATGCGGGACCCGCAAATGCCGAATTGCCGAAGCCATAGGTTGCACCTTCTGCTTCCTAAAGCCCGCCCAGCCAGGGTGCACGAACAACACGTGCTCCGACTACTCCCTCAATCCGTTCTCTGGCACTTCAGGGTACAGCGGTTTGGGAGAGGACACCCTGCGCTTGCGCTCCGCACGTGGGGGCAACGTGTACGCGGTGGACGATTTCCCCTTCCAGTACGCACATGACGCTATGCTAGAAGGCCTGGCGGGTCCCGCCTCGGGCGTGATCGCCTTGGGCAGGACCCGGATTTCACTGCAGGCGCAGCTCGCGTCTGCTTTCAAGATCCGCGAGAAATTCACGCTGTGCGTCCCGCCAGCTGGCGGCGACGGTAATTTGATCGTCGGAGAGACGGCTTACAGCAAACCCTTTGAGGAAATCTCGAAGTCACTTGTCACCACTCGGCTGGTGAGAAATCCTGTGGGGCTTTTGGGGATCGATCTGATAGGCAATTTTTCGAGAGAGTATTACATCGATGTAAAGTCGATTAAAGTTGGTTCGAAGACACTCTCGTTGAACAAAACGCTGCTTTCGATTAACAAGAAAGACGGAAGTGGAGGCACTACCATTCGGACCGTGAGGCATTACACGGGTCTGAGCAAATCGATTTACAGGGTTTTGGTCAAAGAGTTCGCGAAGGCTGCCGAGTCCAAGAATATTACGAGAGTGGCTTCTGTGGCCCCGTTTGGGGCTTGTTTCGATTCGAAGACCGTTCTGAGCTCGAAGACGGGCCCACGAGTGCCGACTATCGATCTTGTTATGGAGAAGAAGAGTGTTTACTGGAGGTTTTATGGATCAAATTCAATGGTTAAAGTTAGTAAAGACGTGATTTGCCTTGCGTTTGTTGAAGGAACAATAAATGTGTCTGGACAGACGACGTCGATAGAAGTGGGAGGGTATCAAATGGAGAATCATCTGCTTGAGTTCGACGTGGCTTCTTCCAAGCTAGGGTTTAGCTCTTCACTGTTGCTGCATGGCACAAGCTGTTCCAACTTCGGAGCTTCCTAGGTTGACTTTGTGATGGGTTACGTTTCTTGGGAAAGAAAGTATTGGTCAAACTTTGAAGTTTCAGTTTTTCTTATTTACTTATGGTCACATTTTCTATGCATATCCTCTGCTTTTGATTGTTTTTTTTTTTTTTTCTTTAATTTTTTTGAGTAACCCTGCTTTTGATTGTTGTTGGGTTGAAATGTTACTCCAAAAAAAAAAATGTTAGAATGAATAATGATTTTATTTCTTGCTATTTGTGAACAAAAGCTATGGCTACTCATATTTGGGATAAAACAGTTTTTCCCCTCAAATTTGCACCGATTTCACATTTGGTCTCCCATATTCACAAAAGACACATTTGGTCCCTCATGTTTTAAAAATTCAAAAAATTTAGTTCTGTCATTTTCTCGTTAAAACTAACGGAATCAAGCGTGTTCCCATCACTTCCTTAACTGACGGACTAATGGTAAATCTAAATAGACGTAAATGACAAAAAATGCTAAATTATTCAAACATGAGGGATCAAATGTGTTTTTTTTGTGAACATGAGGGATCAGATGTGAAATCGGTGAAAACATGAGGGACGAAAATGTTAATTTCCCGACTCATACTTTTATTGCACTGATTGGAAATAAACAGACTCTTGACATAGCTATTACTGGATTGAAAAAAGAAAAAAGTGAATATAAACATTTATTACTAAATTGAGAAGGGGAATAATTTATATTTTCGAAATATAAAATAATAACAAATTTATTTCAAGAGAATATCACACTAAAAAAATGTGAAAAAAGTTGTTGCAAAGTTGGAGTTTGTTGAAATGTGCTGAAATCAACTGTTCTCCAATTGAATGTGGTGAAATGTTGCGAAGTGAACAAATGGCTTTCATAAAAATATAGTTAAACTTCTATAAATTAATTTACAAATTAATACAGTTGAAACTAATAAAATTTTATTGATTTAGCGAAATATTAAATTATTGAACTAATAATTTAGCAGGTGTTTTATTGAGTCGGGGTCAAAATAATATATTATTTAAGTGAAATTATTAATTTATTGAGTATTAGTCATTAGATATTAATTTATTGAGATACTACTGTTTATAGTATAATAAGGGTTGTTTTGGTCCCGGACATCCAACAGCTATATGGAGAGTGCCAAAGAGTTACTTGACTTTTGGCCCGTGGAGGGGGCATGTGTTACAATCGATATTTCAGAGGTATTCGAATTTTTTTTTTTTTTTTTTTTCTTCTTTTTTGTCAAAGTAGGTATTAATTATAAAGGGCATACTTGGAGGGTGTTATGTGTAATTAATCCTAAAAAAATAAGTATACAAAAATTAAAATTGTGGTCATATTATGATGTGAAATAGTTCATAAGTTCATATATAACATCAACTTTATGAAGTCCTTCACGGGAGATGGACTTTTTTTTATTGTTCTCCAAATGGCAACTAAACTAAAATATATAGACTATTGACAATTTTTTTTTTCCCCAAATGAACGATACAATCAACCATATTGGTGAACTGGGTAAATCTACGCCCCCGGGCGTATAAACTATAGACAATGTTCTTGAATACATGTATGGTAAGATACTACATAGAAAAGTTTATCGAGTGCACCGGCGGTACTAAGAGGGGGTCCAAGATCAATAAAAAAAAAATTAAGGTATTTTGTCATTATATTTTTTGAATATTACTTTTACCCCCAAAGTTTTTGTAAATATGCCTCTTTAACTCTTAATTTTTTTTAGTCTCCATAATCTTATATAAATTATAGATATTTATAGCATATTTAATAGAACAATATAGAATAAAACGTTTAAAAGTTGTATTATTTTAAATAAAGTTTATGAATATTTACTGTTTTCTTTATCAATGCCTCTAAAAAATAATATTGGCTGATGCCACAAATCCTCAAAATATTAAGCGATTTACATTATTAGAATAATTTGTATTGATTAGATTTTTTTTAATGCTTGAAATATGATAAAATTACAATATATATGCTTTTTAATAAAAAAAAAAAAAAACAATATAAACATATTTTTGCAATGTCTTGTGAGCCTAATTTTTTTCCAGAGCGCTACCTTTAAATTTTGATCCTAATTCCATCCCTGACCGAGTGAAGTACAAAAACAACTTAACATTACATTAAATCCCTAAAATGAGTTTTAAAATTAGAAGTTAGATAACCATTTTAGAGAACTTCATTGACGCTGTAAATGAGCTTCAAAATAGAAATTATGTCCCAAATCTCTCAATATTTATTATTTATGTTGCTTTATATATTTATTTTTGTTCTTAAAAGAATTATAAATAAAAATAACTAAGGAAAAAGATATACATAATAATTAAGCTATAATCTATATAAAATATGAAATAATTCATAATTTGCTTCGCCACTTCACAAAGAGATTCGTAGTTGCATATGTGCACAAAATAAATATATAAGTATAATGCAATAACGTGCAATTAAAACACAATGCTACAAGCCAAGTACGAAGCTCGATCATGAATGTGTTATAGACAAGAAGAATTTAAATTGGGCTTTTACTGCCACTGTTATTAATCTATATAGTTATAACAGCTTTGACTATTCAATGCGGGTACACCGTACACATATCAAAATTCAAAACTCAACACTTTACAATGCACCACGCCAATACAACAGTTAATTGATTTAAAAATAAAAAACGCGCCTACCGACACGACCTTTACTGTCATAAATTCTTGACAAGGAAGAAGTGTTAACCTAATTAAAGCGACTTCTTGACTACTATTTAAAAATAAAATCTCAACTGCTGTCTTTATTTCTATTTTAACTAAACTATGACTACATATCGCGTGTGTGTGTGTCTATATATATATATATATATATATATATATATATATATATATATGTAGAGCTAATTGCACATAACCCCCTATGAAATTTCAAATTGCCGAAAAAGTCCTCGTGTTAAAAATATTAGCAAAGACCCCCCTATGTTGTGTTTTACGAAGCACACCGCCACTTACTTCAAAATTGATGGTTGACTTGTATAAAATTACTAAACTACCCCTAATACGTTTTTAGTAATTTTCAGTTTTAAACAAAAAGAAATGAAAAAAAAAGATATCACACAAAACGGAGTAAACCAGCTTCTCCCCTCTTCATTGCACGTCTAGGAAAAGGAGAAAAATGGTTGCTGACAATGGTGGGTGGGGATTCCTTTTTTTTTTTTTTTTTTCTTTTCAGATCCGAAGAAAAAAGTGTTGCAACGGCCATTTTCGGCACACGGAAATTGTGGATTCAGAAGATAAAATAGCGGTGGTGGCATTGAAAGGCAGCGGCGGCGGCATGGTGGAATCGGAGAGTCGGCAAATGATTCTTCGAGTTTGACATTATTCTTCTTCTTCTTCCTGAATGTATGAATTAAGTTTTCACAAATTGAAAGAAAATGCTACGGAAATTGGAAGAAAGTTCTTTGAAGGGTTTTTGTATATTTTTTTGTTTGGGCAGGGATGTGCCGTTTTTCTTCCCTTTTGTTTTCTTGGATTTGGAATAGAAATGAACTTCATGTTGATATATGGATTTGGTTGATGGTTTTGGCTGGAAAAAATCATGGTGAAAAAGTGGAGGGCTACTCTTTAGGTTGAAGAAGATGGGTTAATTGAAAATATAAAGGACTAAATTGAAAATTTTAAAAACTTCATTTTGGTACTTATAAAATTTCTGGTTGCATTTTGGTATTTCGTGTCAAAAAACGAACCCCCACTTTCATCCATGGCGAGTGAAGTGCACGGTGAGCTCCTAAGGGCCTTATTGCCTTTAACTAATTTTTATAGGAGGTGTTTGCTAATTATTTTAACACGAGGTCGTTTTCAGCAATTCGAGATTACACAGGAGTGGTTTTTGCAAAAAACCCTATATATATATAGTTAGTGAGAAGTTATTTCATCATATCAACAGTTAATAATTACTCTGTGTATTTCACCACGTATATATCGCGGATCAAAGATCACTTCTGAGTTATAAAATAAAAAACACATGAAGTGCGTGAAATCAATTTGCAGCATGTTACTGGATGGATTAGAATTGATGGGTTTTGACTTCTGACCTTCAATCACTCATTCAATTTGAGTTGGGAATTTTGACTTCAATCCGCCATACAAATAAGATATCTACAAGATAAAGATGATGCTGATTAGCTGGAATGCTAACCCCTGGTCAAAGTCAACTCCAATATATCTAATCTCTAAATCTAAATCTAAATCTTTGCAGATATTCAAAAACTAAATACACCAAAAAAAATCAACTACAAATATGTACTGATTTATTTCAGAAAAAGAATAACAGTCACATTATTCCTTAAGGACAAATGGCCCCTTCAACTCTCTCAATCATCATATTATCCTCATTCCTCTTGTTTTCTCTTTCAAATGCCCAAACAAAGCCACAAGCATTCACTTTCCCAATCAAGAAAGATGCCACAACCAAACAATACTACACCACCATTCAAGTAGGCTCAAACAGCACCACTCTCGACACTGTCGTCGACCTCGGCGGCAAATTCCTCTACTTCTACTCCGACGAGTACTTGAACGCGGCTTCATCGTACCGCCCGATCCTATGCGGGACCCGGCAATGCGAGATCGCAAACGGCGTCGGATGCATTTTCTGTTTCCTGAAGCCTCCCCAGCCAGGTTGCACCAACAACACGTGCTCCGACTACGCCCTCAACCCCTTCAGCGGGACACAGGGCTACAGCGGCCTCGGCCAGGACGTCCTCCGCGTGCGCTCCACGCGGGGTGCCCTGTACCCGCTGAACAACTTCCCGTTCCAGTTCTCTGATCCCGTCTTACGGGAGGAACTGGCTGGTCCGGCCGCTGGCCTGATCGGTCTCGGCCGGACCAGAGTCTCCCTGCAGGCGCAGCTCGCGTCTGCTTTCAAGATCCGCGAGAAATTCGCACTCTGCCTCCCTTCGTCCGCAGGCAGCGACGGGAACTTGATCATCGGAGACACGGCTTACGTCAGTCCGTTCGAAGAAATTTCGAAGAATTCATTTTTCACCACGCCCCTCGTGAAGAATCCCGTGAGCACAGACATGAACGAGGTGATAGGCAATTTCACGGCGGAGTACTTCATCAATGTCAAGTCCATTAAAGTTGACTCCACAACACTGTCGTTGAACAAAACGCTGCTCTCGATCAACAAGAAAGATGGAAGCGGAGGCACGAGCATTCGTACGGTGAGGCCTTACACCGGTCTGAGCAGATCGATTTACAGGGCTTTGGTCAACGAATTCGTGAAGGCTGCCGCTTCGCAGAATATCAAGAGGGTGGCGGCCGTGGCTCCTTTCGGGGCGTGCTTCGATTCGAAGACGGTTACGACGTCGAAGACGGGGCCCAATGTGCCGATTATCGACTTTGTCCTGCAGAACAAGGATGTGTACTGGAGGTTTTACGGCGCAAGCTCAATGGTGTTAGTTAGTGCAGACGTCATCTGCCTTGCGTTTGTGGAAGGACAAATAAATCTGACGGGACCAACAACCTCGATAGTTGTCGGAGGGTACCAACTGGAGAATCATCTGCTTGAGTTCGATGTGAAATCTTCGAAGCTCAGATTTAGTCCTTCATTGTTGCTGATTAACACAAGTTGTTCCAAGTTCGGAGCTTCCTAGGTTGTGTAACGGTCAACTTTGAATTTCGAGTTTTTATGATTCAAATGAAATAAAAGAATGACAGTCCCTTTGTATTTGTGAAGTGAAAGGCTTCCTCTGGATGAGCTTCCTCACTTTGATTATTTATTATATTGGAATGAAATAATGATGTGTTTATTAAGTTTTTGCCATTTTCTTTTAACTTTATTAAGACTTCGAATAGGTCACTTATTTAAAAGGATAAAATGCACTTTGTCCCCTACAAATTTCTCATTTTCGCATTTCCCCCCCTAAAAATTCAAAAACTGGATAATCTCCCTTTAAAATATTATTTTGGTTGCACATTAATTTGCCTCAGAAGTCAATTTTTTGTGGGCATTGTGCAACAAAAATAACATTTTAATGGGGCAATGTGAAAAAAGATAATGTTTTTAAGGGGTAACATGCAACAAAAATAACATATGAAGGGGCAATATGCAACAAAAATACTCAAATGCCGATGAATAGTTCATTGAAATTTTGCTATTGGGGCAATTTGCAACATGAATAACATTTTGAAGGGGGACATTCACTTTTTAAAATTTTGAGGGGGTAAAGTGCAAAAATTAGAAAATTTTAGGGGGTGATGTGCAATTTGCCCTATTTAAAAAGAATAATAAATAAATATAACAAAAAGAATAATGGATTCAATCATAGGCTCATCAACTTCATATACATTTGTATTGTTTTCATTTCTTGATCACCATTCACTGTTGACTAGACAAAATGAAACCATGAATCTGTCTGTATATCTCGACTTTCATTGTTGTGCTGTTTATATGCCTTGTCATCAAATTCACAGAGCTACCGTTAGTAATCCAACGCACATCACATAAGAAACGAACTTTGAAACAAAAGAACCAGAAACAACGTCTACGATTTCTATGTACTAGTAGTATAACTTGAACAACATAATGCAATAAAAATGCATGAAAAATAGTCAGAAGGAAACCTTCAATAATTCATATTAAAGAACCCCAAATATTATATTACCGGGTAAACATCTTCCTGAATCGAAACAATTCATATTACGTGCAGTAGACAGAATAAAAAAGAAATAAATAAAAAGGATCGCGTTACTCGAATTTCTAGAATATAGACTTATGACATTCAGTAAAGAACTAAAAGGGTACCGAACAATATAAAAATCACAAGAAAACGCACCATCTACGGACGCTGCACCGAAGTGAAACTTTGAGAAGAAATAAAAAATGCCAAAATGGAAACAGAATATATTTAATAAATAGTTGTAGTTAATTATGTTGATTTGCTAGGTCGCGGGGATGCATTTGACCTTCGCAGATTCCGAATTCCAGAAGAACCATTCAAGAGTTCTTCTTATGTGCTTTCCATTAGAAGTTGACTAATTAGATGCCAACCATTGAGAATGAAAAAATCAAACAAGTAATAAAAATTTCTTGCCAAGTCACCAAAACGTTATAGGGCTCAACAACTTTATACAGTTATATTTATTTAATTTCTTGCCAAGTCCCCGTAGATTATGAAAGTCATCACCGATCAAAGATCATTCATTTGTTTTACAACATAACACAAAAATTGAACCATGAATCTGCATCCACTTTCAATTGTTGTTCTGTTGTTTCTTTGCCTTCTCATCAAATTCACAGCTGCATTTAGTAATCCAACTCAATTCACAGGTTATGTTTCGATTAATTGCGGTTCCATAGGCACTTCGATAGCAAACAATGGCAGGGGATGGGTTGGAGATGTACATCCAAAATCTTCTTCCTTGCTACAAACTAAGGGCTCATCAACCACTGCAATTGTCGTCCCTAAGTTGATCTCTGCCGATCCAGTTCCATACAAAACGGCAAGAATCTCTCAATCTCAATTTTTCTATGAATTCCAAGTGAGCCCAGGTCAGAAAATTCTTCGTTTTCACTTTAATCCGACTTTATATAAAGGTTTCGAAGGGTTCAAGGACTTGTTCACTGTTGAAGCCGGTCCTTTTACTCTGCTCAGTAACTTCAGTGCTTCACTAGCAGCAGAAGCTCTCGGTGTTGATTCTTTTGTCAAGGAATTCTGTTTAAGCATACAAGAAAATCAAAAACTAACTATAACTTTCTCTCCTGAAATTAGTCATTTGTTAGATACATATGCTTTCATAAACGGCATTGAGATTTTCACAGTGCCTGCAAGTCATTCTTACTTTGAAGGCGGAGATGTTGGGCTCCAATTGGTAGGCGAGAAGTTTCGGGTTTACATTGATTCCAGCACTGCACTAGAGATATTTCACCAAGTAGAGTTTAAGCAGAGCAATGTTCATTCTGCCGAAAATTTTCATGGACTGTTTCCCAAGTGGGAGAACGTAAATGCAAAGAGGAGAAACAATAACACATGGAAAATACCGGTGAATGTGGGGTTCAAGTACTTGATCAGAGTTCATTTCTCCGAGTTAGGGCTCAAGATTGCAAGAAATGGTGATAATAAGTTCAAAGTCCTTATTAATGAAATGATTGCTCGAACGAATATTGACGTCGTTAAGGAAAGCGATGAAAATAAAATACTCTGGTATAGGGACTACACGGTGAAGGTGAGAGGAAACAAAAAAGAGGGAAAACGTGATATCTTGATTTCATTGCAATCATATGATGATCTTATAGACGATCAGGTACTTGTTTCAGGGTTCGAAATATTTAAGTTGAGCAACTCCGATAACAGTCTTGCCAGTCCAAATCCTTCACCTCTAGCTCGGGATTCAGCTTCCCACACTGTAACTCTATTCCTTTTTCTTTATCACAGAAATGCAATCGCAAATGTTACAATAGCTATGATGTCTTTGGTGTGCATAATTGGTTATAATTTGCGGGAAATTCGGGAAGCTAATATAACTGACGAGGAAAACAAAAGAAAGCCAAAGCCGAAGCCATCGCCATCGCCATCTGCAAGGGCTGAACGTACTTGTCGCCGTTTTTCACTGGATGAGGTCCAATTAGCGACACAAAATTTCAATGACACACTACTAATTGGAAGGGGCGGATTTGGTGAAGTCTACAAAGGCCACATTGATAATAAGCAAACTACCGTTGCTATAAAGAGGTTGAAATCAAGCTCCAAGCAAGGAGCACAAGAGTTCTTGGCAGAGATCGAGACACTTTCTGAGCTCCGACATGTTAACCTAGTATCTCTAATTGGTTACTGCAATGAAGAAGGAGAAATGATTCTTATTTATGAATACATGCCATCTGGAACATTGGCCGATCATATTTACAAACTTGCAGGGGAAAATAATACCTGCCCTTCTCTCACATGGAAGCAATGCCTTGATATCTGCATCGGAGCTGGTCGAGGACTAGATTACCTCCACACAGGCCATGGAGTCATACATAGAGATGTAAAGGCTTCAAATATCCTGCTTGATGAAGATTTCATAGCTAAGGTTTCTGATTTCGGATTGGCCAAGCTCGAAAACAAAAGCAAGTTAAAGACCCACATCACCACGAACGTTAAAGGCACGTTTGGGTACCTTGATCCAAATTATTTCAGCACTCATAAACTAACCAGGAAAAGTGATACGTATGCCTTTGGAGTGGTGTTGTTGGAAGTATTGTGTGGGAGGCCCGCAGTAGATTTGAAGGTTCCAGAGGATGAGCGAGTTCTGTCCAAGTGGGCTCGAGATAAGATTAGCATGGGAGAAGCTGATCAAATTGTATCACTTAGTTTGAGAGACGAGATTTCACCAGATAGCCTCAAGACATTTGTCGGAGTTGCCCAAAGATGCTTATCCGATGAACTAAAAAACCGGCCAACAATGTCTCAAGTTGTGTCACAACTTGAGTTCGCGATCGAGCAACAGGAGACAAAACAACTTTCAAAAATAGCAGCAAGCGCTTCTAATGACAGCCATTGTCTTAATAATGATAAAGATTGCCTATCATTTCAGACGAGTCAACCAACAGTTTTCTCTACAGCTGTGCGAAATTTCACACCTCCTCCAAAGGAACAAACTAATAGCAATGTGGTTATTGTTCAACTTCCACAAAATGATAGCAATGGCCTATCAGTTCAGACGGGGCAACAAACAATTTTCTCTACAGCCGTGCAGAATCTCGCACCTCCTCCGAAAGAACAAACTAATAGCAATGTGGCTATTGCTAAATTTCCACAAAATGATAACGATGGCCTATCGGTTCAGACGAGGCACCCAACAATTTTCTCTACAGCTGTGCAGAATTTCACACCTCCTCCAAAAGAACAAACTAATAGCAATGTGGTTATTGCTCAACTTCCACGAAATGACAATTATGGCCTATCAATTCAGACAGGGCAACCAGCAGTTTTCTCTACATCTGTTCAGAATTTGGCATCTCCTCCGAAAGAACAAACTATTAGCAATGTGGCTATTGCTCAGCTTCCACTCAAGGGAAATGAATTGCCATCAATTTCAGGTACAAATTCAATAAATGGAGAAAAAACAAAACATTCATATCTTGATATTCAAACTTGTCATGGTCTAATTTAATGTGCTTCTGATGTTACCTGAAATGTAAAACTGGCAGAGTTTGATTTGCATACAAGTACACCTGCCATGAGTGAATCTTGTTCTACATGGGACTTATGCAGATGTTTCTCGTTAAAGGAGATCAAAACCTCCACAGACAACTTGGACGACAATTCCATCATCGGCAAGGGAAGATTCTTCAATGTGTACAAAGGGTTCATCGAGGACACCGCCACCACCACCACCGTGGCCATCAAAATAGTGAAACTGTCGTCGTCCTCAGGTGTCCGCAAGTTTCTAAATAGAATCGAGATACTTTCGCAGGTAAGGCACCTCAACTTGGTATCACCGATCGGCTACTGCAATGAGGGCGGACAAATGATATTAGTCTACGACTACATGGTGCGTGGCAGCTTACATGACCATCTCTACAACTCGGTGAAGAATATAAAATTAACGTGGAAAAGGCGCCTCCAGATTTGCTTAGACGTTGCCGTAGGATTGCACTACCTTCACATGGGCAATGAGTACAACCCCGTCATGCATCGCGGAGTCAACTCCACAAACATCCTACTGGATGAGAAATGGGTGGCCAAGGTCTCCTTCGGGCCAAGGTATATCGAACTACGACGGTCGACAACAGAGGACGACGTGCACTACTTGGGCATGGTGTTGTTCGAAGTGTTATTCGCCAAGCCAGAGGAGCCGATAAACTTGGACAAATGTGTTGAATTTTGTAAAAGGGAAGAGACACTTATGGAAAAGGTTCAACCATTACTTGGGGACGGCACAGAACCATATATTGATTCTAATCTGTACCATCAAATTGCCCCTAAATGTTTGAGTGAATTTGTCGATACAGCCCTGTCATGCATAAATGAAGAGCAATGTAAGCGGCCGACAATGAGCGACGTTGTTCGGAGCCTCGAGTTCGCGATGCAGCAGCAAGAAGCGATCGGAGGATAAAGGCGGCCGCACAGCTTCCCTTCGCTGAGCCTTCTTTCCCGCACCGGGTAAATCTCCTATTTTGTGAGCAAACTTGAGCCGAATCTCAGAAAGAATTTGGGAAAATTCTTAGAAATAAATTAGGGATTTGGAAAATGGAAAATTGTTTGGAAGAAAGAGGAAAGATGTAAATCGCACATGTCATATGCATGCAGGGTCTCATTTTTTTCTTTCTTGGGTAAAGTTTCAAGTGGGGATGAAATTTAGCCCTATTCAGTATTAGAGCAATCATTTGTTGAAGAACTAAATGTTACATACAGTTGAATTTATTTTCTGCTAACATTATTGTAAAAGTAAAAGAAATGGATTTTGAAATACAATTCACCATATTGAATAATTATTATTCGTCAATTTGTTATGTAAAACGAGGGTTGCTAATTCAAATCAATTAGTAATATCTCGTGCCGATAAATCTTGAAATAATAGAAAAACTTTGAAGTAAGCAATTATATATGTAAGCATGAAAACTGTGAAGTAAAGGGATAGCATTACCTGACAGACGAGAATCCATTTGGTGGAGAGGTTTCAGATGAAGTACTATATCCAAGTCGATCTTCAGTGTATGCAGCCGATCTTCAATCAAGAAGCCTTTTTTTTTTTTTATCTCACTGCGTCATTTCTTCAAACACCTTGACTTCATTTGCTGAAGATTCACAATTCACCAAAGCAGTAGCCAAAGCCAAGTGACACACTCTGTAACGCAAAGATCACTGTATGTTGAGAAAACCAAAATCAAATCCGACAGTATCTTTATGCCTTGCTTGTTTTAACGCCTGGTTGCAAAGTTTTTGACATCGTGATGAAACTATTAAATTAATATTAGCTTTTTTTTTTTGGGGGGTGGTGGTGGTGGGATTAATCGGTTTTTATTAGGTACGCCCTACAACGCGTACACAAATGTGTCCCCAAATGACTCGACTCGGCCGGACAAAATATTTGAGACAAGTTCGACTGGAACTGGTCGGCCCGGTTTATTTTTATGCTACATCGGGTGAAATATACTGATTAGATCTTTAGCATTCATATACCCACAAACACACGCACACCCACATTGGTGTGTAGATCAATGGTAAAAAAAATATAAATGTAGGTGTAGTCTGTGGGCGAATCCAGGTTTTACGTCAAGGGTGTGCGGAATGTAATAAAAAAAATATAAACATGCAAAAAGAATGTTGATTAACTGCGTGAGAAATTGGGAAAAGAAAGTGGACAGGGTTTTATTGACTTTTAGACAGTGGCGAGTCCAGGAATATTTTACATGGTGGACTTAAATTTTCAAGGGTTCGGGGGCAGCACCTCCGGAAAAACATTAGGATTTTTTTATGACAAAATTAGAAAATAGGATAATAAAAAGAAGAACATCAAAAAAAGAGAAGGAGCTTTTTTGCATTAATTTGAATTTTAGGTGACTAATTAATAATAATTGGGGTTTTTTTTGTATTAATTTGGATTTTGGGTGGGCTAATTAATAAAAATTGGGTGGGTTTAATAGATATATAGGTATAATATGCGGGTAATTAGTAAATTGAGGGTGGGCTTGTGTCCACCCTCCCAAAGGGGTAGACTTGCCTAGACACGGCCATGGGCCGGTTCGGGCCGGTTCACGCCGGTTCGCGGTTCACTTGTTCCGGAACCGGCCCGTACTACAAGCGGTTCGGCGGGTCGGCCCGGCCCGCCGGTTCACTCCGTTTCGGGGTCAGCCCGGGAATTTATATATATATATATATGTATATATATATATATATATATATATATATATATATATATATATATATATATATATATATATATATATATATATATATATATATATATATATATATATATATTGTTTTGAAAATACTTGATGGATAAATAAATTAAAAGAATTGATTTTAAATAGGAAAAAAACTTTGAACTTAATTTTATCGGAAAAAATGTGGTGTTAATGTATTTATAGGAAAAAATGAGGGGGGGGAGGGATTCAAAAAAGAACAAATAACGTCCGGTTCAACTTTTTTCAGTTTTTTGTGTTTTATTTTTTATTTATAAATTCGGGTGAACTGCCGGGCCGGGCCGGCGATTCACGGTTCACCTATATCTAGAATCGGGCCCGTCCCGGGGACGACGAGCCGGTTCACCGGTCAACGGTTCGGGTCGGTTTGTCAACGGGCCGGTTGGGGCCGAAAACCGGCCCGTGGCCGTGTCTAGACTCGCCCCTGCTTTTAGGTAAGGTGTATATATTTTACTTATTTTCAAATTAGTCCCTTTTAACTTGATACATTAAAAGTACCCTAAGTTATTATATATATATATATATATATATATATATATATATATATATATATATATATATATATATATATATATATATATATATATATATATATATATTATAATTTTTTTTATTATTATTATTTTTTTAAATCCAAGGGTGTACAAGTGCACACCCTAGAACCATTATAGATCCGCCACTAGGTGTAGTCTTCATCGGGTGTGCATAGAAATAACCCGGTCGACCCTCTTTGCACCGGCCTATTAGGATTTGGTAAACAGCCAACAAGAATTAACAAGATTTTTCTAATGTAGATAAAATTTCGAGATACTTAGTTACACTTAGAGAACTCTTCATTTTAATCCACACCAAGTACGGGTGAGCAAAAACCCGAGACAG
This sequence comes from Erythranthe guttata, assembly GCF_056151865.1. Lineage (NCBI taxonomy): Eukaryota > Viridiplantae > Streptophyta > Magnoliopsida > Lamiales > Phrymaceae > Erythranthe > Erythranthe guttata. Next base: position 5,729,624 of record NC_142540.1, read on the forward strand.
AGAAACCAAAACGAAAATCGAAAAAATTGAGCCGATATGCACCGTCCCGACTTAAAACCTCCTATACGGTAATTTCTTTTTAAAAAGTCGAAAATATCGGTTTGTGTATAGAGAATAAAAAGAATTACCGAGGCGAACCAATTTATACAAAACGATGTCGTTTTGATATAGTATAAATATTTACCGTCTTCCCCTAGCTTGCCTCTATCCTTCGAACGCCTCCATGTGACATGGTTTTTAATAGTTAATTTTGGGCTCTGACATGTTTTCTATAAGTTAATTTTGGGTTATTATTTGTTAATTTTCTCAAACAAATGTAATGAAAGTCAAAATTCACTGTTAATCAAAAATCGGTTTTATGCTGAACCGATAGATGAAATCGAAACAAAAAATAAACCGAGTTGATATCGAAACCGTTAACCGAAAATCGAAAAACCGATTAACACCGAACCGAAAAAAACCGACATGTTCAGTTCTTAAAATATGAAAAACCGATATTATCGGTACGTGTTTGGTTTATTGCAAAAACCTAGTCGTACCGATCCGTACACACCCTATCACTAAGAGCATCTCCCACCCATCACCAAATCACATATTCATCACCTATTTTAGGTGTTTTTAACCTAAATCTCTATACCACCATTACACCTAAAATTATAGTGATTTAGTTTAGTCTCCCACCTTGGTGAAACTCTATATCACTATATATATCCCTAAATCCTATATTTTCACCAAATGTGGGTAAATTACGAAAAACCCCCTGAGGTAAGGCATATTAAAAAAAAATCCCCTCATGTTTGCGTGATTATGAAAATCCCTCTCTGATCAGTGTTTGACCGTTTAAATTCACAAAAAAATATTTTATCCATTTTGCCCTTATGTTATTTGAAAAATAATAAAGAGTTAATAATGATGTAATTTGCCTTACTTTAGTGGAAGGACAAATAAATCAGAAAGGAACAACAACCTCAATAGTTGTAGGAGGCTATCAAATGGAGAATCATTTGCTTGTGTTTGATGTCGCTTCTTCTAAACTCGAGGTTAGCTATTCATTGTTGTTGTATGATACCAGTTGTTCAGAGTTGGGAGATTCCTATTAGGGATGGCAATGGGGCGGGCTTTGCAATCTCTATCCCCGCCCCGCAATTAAAATCACCATCCCATTCCCATAAAAATTTCCGAACTTTATAAAAATAGTCCCTATACCCGTGCCATAAAATCCCCACAGGTATCGGGGCGGGTAAAAGTCTCCATCTATTTTTTTAATAAATAAATACGCAATCTATTTATAATTTAAGGGTTTATTTCAAAAAATAAATCAATAATTAATTATATAACCGAAACCTAAAAATCCCCATTTGTAGCTAATATTTAATATATTACTACTATTTAATTATTTATAATATAATAATTAATAAATATATATTATATATATAAATAATGTGGGGCGGGTACGGTGGCGGGTCTACGGGGCCGATATAGGCAAACCCGTCCCCATACCCGTACTCGGTAAAAAAAAATCAATCCCTATACCCGCCTCATTTTTTTTTCGGGGCGGGTACTACCCGAATTTTCGGGGCGAGTCGGGGTGGGGATCCATCGGGGGAATCAAATTGCCATCCCTACATAAGGTCCCGACAATTTCGGGGCGAGTCGGGGTGGGGATCCATCGGGGGGATCAAATTGCCATCCCTACATAAGGTCCCGCGTGTGAGTTGGTCGTAATCACATAAAATTTATATATTTCGACATGGCCAAAATTTTGATAGGACTCGAAATGAAATCGAGACGGAACTATGTATATAATGCAATCGAATTTTATATGAGAAATTTACAATAAAATTATTTCACCTTAGTTTAAATGGGGTTTTTCTGCATAAGTTTCTGACCAACCATCTTTATTCTAGTTTCAGGGTTATATATCGTTCGCCAATAAGCTAATCCCTTAAATATGTATTAATTATTATAAATAAAGGAAAAATAATGTATATGACAAAATTACCCCCAACCTTTTACACCCAATTGTAAATTGAAACCCTAATTTAATCAGTTTTGACCACAAAAATTTCCGGCGTTGACTTATTTTAGGTTTTGTCTTTCTAAAATGACTTTACTGCAATTGTACTGTCTTTGACTTTGTTGTGTTAATAATACTGCTAGAGATTAATATAACAATATTGCTGTGTTAAACTGTAGTATAGTTAATATTACTGTATTTAACAGTAATATAGTTAATATTACTGTCAACCACAACAATATTGTTGTTTAAACGGGGCAAAAAGATGTTAAAGAAAAAAAAGAAAAAGAAAGTCAACGTCACCGGAGACCGGCGTTGACCGCCGGTCAGCGGCGACAGAAGCAGAAAAAAAAAAAAAAAAAAAAAAAAAAAAAGTCAACGGCGGCGACAGGCGAAATTGTACTCCAAATTGAGTTTTGAGTCAAAATTGAATAATTTGTGAATTTGGGGGTCAAATTGAGGTTAAATTAAATTAAATGATGAAGTTGGAGCATATTAAAATTTGAGGGCATATTAAAATTTCAGGGGCTATTTTAGTCTTTTACACACATTTGGACAATGTGTGAAATTTTTTGTGAAAGAATTTTTTGTCTTGACCACTTATGAATCAGTATCCTTGATGGCTTAGTTGTAACGTGCCATATTTTGATTTATTGTATTTTAATTTACATATTGTAATTAATCACCATATTTTAATTTGAAACTCGCAAATTTTAAAAATAAAATTTATATCTTTATTGTAAATTTGACAAGGTAATTTGAATCATCCCAACCAAAGCATCAATGAAAATTTGATGGTAAAAAATAACTTAGTTTTTATTCTATGAGAGATTAATTCAATGTGATTTTGACCATGATAAAAAAATCGAGCATAAGAAATTATAGAACATAAAAGTTGTTGATAATTTTGTGGGTTTATAGTTCAACTTGAATACATCAAATTTTCATCGGGTTTACATTTCATATATACACATCCACAGTGGTGTCTAGCAACTGTAAAAATTCATCCAATAAAATCGAAACAGGGTATAGCAGAAAATAACCCTAAATAGATACTTCATGTTTTTTTAAATTATCAATCTCACTATGTATACAACAAGATTAATTCAATGATTTTTTTTTTTTTATGTCATAATTCAAATTAAATATCAAAGAAAGAGTAAAGCTGCAAAAAATATATTTGTGTAATCTCTAAATAGTAAAAAAATCAAGATGATAAATAAACTAGCGAAAATCCCCTATGTGAAATTTGTTCGAAGGCAGAACCCCCCTGGCTGACTTTCGTGTGGCTCACTCTCTGGATGATAGGCCTAATTGGGCCAACCCAATGGGCCTACAAAATCTTTACCTAATGAGCCACGAACCCAATATTTAAGACCACTATCACCAAGGCCCAATGACTTTCAAGTAAGATTTGGGCCCGGCAATCTCAACTAAGCTATAAATAAAGGTTTGAATTCATTCCTTAAGGTACGTCCTATTAACTGAGCAATACTATAGCATGTATTCTCTGGACTATTTCCACTATCCGCACGTCTGACTTGAGCGTCGGAGGGGTTTCCGCCGGATCAACCCCCGGCTTAGTTTACGTGTTCTATGATCGCAGGTATCTCAAGGTCATCAAACTCGTGAGCCAGTGATTCACTCTGCTTTTCCAGCTCATCCTACTTCAACTCACTAAGGTGATCTATCTCTAGCATCATCATTTTGGCGCCGTCTGTGGGAAGGCAAACATAATCACGTAGCGTGCATGATGGCCTTGAGACATTTGTCCATGGGGAGTGTGACACTGCTAACGACCTCCCACCTCGTGGAGGCTCTGGCTTGCCACTTCCTCCTCCTCGTGCTCGGGATCCACCACGAGACTTTCCTCGGATGTCCCACTAGATCCTCAACAGGATTCACATCTTCCCGCCCCTTGATCGGTTCAGACAACCGAGGAGGCCCTTCAACGCTAGCAAGGGTTATAAACTCCCTAGGGGCTTATCTCTGCCCCCAAAATATTTCGTTCGCCAAGGGTTATCGACTCCCTGGGGGTTTATAAGTGGGACATCCGAGGAAGGTCTCGTGGTGGATCCCGAGCACGAGGAGGAGGAAGTGGCAAGCCAGAGCCTCCACGAGATGGGAGGTCGTTAGCAGTGTCACACTCCCCCTGGGCAAATGTCACAAGGTCATCAAGCTCGTGAGCCAGTGATTCACTCTGCTCTTCCAGCTCATCCTACTTCAACTCACTAAGGTGATCTATCTCTAGCATCATCACTGGATGTGTGGCTAATAGCTGATTTTTGGACGTGAAATGACGAAATAGTCTCTCAAAATATATTTACATGTATATATATATTTTCATTTTAATTTGATTGTTTAGAAATTAAAATATTATTAAAAAATTAGTAAGTAATTAAATTGAAAAATTACAAAAAAATTGGTAATTAAATTAAGTATATTTTTTTTTAAAATACAAAATAAAGAAACATATAAAATGGAATTTAAGTTTTTTTTGATGTAAGGATAATTTAAAATATATACCTATATTATCTGATAGTAAAAATAAAAATAAAAGATCTCATTGTACATTTCCAATTAAGATATAACAAAAATAAAGAAAAGAAAATAAATAAAATAATTATAAAATATAAAAAATTATTAATTGCAAAACCCCGGGATATGTGTGTCTTTTTATATCAAGTCAAAACACACAAATTAGTAATGGGCCGAGTATACTATATTGATTCGTCCGAGTATGTTGATGGATCTTCTAGATTCTGCAAATAAGAACACAGAAAAGAAAAACCGGGCTGATGCCGGAGTTAGCACTTCGACGGCCAAGTTAGTATATTTCTGGTTTAAGAGATATTGAATAATAAGTTGTATGTTATTTTTATTAAGAAAAAGGATGATTTCAGTTGCATTAACTTTTTACTATTTATAGGAAGAGCTTCTAAGACCGGACTCCAAATACGGATTCCACTTCTATTTTAGTTGTCACCTTCCAAATGTTCCAGACTTCCAATGACTATTAAATTAAGCTTACCTGTCTCCTCAGTGAACAGTGTTGTGAGCTGCTTATTCCCTATACTGCATATTCTCTGACATCTTTGACACTTGAGAAGAGGGGCATTTAATGCAAGTTGATTGTCTCCGGTATCTCATAGACCATATCTTGTAACTCTCGCCTTTGCCTTCTCGCTACTGCGAGAGCGACTCACCTCTCGCACCCACGATCGACTCTCGATTAGGTCTCCTAGATAGGCCCAAAACATTGATTTATCAAATCATCTAGTATGTATATTCTCTGCTATTCCTGACATTTGAGAAGACACGCATTAAATGTAAGTCGGCGGTGTTGCTTTCTTTTTCAGATAATATTCCTTGTTCCCGTCCTCTCTTTTTGGCGAGCGAGAACTTCCCTTTCTCTCGCCCTAGAGTTGACTCTCGCGATATTTCAATTATTGGGCCATTATTGGGCCTTCTTTTAATGGGCCGAAATAGTTAATTTTTACCGAATCAACTAGTCCCCTACTCGCGAGTACAGAGCTGAAGTCCTTCGCGAGTAAATTTTCCTTTATTTGACATCGAGACCTCTGGAAAACTAAAAACAAACATATATTATTATTATTAATATTAATATTAATATTATTATTATTATTATTATTATTATTATTATTATTATTATTATTATTATTATTATTATTATTATTATTATTATTATTATTATTATTATTATTATTATTATTATTATTATTATTATGATTATGATTATGATTATGATTATTATGATTATTATTATTATTATTATTATTATTATTATTATTATTATTATTATTATTATTATTATTATTATTATTATTATTATTATTATTATTATTATTATTATTATTATTATTATTATTATTATTATTATTATTATTATTATTATTATTATTATTATTATTATTATTATTATTATTATTATTATTATTATTATTATTATTATTATTATTATTATTATTATTATTATTATTATTATTATTATTATTATTATTATTATTATTATTATTATTATTATTATTATTATTATTATTATTATTATTATTATTATTATTATTATTATTATTATTATTATTATTATTATTATTATTATTATTATTATTATTATTATTATTATTATTATTATTATTATTATTATTATTATTATTATTATTATTATTATTATTATTATTATTATTATTATTATAATTATTATTATAATTATTATTATTATTATAATTATTATTATAATTATTATTATAATTATTATTATAATTATTATTATTATTATTTAATTAATTTATTATTTATTATATATATATTTTTTTGGCGATTGCACTTCTCGAAGTTGCGACTCTTCACTCGAGGAGATCTGTCTTTTCATCTTAAATGCGACGCGTGGGCTGCCCTAGGTAATCGTGCAGCCGTCGCTTCATGTCGCCCGTCGCTTCATGTCGCCACTTCCCCTACTATAAGTAACACTCCTCTCCCCCATTCTTCCACTTTTCTTTCTTCTACCATTTCTTCCTTTTTCCGGCGTCTGTTCTCTCCTCTTCCGGCGATTATTCCGGCCTTCCCTTTTTCTCCCAGGTATATTTACTCCTCTCTGTGGCTTTCTGTTTTACTCACTTCTTCCCTTCAAACATCTATGGCTTCTTCTTCTTCTTCATCTGGAGAGGCCCCTCTTCCGCCTTCCACGGTTGGCTCTTCACGCGCCGCCGTGCTGAAGAGAAAGAAGAAAACAATGATCTCCAAAGTGCGTGGTAAACCCTCCTCTCGCAGGATAGGGGAGGCAGATGGACCTGCTCCTCCCCTATCCCAAGGTCGCGGGATCGTACGCGAACCTAAATCGAGAGAGCCCACCTTACATATTCCCTCCGTCCCTGTTAAATCCATCCTTACGGCATATGACATAGCCGACCTTCTCATTCGACAAGGTTTGGATGTATCCTATGACATAGCCCTTCCGGAGCCTACCCAGGACTCCCTACATCCTCCTCTCGGCTTCAGTATTTGGTATTTGGATCAATTTCTTGCGGGCTTATCCCTTCCTATTCATCATTTCTTTTTTGCGGTGGCAAGTAAATACAAAGACCCCCTTAACCAATTTCTCCCCAATTCTATCAAATTTATGTCCGCCTTTTTTATGATTTGTCTCGAAGCAGGTCTCAACCCGACCGGTGATCTTTTCCATTCAGCATTTGTTATAAACCACTCCCCTTCAGGTTTTTTCCATTTAACTTCTCGCCCGCGGTTGGGACTTTTCAGCGGGCTGTCCAACAAAGTTCAAAATTGGCCCCAAAGGTTTTTCTTTGTTTGTCCTCCTTTCCCAGAGGTTTTTCCTACCTCTTTTCTGTTAGATTCTCCGACACCCGTGGCGGTGTCGGAAGACTGTAAACCGTTCCTTGCTCATTTGGCAGCTCGCGCCCCTCCCGAGCGATGGGATGTCGAGAAATTGATTGCTACTCCCCCTCTTTTTACTCGCTCGGGACTTTGGGCTATATCCTGCCCTGACTCTCGCTCGCTCGGTATTTTTATCCCCTTTGCATTTATTATGTAGTTTATTCATCATTCATTTATATAACATTGTTCTTTGTCTAGGCTAGATGATGCGAGAAGCTATGAAGGCGGCTCTTGCCAAGCAACGCGCGCAGTCCTCCTCTCGCCAAATTTCTGAATCCACTAGTCATGCTCCTTCGGCTCGTCAACCTTCTCCGGACAGGGCCGTGACCAGCGCAGCTCCGGGAGCCTCTTCCGTTCCTCCGCGAGCTGCAACATGGGAACCAGTTATCGAGTTGGGTAGCGAGAATACTGCCCAAGGTACGCCTGATCTCTCGATTTATGCCGAGAGGACTTCTTCGGGTTTGGGGGGTCCAAAATCCCTGCGTATGTCCGAGAATGCAGAGACTTCTCTCGCCTCCAAACGCTCTCGCGTCCGAGAGGGTGGTTTCCTGTCGTCCTACCATCCTGATATTCCTATGGAGGACCTGCTGCTGGACTTCGACCAGCTGAGATGTGTCGAGGATGCTCAGGCTCTCGAGCGGCTGTCCCCCGAGCAGAAGCATGCTCGCGTACTATTTCACGCCTCTCAGGTAAAATGGCAAGCCTTTATATTTTATTGCCTCATTTACATAATTCGTTTTACTGCTTACTTAGACCTTGTAAAAAAATTTTTTTTTTGTTTTTAGATGAACGTGCTTTTGGCTCATGGCTTTGGTGCCGACGAGTCCTCTCGCCAAGACGAAGTCAACCGCCTCAGAAGTGAGGTAAATGAGAAGTCAGCGGAGGTGGTCCAACTGCGAGATTATGCTCGCCAGCTGAAACAAGCTAAGGAGACCTCGGATGAGAAAGTTCAGATGGAAGCCCAAAAATACCGGGAGATGAAATCCTCCCTCGAGAGTAAGGTTAGAAGGTTGGAGGCGGAGAAAGAACAGACAATGGCCGTGGCTCGCGAGACCACGAAAAACATGGAGATAGAGTGCATACGCGCAGTGGCACACGAGAGGGCAAAGGGGCTGTATGAGACACTCTGCTCGCCCAGCGGGCAACACTTTTTATGCAAGTATCGTGAGGCGTTAATCAACAACTATCCCCTGTCGATGCACTTTGCTTCCAAAGCTGCCTCCATAGGGGTCGGTTACTTCGAACGTGGGGTTCGTCTGTATGCAGAGAAGAACGGCTATCCCGACCCTACTGAAGTCATAGGATACTTGCTCGACCAGCTGGGTGACGAGATTCCCGGGTGGGAGGGAAATCCTGAAGAACCGCTCGATCATGATTGGTGGTCACAGGTCTTAGAAGAGATGCTTGCATCCCTAAACCGTTATGCATCTCACGCTCCCTCCACGGTGGCTCTAATGGACTCGGGTCATCCATTCATCTCAGATCCTCCCTCTGCCTAAGCACCTGCTCTCGCAAGCTCTGGTCCAACCGAGCCCCCAACTGCTACGGATGTTATTCCTGACTCCTGAACAAGTGTTTTAAAGACATCTTTTATTTGTATTTTTAGTATCTTCCTGTATTCCAAAACTCTTGTTTAATTCTCGTTTTTTTTTTTTTTTTTTGCTATTTTCTTTCGGAGATTTTGTTTATTTGAAACTGTGTTTTGGGCGAGATCCTTGCATTTTTATTTTTAATATGTATTTCTCGTCTTCTATCGAGAGCTTTTGAGCTCGCGTTTGCTTAGTTCTTTAAAGGATCTTTTCTGAATTTATGCTTTGTTTAGGATCCATGATCCTTACATTCTATCCCTCTTAGATCTCGCGTTGTTTTTACATGCTTCTCGATTTCAATTGAGGATCTCTCTAAGCTTATGCTCTTGCGGCCTCCATGATCCTCGAATTACATCGTGCTCCCGCAACTTCGATGATCCTTGAATTCTATCAAGGATCTTTCTGATCATGTGCTCTCGCAGCCTTAATGATCCTTGAATTCTATCCAGGATCTTTCTGAGCATGTCCTCTCGCAACCCTAATGGTCCTTGAATTCTATCAAGGATCTTTCTGAGCATGTCATCTCGCAGCCTTAATGATCCTTGAATTCTATCAAGGATCTTTCTGATCATGTGCTCTCGCAGCCTTAATGATCCTTGAATTATATCAAGGATCTTTCTGATTATGTGCTCTCGCAGCCTTAATGATCCTTGAATTCTATCAAGGATCTTTCTGAGCATGTCCTCTCGCAACCCTAATGGTCCTTGAATTCTATCAAGGATCTTTCTGAGCATGTGCTCTCGCAGCCTTAATGATCCTTGAATTCTATCAAGGATCTTTCTTTTTGTCTTTATGCCCTAGATGTGCTTTACTTTATACAGGTATATCAAACAAGAGAGGGCCTTTCATATTGTGATGTTACGAGGAAAATCGTTCGTCTCTTTTATGCGAGACGAACTACAATATGAGCCTTACATTTAGACAAAATATAAGTTTCAAAAAACGGGACGTTCTACCGTATTCCCCATTTTATACATAATATTTTTTTAAATGACAAATATTCCAAGCACGCGCCACCTGTTTTCCTGACATATCGCATAGCATATACACTCCTCCTGCGAGGACTTTTTCCACCTTTGTATGGTCCTTCCCATTTCTCCATTAACTTACCCAGCTGCTTTAGGGCATCCGCCTGTTTGAGGACCAAGTCCCCTACTTGAAATGCTCTCGCTTTTACCCTTCTATCGTACGCAGCCTTGATCCTTGCTTTACTTGCCTCCATTCTGAGCCTAGCATCCTCCCGTTTTTCCAATATTAAATCTAAGTTTTCTCGCAAGCGTTGATTATTAGCCGCTTGTTGGATGTTCATAATTCTGCTCGATGGCATCCTTATTTCAACAGGGGCCACTGCTTCAGACCCATATACGAGCGAGAAAGGGCTATCTCCCGTTGATTCTTTTTGTGTTGTTCGGTATGCCCATAGGACAGCATGCAACTCTTCCACCCAATTTCCCTTTGCTTTTTCTAATCGTTTCTTTATCCCCTCGAGTAATATACAGTTAATTACCTCGACTTGGCCATTCGCCTGCGGGTGTGCCACCGCTGCAAAGCGCTGTGCTATTCCTAAACCCTCGCACCACTCACGTATCTTTTTTGAGTTGAACTGTGTGCCGTTGTCCGAGACGATGTTTTTGGGTAATCCATACCGACAACAGATATTCTGCCATAGGAACTTCATAATTTCGGTATCTGTAATTTTGGCGACTGCAACGGCCTCGACCCATTTGCTAAAGTAGTCCACTGCGACTACCAAGAATTTTCTCTGACCGCTAGCGAGTGGCAAAGGTCCTATAATATCAATCCCTCATTGTGCGAATGGATGTGGTGATGTGATGATCGTCATATCCTCTCCCGGAACATGGATAAACGGCCCATGTTTCTGACATTTATCGCATTTCTGGACAAACTGCATTGCGTCTTTCCTCATAGTTGGCCAAAAATATCCGCTCCTCAGAACCCGTGTTATTAGGGCCCTTCCCCCGGCATGATCGCCACAACATCCTTCATGGATCTCTCGCAACACATATTGACCCTCTCGTATGTCGGGACACCGTAGATGCGGTCTTGTATATCCTCTTTTGTATAGAATATCCCCGTCAAGACAAAAATACTTCGCTCGCTGGTTCAGCCTCGCTATCTCTCGCGAACTCCCTTGACTTTTGCCAATCAGATGATTTCTTATCTCCGTTCGCCAATCCTGCACTCCCGTCATTCCTAATATTTCGTGCCCAACCTTCAACGATGGCTCTCCTACAATTATCTGAATTTTTCGCGACTCGCAGCCCATATCCATGCTTCCTATTTTGGCAAGAAAATCTGCTCTCGTATTTTCCTCTCTCGGGATTTGTTTCAGATCTACCCCTTCAAACTCCTTTATAAGGACCCGCGCCAGCTCGCAATAACTATTCATTCTGCTGTCCTTGGTCTCGAACTCTCCTTTTATCTGCTGGACTACTAACTGTGAGTCTGAAAAGATAGTCAGTCTTCTTTCACCTGCTATCGCGGCCAATTTCATACCATGTATTACTGCCTCGTACTCTGCCTCGTTATTGGAAGCTCGAAATGGTAACTTGATCGCGTATTTTGCTTCCTCGCTCTCGCCTGCCTTGTGTAATACCACTCCTGCTCCGCTCCCCATTGAATTAGAAGCACCATCCACAAACAGCCTCCATTCTGCCACCTCACTAACCCTTGTAGTTTCTTGCAGGAAATCCGCCAGAGCTTGGCCTTTGATTGCCAACCGCGACTCATATTCTATGTCGAATTGCCCTAACTCGACTGCCCATTTCACCATCCTTCCCGAGACATCAATCCTTCCTAGTACTGTCTTCATCGGATGGTTAGTTCGGACTACTATGGTATGCGACATGAAATAAGGCCGTAGTTTTCTAGCTGTAGTTACTAATGCTAGCCAGATTTTCTCGATCTCGATATACCGCTCCTCCGGTCCTCGCAAAAACCTACTCGCATAATACACTGGACTTTGCTTTGCTTCTTTACTAGTACTGCGTTGGATAACCAAGTGGGAAATCGTATCTCCCGAATTTGACCCGCCATTAACAACTTTTGTACTTCCTCCTGGATTATTCTATCTTTTTCAGCTCCAAAATGCCTTCTCTTCTGCTTGACTGGTTTCGTCCCTGCTTTGACATTCAATCTGTGAACAGCTAAACGACTATCGATTCCCACCAAATCCTTTGACGAGAATGCGAACACATCCAGGTTGTTGCGCCAAAACTCTATTAATTGTTCTGCCATCGTGGTATCCATATCTCTCCCGATTCTAGTTGTGCGACTAGCATCCTTCTTGCATAGCTGCACAATCATCAATTCCTCCATGGGTCGCACGTGGCTATCCTCCTTTTCGGGTCGATTTTAGGACGAGGCTCATCCCTTTCCATCATGTCAGCTCGCCCACTATGAATGGTATCTATCCTCCCAGTTCGCCTTAACGCATCGTAATAGCACCTTCTCGCGGTCTCTTGATCTCCCCGCACCTCTCCGATCTGATCTTCCATGGGAAATTTTAACTTCATATGGTAAGTAGATACCACGGCTCGGAATAGATTCATGGACGGCCGACCAAGTATCATGTTTTAAGTGGAAGGGACATTCAATACTAGGAAATTTATTAACCTAGTAGCTCGCACAGGCTCCATAATCAGTGATATGGGTAGGCAAACCTCTCCCAGGGCCTGCACCGTCTCGCCTGAGAATCCCATTAAGCTGGTCTCCACATATTTCAGCTCAAAGTTCATATTCATTTGCTTGAAACAACTGTAAAAAATGACGTCTGCAGAACTCCCCGTGTCAACTAGTATTCGCGCAATGTCGAAGTTGGCCACCATGGCTGTGATTACTAGGGCATCGGTGTGAGGCTGTTGTATCCCCTCCTCGTCTACCCGTCCGAACATGATGGGAGGGACTTGCGACACCCTCTGCACCTCCGCGAGCTGTGACTCCATCTCGTATAATACTTGTAAGTTCGCTCGACTTGCCAGATCGGCAGCCTCCACCTCTACGAAAAGCTCTTCAGTTTCCCTCAATTGTCTTAGATGGGCCCTCCGAGCCCTATTTGAATCACCTCCTGAAGGTCCTCCGTGTATCATGTGGATAAACCCTCCTGCTAAGGGTTGGTCCTTCCTCTCGCCGGCCTTCTCTCGAACATTCTCCGACCGGTTAGCAACAGGCCGAGTATGCGGGGCCAATATGCTCGCTGGAGGCTGTCCGGGTTTGACAAATTCGGGCAAGTTTTTTGCCCGAATGAGCCTTTCTATCTCGTCTCTAAGATGCTGACATTCGTTCGTGGTATGTCCATAATCATTATGAAAACGACAAAAACTTCCCGCGACCGGATTTTTCTTGGGAACCTCGGAATAGGTGCGAGGCCACTTCAACTTGGGATGGTTCTCGATCGCCATCAAGATCTCGGCAGGAGGCGCAACCAGTGAGATATAGTTCTCGAATCGGGGGCCCACTCTTCTTTCCACCAATCCCTCCTTTTTGGTTAGAGGGATAGGTCTTTGCACTTTCTCTTCTCGCCTTTCCTTTCTTTTATCCATTCCTTTATCGACGGCCTTGCCCTGCTCGGCTTCCTCAACATTCATATACCGCTCCGCCTTTCTTAATAAATCGTTAAACGAAAGAGGCGGCTTTTTGGATATAGAGGTAAAGAAATCTCCAAGTCGCAATCCCTGGGCTAAGGCATTGATCAGGACCTCCTCCGAAGTTATTAGAACCTCCAAAGTGGCTGTTATGAAACGCTTAATGAAACTTCGTAGATGCTCTCCCTCTCGCTGTTTGACCGCAAAGAGGGTCAAAGTACTCCTCTTCTGTTTTTTGGAGCTCGCAAAATGATCGAGGAAAAACAGAGGCGAGCTGGTCAAAACTGCCTATTGAGGCGGGCCAGAGCTGACTAAACCACGCTTGAGCGGGTCCCGCCAAAGTGGTAGTGAACACCCTGCATTTTACTCCTTCCGAAAAACGATGTAGGTCTTAAGTGTTGTTAAATCTGCATAGATGCTCGCTAGGATCCGTGGTCCCCAGATATTCGTACGTGACTGGTCGAAATGAACCAGGAAGTTCATCATTAAGTATTTGTGCAGTGTACGGGCTCCTTTTGGTCTGAACATGCTCTCGTGAATTTTCTTGAGCGAGCGTCGCGTTCAGTGACTCTCGCTCCAAAGCAGGCTCCTCATCGGACCTGTCCGTGTATTTCAAACGTCTTTTCGTGGGCGGCAACCCCTCTTGCTCTCTTCTTTCACTTGGCGACCCACCTTGAACTACTGCTGTAAGGAGGGCCTGGAGTGATTCCATGGTTATAGTTACCGTGGGACTGGGAGCTGCAGGATCAGGCATGTGCAAAACCTCTACCTGACGGGCAGATGTACTTCCCAGGTAAGGTCCTTCTAAATCAGGACAAGGTGCTGGACTAATTTCAGCCTCTGTCGGATCAGGTTGACTAGCCCTCTCGATTGGGGTATCCATTTTTAGATTTTTGGACTGGAAGAAGGAGAAAATGATTTTGAAAGGAAGAAATGATGCTTTTGAGAAGGTTTTTGGCTATTTATATTTGAAACGTTCCCACAGACGGCGCCAGTTGATTCATCCGAATATGTTGATGGATCTTCTAGATTCTGCAAATAAGAACACAGAAAAGAAAAACCGGGCTGATGCCGGAGTTAACACTCCGACGGCCAAGTCAGTATATTTCTGGTTTAAGAGATATTGAATAATAAGTTGTATGTTATTTTTATTAGGAAAAATGATGATTTCAGTTTAATTAACTTTTTACTATTTATAGGAAGAGCTTCTAAGACCGGACTCCAAATACGGATTCCACTTCTATTTTAGTTGTCACCTCCCAAATGTTCCAGACTTCCAATGACTATTAAATTAAGCTTACCTGTCTCCTCAGTGAACAGTGTTGTGAGCTGCTTATTCCCTAGACTGCATATTCTCTGACATCTTTGACACTTGAGAAGAGGGGCATTTAATGCAAGTTGATTGTCTCCGGTATCTCATAGACCATATCTTGTAACTCTCGCCTTTGCCTTCTCGCTACTGAGAGAGCGACTCACCTCTCGCACCCACGATCGACTTTCGATTAGGTTTCCCAGATAGGCCCAGAACATTGATTTATCAAATCATCTAGTCTGTATATTCTCTGCTATTCCTGACATTTGAGAAGACACGCATTAAATGTAAGTCGGCGGTGTTGCTTTCTTTTTCAGATAATATTCCTTGTTCCCGTCCTCTCTTTTTTCTTTTTGGCGAGCGAGAACTTCCCTTTCTCTCGCCCTAGAGTTGACTCTCGCGAGATTTCAATTATTGGGCCATTATTGGGCCTTCTTTTAATGGGCCGAAATAGTTAATTTTTACCGAATCATATATAAATAATTTCATAGGGGGGTTTTTGCTAGTTTATTTATTAAATATATTTTTTAATGCTATTTCGAGATTACACAAGGGTATTTTTTGCAGTTTACTCATCAAAGGAATTGTAAAACATAAAAGTTACAGATCTTTAGCCTAAATTCATGGAGATTTTCGTAATTTACCCTATAAATTAATCAAATCACCTAACTTATATAAGTTATGTTGATACATTATTGCCTTTATTTGCTATCCATAAGAAATAATTAACACTTCAAACGAATATTAAACACAAAATAAATTGTTTACAAAGAAAGGGTTAATTCCACTTTGCACCCTTAAAATGTATTATTTTGGCACTTTACACCCCCAATATTTATGGCACTTTGCACCTTCAAGACATGCTTAATCGTTCAAAGTGCACCTTAGTAAAATTTTCGGCCATAATTTTATGTCGTTAACTTATTTTTTGATCGCCAACGTGGTCATTTTTGTCTATTAAATTGATTTTTTCTTCGAGGTGAAAAGTGATAAAGTATTTTCAAGCGAAAATGATTCTGTTGATAGTCAGAAAATAGGTTAACAATGGAAATTCATGACGGAAAATAAAATAGGATTCAATTTGAACAATTAACATGTTCCGAGGGTGCAAAGTGCCATAAATTATTTTTGAGGGTGTAAGGTGCCAAAATGGTATATTTCAAGGGTTCAAAGTGAAATTAAGCTACAAAGTAATTGCAAAACCACCAAAAAAACATCAGAGTGCTATGAAAATTATTAGAGAAAAAAGACTGAAAATAAGAAATAAAAAAACATGTCATTAACTTCTTAGTTCTTACTTTTACTGTGAGAATTACACTTTTGGTCCATCACGTTTGGTCTGATTCTACTTTTGATCATTGTTGTTTCTAAGTGAACAAAGTTCACCTCCAAATTTCAATTTTAAACACTTTCGGTCACGCCATCACATGCATGTTAACAAATAATAACGAAAAATACTATTTTAGGGCCAAAATTGAAATATTTTTTTTTTGGGTTTATGGCGCAAGCTCAATGGTTTTAGTTAGTGCAGACGTCATCTGCCTTGCGTTTGTGGAAGGACAAATAAATCTGACGGGTCCAACAACCTCGATAGTTCGATGTGAAATCATCTGCTTGAGTTCGATGTGAAATCTTCGAAGCTCGGGTTTAGGCCTTCACTGTTGCTCATTAACACAAGTTGTTCCAAGTTCGGAGCTTCCTAGGTTGTTCGAATTGCGACACGCGGTGAATTGGATGTTATTGTAACGGTCAACTTTGAATTTCGAGTTTTTATGATTCAAATGAAAGGCTTCCTCTGGATGAGCTTCCTCACTTTGATTATTTATTATATTGGAATGAAATAATGTGTTTATTAAGTTTTTGCCATCTTCTTCAACTTTATTACGACGAATGTGTCTGTTATTTAAAAATAATAATAAATAACATAAAATAAAATAAAATAAAATAAAAGGAGATTGGGTCGAATCATAGGCTCATCAACTTCATATAAAATTCACTGTTGACTAGACAAAATGAAACCTAATGCAATAAAAATGCATTAAGATTAGTCAGAAGGAAACCTTCAATAATTCAAATTAAAGAATCCCAAATATTATATTACCGGGTAAACATCGAAACAATTCTCATCGACCATTAGTTTGCCAGTATAATACAATGGACCTAGCTAAATAGATAAGTGCAGTAGACAGAATAAAACATAAATAAGTATATAAGATTTAAATGTATGTGTTGCTCGAATTTCTAGAATATAGACTCATGCCATTCAGTAAAGAACTAAAAGATCACAAGAAAACGCACCATCTGTGGATGCAGCATCCGAGTGAAACTTGGGAAGAAATAAAAAATGCCAAAATGGAAACAGAATATATTTAATAAATAGTTGTAGTTAATTATGTTGCTTTGCTGGGTCGCGGTGATGCATTTGACCTTCACAGATTCCGAATTCCAGAAGAACCATTCAAGAGTTCTTCTTATGTGCTTTCCATTATAAGTTGACTAATTAGATGCCAACCATTGACAATGAAAAAATCAAATAAGTAACAACCAAACGTTATGGGGCTAATCAACTTTATATAGTTGTATTTATTTAATTCTTGCCAAGTCACCGTAGATTACGAAAGTCATCACCGATCAAAGATCATTCCCTCTCTCCCAAATTTCCCATCATTCATTTGTTTTACACAACAGAACACAAAATTGAACCATGAATATGTATCCACGTTCAATTGTTGTTGTGTTGTTCCTTTGCCTTCTCATCAAATTTACAGCTGCATTTACTAATCCAACTCAATTCACAGGTTATGTTTCGATTAATTGCGGTTCCATAGGCACTTCGATAGCAAACAATGGCAGGGGATGGGCTGGAGATGTACAGCCAAAATCTTCTTCCTTGCTACAAATCAAGGGCTCATCAACCACTTCAATTGTCGTCCCTAAGCTGATCTCTTCCGATCCAGTTCCATACAAAACGGCAAGAATCTCTCAATCTCAATTTTCCTATGCATTCCAAGTGAGCCCAGGTCAGAAAATTCTTCGTTTTCACTTTAATCCGACTTCATATAAAGGTTTCGAAGGGTTCAAAGACTTGTTCACTATTCAAGCCGGTCCTTTTACCCTGCTCAGTAACTTTAGTGCTTCACTAGCAGCTGAAGCTCTCGGCGTTGATTCTTTTGTCAAGGAATTCTGTTTACACGTACAAGAACATAAAAAACTAAACATAATTTTCTCTCCTGAAAGCAGTCAATCGTTAGACACATATGCTTTCATAAACGGCATTGAGATTTTCACAGTGCCTGCAAGTCATTCTTACTTTGAAGGCGGAGATGTTGGGCTCCAACTGGTAGGGGAGAAGTCTCGGGTTTACATTGATTCCAACACTGCACTAGAGATATTTCACCAAGTAGAGTTTAAGCAGAACAATGTTCAGTCTACCGGAGATTTTCATGGACTCTTTCCCAAGTGGGAGAAAGTAAATGCAAAGAGGAGAAACAATAACACATGGAAAATGCCGGTGGATGTGGGGTTCAAGTACTTGATCAGGGTTCATTTCTCCGAGTTGGGGCTCAAGATTGCAGGAAATGGGGATAATATGTTCAAAGTCCTTATTAATGAAATGATTGCTCGAACGAATATTGACGTAGTTAAAGAAATGGATGAAAATGACATACCCTGGTATAGGGACTACACGGTGATGGTGAGAGGAAACAAAAAGGAGGGAAAACGTGATATCTTGATTTCCTTGCAGTCATATGATGATCTTATAGATGATCGGGTACTTGTTTCAGGGTTTGAAATATTTAAGTTGAGCAACTCTGATAACAGTCTTGCTAGTCCAAATTCTTCACCTCTAGCTCGTGATTCAGCTTCCCACACTGTTCAAACTCTATTCCTGGTTCTTTACCACAGAAAAGCAATCGCAGATGTTGCAATAACTATGATTTCTTTGGTATGCATTATTGCACATAATTTGCGGAAAATTTGGGAAGCTAATATTACTGACGAGGAAAACAAAACAAAGCCAAAGCCGAAGCCATCGCCATCTGCCAGGGCTGAACGTACTTGTCGCCGTTTTTCACTAGATGAGATCCAATTAGCGACAGAAAATTTCAGTGACGCACTACTAATTGGAAGGGGCGGATTTGGAAAAGTCTACAAAGGGCACATTTATAATGAGCAAACTACTGTTGCTATAAAGAGGTTGAAATCAAGCTCCAAACAAGGGGCACAAGAGTTTTTGGCAGAGATCGAGACACTTTCTGAGCTCCGACATGTTAACCTAGTATCTCTAATTGGCTACTGCAATGAAGAAGGAGAAATGATTCTTGTTTATGAATACATGCCATGTGGAACATTGGCTGATCATATTTACAAACTTGCAGGTGAAAATAATATCTGCTCTTCTCTCACATGGAAGCAATCCCTTGATATTTGCATCGGAGCTGGTCGAGGACTAGATTACCTCCACACAGGCCATGGAGTCATACATAGAGATGTAAAGGCTTCAAATATCCTGCTTGATGAAAATTTCATAGCTAAGGTTTCTGATTTCGGATTGGCCAAGCTTGAAAACAAAAGCAAGTTAAAGACCCACATTACCACGAACATTAAAGGCACGTTTGGGTACCTTGATCCAAATTACTTCAACACTCATAAACTAACTAGGAAAAGTGATACGTATGCCTTTGGAGTGGTGTTGTTGGAAGTATTGTGTGGGAGGCCCGCAGTAGATTTGAAGGTTCCAGAGGATAAGCGAGTTCTGTCCAAGTGGGCTCGAGATAAGATTAACATGGGAGAAGCTGATCAAATCGTATCAGTTAGTTTGAGAGAAGAGATTTCACCGAATAGCCTCAAGACATTTGTTGGAATTGCCCAAAGATGCTTGTCTGATGAGCTGAAGAACCGGCCAACAATGTCCCAAGTTGTGTCACAACTTGAGTTCGCGGTCGAGCAACATGAGACAAAACAACTTTCGGAAATAGCAGCAAGTGTTTCTAATGACAGCCATTGTCTTAATAATGATAAAGATGGCCCATCAGTTCATACGGGTGAACCAACAATTTTCTCCACAGCAGTGCAGAATTTTAGACATGATCCGAAAGAACAAACTAATAGAATTGTGGTTATTCCTCATCTTCCACAGAATGAGAAGCTTCCACATAATGAGAATGATGGCCTATCAGTTCAGATGGGGCAACCAACAATGTTCTCTACAACTGAGAAAAATTTCACACCTCCTCCGAAAGAACAAACTAATAGCGATGTGGTTATTGCTCAACTTCCACTCAAGGAAAATGAATTGCCATCAATTTCAGGTACAAGTTCGATAAATAGTGAAAAGTCAAAACTTGACTATTCATATTTTGATATTTATACTTGTCATGGTCTATATTAATGTGCTTATGATGTTACATGAAATGTAAAATTATAGCAGAGTTTGATTTGGATACAAGTACATCTGCCATCAGTGAATCTTATTCAACATCGAACTTATTGAGACGTTTCTCGTTCAAGGAGATCAAAACTGCCACAGACAACTTCGACGACAATTCCATCATCAACAGGGGATTATTATTCTATGTGCACAAAGGGTTTATCGAGGACAGCGCCACCACCGTGGCCATCAAAAGACTAAACCGGTGGTCCATATTTCCCCGCAAGTTCCTAGATAAATTTGAGATGCTGCCGCAGGTAAGGCACCTCCACTTAGTATCATTTATCGGATACTGCGACGAGGGCGGACAACATATATTAGTCTACGATTACATGGAGTATGGCAGCTTGCACGACCATCTCTACAACTCGGAAAATAATACAATATTATTGTGGGAAACACGCCTCCAGATTTGCTTAGGTGTTGCCGTAGGATTGCACTACCTTCACATCCACAAAGAGTACAACCACATCACACATTGCAAAGTCAACTCCAAAAACATATTTATCGATGAGAAATGGGTGGCCAAGGTCTCCATCGAGCCAAGGTATACATCGCTACTACCACCGTGGATGCCAGAGAACGACAGGAACGACGTGTCCAACTTGGGCGTGGTGTTGTTTGAAGTGTTATTCGCCAAGCCAGAGGAGCCGATAGATTTGGACAAACTTGTTGAATTTTGTAAAAGGAAAGGGACGCTTACGAAAAAGGTTCAACAATTACATGAGGACGGCACAGAACCATATATTGATTCTAATCTGTACGAGCAAATTGCCCCTGAATGTTTGAGTAAATTCGTCGAGATAGCCGTTTCATGCATAAATGAAGTGGAAAGTGAGCGGCCGACAATGAGTGACGTCATTCGGAGCCTCGAGTATGTGATTCAGCTGCAAGAAGAGGCGGACCTTCTCTCCGCTTAGCCTTCTTTTCCGCACCGGGTAAATCTCTAATCTCTCGAGCAATTTTGAACCGAATCTCAGAAATAATTTAGGGTTTGGAGTACGAAAAATTGGGAAATATGTAGTTTGGAGCATTTTCTTATAAATAAATTAGGGATTTGGAATATGGAAAATTGTTTGGAAGAAAGAGAGAAGATGTAAATCGCGCATGTGATCATATGCATGTCTCATTTTTATTTTCTTGTGTAAAATTGTCATTTGTTGAAGAACCAAATATTATATTATATATACAGTTCAATTTATTTTCTGCTTCCTTTACTGTAGGGACGATCATTATTATAAAAAGTAAAAGAAATGGATTTTCAAATACTACAGTTTATTGGAGCTTTACGTGATTTCCAATAATTGATATTAATTGAATTATGTGAAGATTAATTTCATTTATTTACTTGATCATAATCTTGAAGTAAATTGAATGAAAATTGTCTTTATTGAATGATTAAAGCTTAAAAATGTGCACTCAATGAGATCGAGGGATAAGACTAGTTTGGTTTTAGGTGTCCACAAGTATTACTTTTGAGGACATTTAGTAGTTAGTCAAATTATTTGACCCAATATTCAAATAATAAAATATTTGGCCAAACCAAATAAATAATTAATTGGCCCATTTGAACTCGGTGAAAAGAAAATACACAACTTTCTACTGGGTTTTTTTCCAACCATTGCAACCCTCTATGAATGGATCTCTACCGTCTATATAAATGAAGGCAGAATATGGTCAATTATGTATGGAATTTAATCGGGAATTACGAGATAGTTCTTTGTATTCTTCTTTTCCTTCGTCTAAGTTTCTTTCGTAGTTGAAGTTCGTCGTGGGTCGAATATTATCGTGCAAATATTTGACTATCGATCGTTGTTCAAGGAACTTTTCAACGTTCACAGCCCGAAAATATTGTCTTAAAGGAATTGCTTTGGCAAGTCTCGATCGTTCTTCGGATTTTCACAATTCCTCTTTTCGACAAACAAGTATTTTCGTCCGTCTACGCATATTGTTATTAATCATACCAGCACAGTTCACCATATTAAATAATTATTATTTGTCAATTTGTTATCAATTATACCAACATGCAAATCAAATGAAAGCTGTAAAGTAAAGGAAAGGGGAATAGCGTTGCCTGGTAGACGATCGAATCCATTACCTGCAACTTCTGAATATAACAACACAACTGCAATGTTAGCAGTTATATAGCCGATCCCCATTGCCCCAAATTCTTTACCCGAGACCTCGACATAAAGTGTTTTTTTTTATTTTCCATTTCCGCCCTCCTCTACTTTTTGTTCCCGTGTCGACTCATAGTTGGATGCGTCATTTCTTCAAATACCTTGACTTCTTTTCCTGAAGATCCACAGTTCAACAAAGTGATACGGAATTTCCAATTTTCGCCGGTTCGGATATGAAAAGTTCCGATTTCAAAACAATTTTTTTTCATTCCGATTTCCGACTTTTTCTGAATTTTTTTGGATTGGAATTGAAAATATATAAAAGATGTTTGTATTTCTGATTTTCTGAATTGTACAAAAGTTTGTAAATTTTTTTTAAAAATATGAAAACTCATGTGATTTCGGAAATTTCGAAATAACTTTCGAAATTGGAGTGAATTTTTAGATTCCAAAAATTTTGGAATTGGAATTAGAATTAGTTTTATACTTCCAAAAAAAATTGGATTTTTTTCGAAAAGGTTAATTTCAATTTGTTCCTTCCGACTTTCGCCCCTACCTATGGACTACGCCTACACAAATGTGTCACCAAATGACTCGGATCAACCAGACAATATTTGGGTCGAGTTGAACAAGAACGGGTCGGGTCCTATTTGCGCCGGCCAATGAGGACTTGAGAAACATGAACTAATAAGATTTTGCTAATTTAGATCAAATTTCAAGATACGTCTTTACACTTTGAGAACTCTTCATTTTAACCCAACCAAATATTTTTGGGGTAATATGCCTCACACCCCTCAAACCAAACATAATTAGATATGAGTGAGAATCTCAAATAGAATATTTTAACCACATCCCTATTTTAAAATAAAAATTGACACATATCATTTATTTTTTATTTAACCCAAAAATACCCTTACAAAACCTAATAAAAACACCTGTCTCTCTTCCCCACTCTACGCCGCTCTCAGCACCCCCTCTCCTCTCTCTCTCTCTCTCTCTCTCTCTCTCTCTCTCTCTCATATGTGCGTCCCCAAGCCTCCATCATTTTTTATTCCTTTTCTTTTGCCAGATTTATATTTAATAAATAATTAAATCCAACTTTCTCTCTCTCTCATATGCCGTCCCCAAGCTCTCTCTCATATGCCGTCCCCAAGCCCCCTCTTTTATTTTTCTTTTTCTTTTAACAGATCTATATTCAATGAAGGATTAAATCCAATTATAGTGGCGGTAGTTATGGTAGGTGGCGACGGCTATATGGTGGTGGTGGTTATGGTAGGCGGCGACGGCTATGGTGGCGACGACATGAAGTTGTGCGGCGGGGGGCTGTGGTTATGGTTGGGATGTTATTGAAAGCATATTTTGAATAATTAATTGCATTTGATTTTCTTATTTTTAAGAGAATTTGCTTAGTTTGGTTTTAAATAACAGATTTAGGTTTTCTCAATGTTGGTAGGTGATAACGGTCGCGGCGGCTGTGAGCTTTGGCTGCTAGGGTTTGCGTTGACTGCTAGGGTTCACGGCTGCTGGGAGTTGTTGACGGCTAGGGTTTGGTAGGAAAACATAGTACACCGTAGTACACCGTAGTACACTATAGTACACTATAGTACACCGTAGTGTAGGTCCACCGTAGTATGCTATAGTACACTGTAGTATACCATAGTCTACTACAAACAAATCGAAAATATGTAAATTGTAAAAAAAAAATTAAAAATAAGAGTGTTTTTTTTTGTTGTAATTTTCAATATTGTGTAGAATTAAAAAAAAAAGAAAAAAAAAGAGAGAAGTTTTTATAGTAGTTTGTAAAATGCTGAAATGAATAATATGAAAAAAAAACAAAAAAAAAAAAGGAAGATAAACAGATATGTAACACCCCACCTTTCCAAAACCCGAAAACCTTAAAACCCGAGACTAATATTCCTAACTCGAGAACCCTAGGGTAATATTATTACGTAATATTAATTATATGCATTACGTGAATAATTACGTGCGCTATTATATGTGTGATTTATATTTTCGTAAATTGAAATTCTAGGAATCTCGTGAATTGCGTGACTTACGTGAATAATTGTGTATCTTAATTATTTGGTAAATTACTTTTATATATGTTCGAAATTGTTGAATTATGTGGATTATATATATATATATATATATATATATATATATATATATATATATATATATATATATATATATATGATTCGGACCGGAATTACTCGATAAGGCCCAAGACAAAAGACCACTAAAGATAGATGGGCCCAGCTCGCACGGCCCACCAGAGAGTCAGGCCCAGGGTTACAAGTGGCCCGCAAGGCCTGTCTGGCCCATCCGCACAAGGGGTGACGGATGGATGACTCGACCCCTCGAGAGGACCTCACGGGTCGGGGAGGTCATAAATGATGGGCGGCGCATTTAATGTCCTGACAACAACATTAAATGACGAAATGACCAGGTGCGGCCGAGCGGCTGATGCCCAAACGTCCCAGTCAGACCTACTGGAGGAGTCATGATGACTCCAGTCGTCCGGACGGCCCGGATAGAAGGACGGCCGCCGCTAGCAGTCATCGCTGAATTCCCGGGTCAGCAAGCAATGGACCGAGGGGCATGTATAAAAGGAGAACATGCCCGCCTGTAAACGAGGCACTTCTTTTTCGTTCCTTCTTCTATATACAAATATATTCAGTCCTCATGCAAAACAGTGATTAAACCGTTACTGACTTGATCGTCGGAGTGCTAACTCCGGCATCAGTCCGGCCTTCTCTTTTGCAGGTAACGGGAAAGGCGGGAATATCCAGCCCAGCTGTTTTCTGTCGGATCAATATATATATATATATATATACACATGCATATACACATATACATACTATTACATGCATCGTACATATTTGAGTATATACCTATGTCCGAAAATGTGTGTGTGTGTGTGTGTCCGAATTATGTGTGTGTGGTGTTTATGCAAGTTGGATTTAATTAAATAAATAAATTAGTACTAAATATGCATGTCTTTCCACTTGACAATTTGCCATCATTTCCTCTAATTCTACACTCAAGAGGAGATTAGTAAGATGAAGAGACACTCTTCATCTTTTCCTTCCAACACCTAGCCACATTACTTGTCTCCTCCTCAGGGTCGGTCCGGTGTATTCTGAGGCCCGGGGCGAGAATATTTTGTGCCCTTAATAATATGAGGTCTCGGTCCGACTTTTTTTTTTCCTTTTTTTTTTGATGAAATAATATATATAAATATTTATTAATTTAAATTTCACTATCAATAAAATATTGAAAATATTAATGCATATCTAAATTTTTTTTATAAAGCAAATGTTAGAAATGTATGAAATAATTTTTGTTTGAATAAAATAAAAAAATTTAAATTGTATATATTGTAAACTAAGTTTTAAATTTATAAATAGAAAATATATTTTTTTTTAAACAATAGAAGAATAAAAAAAAATTATACAATAGAAATATATTTTTTTTTCACATAAAAAATGTTAGTATATATATATAAAAACACTGAAACTGGGCCCCTAGTAAAACTGGGCCCCTAGTAAAACTGGGCCCTGGGCGTGGGCCCTGCTCGCCCCACCCCAGGGCCGGCCCTGCTCCTCCTCCCTTCCCCACCGAAGCAAATCACCACCACCATCGGCCCTCTCCAACCTCCACCTCACCTCCCATTTTCAAAGAAATTCCCAAAAATAAGATGAAAGTTCCTTATTTAACACTTGCTATAGATTACTCCAAAAACACTATCAAAACCGCTTGTCTCCTTTCGGGAGATCACAACTCATCCCTCCTTGAAGCTCACACCATTTCATTCACAATCAAGGTAGCTTGGTTGGACTTCGGTGCTTGAAAGCCTCTCTTCCTTCGGTTGTTTTCTTTCTTCGATTTTAAGGTAAGAAATTTCGATTTCTTGCTGCAATTAAAGGGCATCAATAGTATTGAAATGGTTTTCATAAAATTTTAAAAGATTGGAATGATTTCAAAAATTTAGGGTTTTTTGGAAAAAAATGGAAAATGAATGTTTCTTGTCAATTTCTTGTTCTTGCATGCATCATCTATGTTGATAGTGAGTAGATACAACTTTTATTGGCCAAAAGCATTAAAATTTTCGGATTTCAAAAAGGGATTTCAAGAAAAATGAATTTTTGAACTTTTATGTGGTTGCATGTGTAGATCTTCAAAAGTTTTGGGTCAAATCTGTAATTTTTGAGAAGTCAGTCCTAAATGTGTTTTCAAAACTGTTTTCCAGCATTTATTGAACAAATATTTCGGATTTAAAGAAGTTTTGTAAGAAAAATTGATTTTTGAATTTCTAATAGTCATGCATGTGTAGATCTAGAGATTTTGGGGTAAAATATGTAATTTTCGAAATTTCTGCATAAAGTAACTTTTCAACTTCGTTTTCTGCATCTAGTAAAGTGAAATTTCAGATTTGTTAGGGGTTTTCATGAAAAAGTGGAATTTGAACTTCTAGTGTGGTTGCATGTATAAATCTTGAAACTTTTGGGTCAAAACTGCAATTTCCGAAAGATCACTCATTTTTAAAGTTTGGATCTGTTTTCCAGCAAGTATTAAATAGGAAAAAGTTTTATTTACAAAGTTTTCGAATAAATTAAGGTCACATGTGAGTGTTGGATTTTCAAAAGAAAAATAGAAATTTTCGAATTTTAATTTCAAGAAAATTCGAAACTTTGTAAAAATTTAAAATAATTTCAGAATCTGAAATTTGGGTCAGTTAGGAGTTATAGTATTTAATTTGAGAATTTTTGGAATTAGTTTGCTATCATTTCGAATTTAGGATAATTTGCATGTCATTTATATATGTTTTGTGCTTTAATGTTTATGTCTTTGATTAAATGGTTATGAGTGATGAGATTTGAGATTTTGTACTTTTAATTGTTGCTGGATGTGGTTTAATGGCTGTGAGAATTTATTGAAATGGATTATTACCTATAAGTGGTAATAAGTTCATTAAATGAAATGTGAAAAAGGGGTACTTGCTTTTCAAGCATGGTTTGATGTTAAATAGTGATGTTAATGTGTTGGTTGCATGTGTGTGTGTGTTGAATACGTGTGAGTGTGTGTGTGCTGATTGTGCATGTAGTGTGTGCCGTGTGTGGTTGTGTGTTTATATGTGTGAATTTTGGGGATTTTTACCCAAATTACAAATATGTGGTAAATTGTAAGATTGTGTGATTTTGTGGCATTTGATTGATATTTGTGATGTCATGTGTGGGTTATAGCACTATTTCGAAAAGTTGCATTGAATGATTTTTTAAATTGAAAGATTAATGGAATATCGGGTAATGAACACCTCGGATATAGTGGGCCGGTATCCAACTAGGATGATGTGTGTAGTGGTTTGATTCCACTTAGTGAAAACGGGCTCGTAACAGGTTTATTATCCAGGTACAGAAATTAATCTTTCACGGATCCGATAAAACGAAAAATGTGTTTTTCATAATTTTCACAAAAAGGGCATTTTAGTCATTTTGCATAAGTACGTGATTTGTGTGAATAGTGTGCTTTCGTGAGTTATGTAATGTTATCGATTGCCTTGTGTTGTTGTACGGAACGTGGGTAAGAATGGGTATATAATATTATATATTACGTATAACGTATTTCCAAAGTTCGATATTACTCGAATTTCTTACTGAGCTTTATAGCTCATATAGATGTCTTTTAATTGCAGGTAGTAGTAATCCTCAACCGGGATGGATCGAGTAGTGGATCGAGGTCTTGCACGGAATTTTGGAAGACGTACGAGGACCTATGAACGATGCTAGAGACTTTTGGTTATTTTCTTTTGGTGATGTAATATTAAACCTAAATACTTCCTTTTCGTATCTTTTAAACTCGTTATCTATATGGATCGTACCTAACCCCTACTATAATATAGTAAGTTTCGTAATTTGCTATTTTCATGCCTCCGTTAGTGATTTCCGAATTATTCACCAAAATAACCCTTCAAAACTCTGATTTCTTGTCGAACCGAAAACCGATAGTAATATTGTGACACCCGAACGAAAAACCTCCCCTTGAAACTTATTTCTAAACAAAGCTTTTATTCGGCTAAAGTAACCTAAGAAAGTTTTTCGAAAGTGCAAAGTTTTCATTACCCAAAAGAAGAGATTTTTGATAATTGCATTTTCACCCCATTCCAATGTTTTAAAAATTACAAAGAGATCCTTTGCTTGCGCTAGTTTAATGAATATTCCGATAAACCGGTTCGATTTATCGCCCGACTAGAAGGGGGGTGTTACAAGATACTTGTAAAAAAAATTAAAAAAATGTTAAATGAAGATAGGATTTATTAAATGCATAATAAATAAAATGATAAATGCAGTTTGAAATTTACTTAATGTTTATTTCGAATTTGTGAATAGAGGGGCATTTTTGGAATGAATTTTATAAAGGATGTTGTAGCAACAAATTCTTATCTGTGATTTAGACAAACAAGAAAAACTTGCACAAAAATAATTTATTGAATTAAAATAAAATATTGCAGGTTACAAACTCTAATTTAATCCTCTGATTCTTCTCTCTAGAACGATGTATGTTTTGACTTTGAATTTTGGAGTCGGGTCGTTGACTTGATCTTCTCCGGATTTGATATGGATTTGAATAACGTCTTCCAAGGGTCTTGCGACTTGAATCTCGGATCGAACGCTGAACTTTGACGGGTTTTGACTTGAAGATCTTTGAGTTCTTGATGGATTTGGCCCTTCAATCTTCCTTCGATCTTGATTTGTTGAACTCTGACGGGTTTCGACTTGAAGATCTTAGAGTTTTTGATGGATTTGGCCCTTCAATCTTCATTCGATCTTGATTTGTTGAAGAACGCCCTCGATTTGATGAAGAACGCCTTGAATTTGATGAAGAACGCCTTGAATTTGATAAAGAACGCCTTGAATATTGTAGAGAGAATTTTTTCCTACGGTTTTTTCTTCTTCTTGAGTTGTGTGTTGAATTGTGTAGGGAGGATCCCTATTTATAGTGGTAGAATAAGAGTCCTACATGAATTCTTCTTGATGACGTGGCGCGATTTGATTGGCTCTCTTTAAATTGATATTTATCTCTTATAACTTGGAAGAGAAGAAACAATCCTATTGGTCAATAATTAATTGATAATTATCTCCATGGCTTATTTTGCAAGATAAATTATAATCTTGGGATTCAATTTAATATAATATAAATTATATTAAATTTACGTGTCTACAAATGCCTCTCGAGACTTGTTCACGGACAATGCGTCTTGGAGTGAATGAGTCTCGATAATTGCTTAACTTCGATTGCAGCTTGATCTAGCAAAACACATACATCTTTTGAAATCATGACTGGACTTAGAGAGATTCTAAGTTGCCTACGTACCTTATAGAGGGATCAAGTCATAACGTAGTTCAAAATATATCCTTTTGAGGGATGTCATGCACAGTTTACACTCATGTGGGCAAGGAGAAACATTTCAGTTTAAGCTCGTGCTGAAGGAGCATTTGACTTGAATTTGTAGATAGTTTATGTAACATCCCGTAATTTGCATTAGATTATTTTAATAATAATAATAGCTATTATTTTATTAATAATTAAATATGATATTTGTTATAATTCGAAATCCAACCAAGGAAAATTCCTTGTAAGGAGTTTTAATAGATTTGGGCAACACAAATAGAGTTTTAATAGACTTGGGCAACTCCTTGAATTTCTTGTTTCCTTGTCTACCTTTCTCCTAATTCAATCCCACGTTGTTTCTTTGTTTCCTATTCCTTTTGTTTCCTTTTACCACTAAATTCGAAATTCCTTTTATTTGCCTCCACATAATTTCTGAATTGATAAAATACTATTTTGCTTTGAATAAAAAAAACGAAAAATTCACTTAATATTTTCTCGATTAGTTTCTTTAGAACTTCGAAGGGAGTTTACGAGTGGAAAAAGGCAAGAGAGTGTGAGATCAAAAGAGGGTTAAAACCTAATTGTGTGAAACACGAGTGAATTGAGTGAACATCATATTGAGTGATACACGTGAGGGAGTGGTGAGGAAAATCTTTTTTTTGTTTTTTCTTTAACAATATTTTGCAGTTCAAAGATCATGTCAAGGAATGGGAGTGGTGATGAAAAGGGAGAAACCACGGAGCAGCACTTCCAACGTCTGCATATAACCCTTCAAAGGATGCAAAATCAAATCGATGAGTTGAGTAGGGTAAGACCTGCACCGGCGCCACAACTGCGGCCACCTATTCGTCAACCTGTTGTACGCCAACGTGACGAATTGGAGTTCGATGAACAATTCTTCGATGAGGAATCTGAGGCAGAGTCTAATACTTCTAGACGATGGCATAGAGGACGAGGGAACAGAGGGGGCAGATTTGACATACCAAGGCGAGTTAATGTGGGACGAGAAAGAGATGAAGTTCATCGAAACCTCAGCTCGATCAAATTGAGTATACCGTCTTTCCAAGGGAAGAGTGATCCCGAGGCATACATAGAATGGGAAAGAAAGGTTGAGCTCGTTTTCGATTGCCACAATTATTCCGAGGAAAAGAAGGTGAAGCTTGCAGCTGTAGCGTTCACCGATTATGCTATCATTTGGTGGGATCAATTGGTAGTGACTAGACGCAGAACCGGCGAACCACCAATTGTCGATTGGGAATCTATGAGGCACTTATGAGCCCTCACATTATTATAGAGACTTGCATCTGAAATTGCAAAGCTTGAAGCAAGGTACTAAATCAGTCGAGGAGTACCATAAGGAGATGGAGATTGCAATGATTCGAGCCAATATTGAGGAGGATCGAGAGGCCACGATGGCAAGATTTATTTGCGGGCTGAACCGCGAGATCGCTAATGTAGTGGAGTTGCAGCACTACGTTGAGATTGAGAAGGTCGTTCATATGGCCATGAAAGTTGAGAGGCAGCTTAAGCGAGGAGGGAGAACTACAGCTCGAGCCGAGGTAGCAAGCTGGAAACCGCGATGGAATCCTACTTCGAAACCCGAGGAGAAATCGACAACAAAACCTTCCAATGAAAATCCAATCAACCGGGCACCACTTGAGAGAGGTAGTAATTCGTCACAACCACAACGTACACGTGATATTAAATGCCATAGATGTCATGGAGCAGGTCATATTGCCATGGACTGCCCTAACCGGCGAGCTATGATTTTATTGGATAATGGCGAGCTGGAGTCCGAGGAAGAGGAAGAGTCAGCTTCAAAAACAGCACCTATTGAAGGTGACGTGGTACAAGCTGTTGATGGACTCGCACTTGTTGTACTTCGAACTCTTCACGTGCAAGCTGAAGAAGATGGTGATGTAATACAGCGAGAGAACATCTTCTATACACGCTGCCATGTTCAAAACCGAGTATGTGGATTGATAATTGATGGAGGAAGTTGCGTGAATGTAGCTAGCAAGCTAATGGTAGACAAGCTAGGGCTGCAAGTCACCAAACATCCGAGACCTTACAAACTTCAGTGGCTGAATGAAAGTGGCGAGTTGAGAGTGACGAAACAAGTACTGATTTCCTTTAGTATTGGACAATACAAAGATGAGGTGATGTGCGATGTTGTGCCCATGCAAGCAAGTCATATCTTACTTGGGCGACCTAGGCAATTTGATCGACGATCAGTCCATGATGGTTACAAAAATCGCTACACTTTTACTAAGGATGGCAGGCGAATCACACTTGCGCCTTTACCACCTCGTCAGGTGTTTGAGGAGCAAAATTAATCATATTAAGAAGTCCATTGCTGCAAGTTCAAAACAAAATGAGAATGAACGTGTTAGTAGTAGTGGAGAGGTAAAACAAGAGAGTTTAGCCGAAGTGAGAAAAGAAAAAGAAGAGAGTGCAGACTTAATAAAGAGAGATGAGAGAAAAGTGAGCTTTTATGCAAAAGAAAGAGAGATTAAGAGTGCATGTAAGGGTGAAAGAACAATGATGTTGTTAGTGTTTAGGGAGTCCTATTTTTCTAATGCTAACATTAATTCTTCTTTGCCTAGTATTGTTATTTCTCTTTTTGCAGGAGTTTGATGATGTCTTTCCGGACGAGATGCCAACGGGGTTGCCACCAATTCGAGGGATCGAGCACCAAATTGATTTTATTCAAGGGTCCCAAATTCCAAATAGACCAGCTTACCGAAGTAGTCCCGAGGAGACGAAGGAGTTACAACGGCAAGTGGACGACCTGTTAGCTAAAGGACATGTTCGAGAAAGCATGAGTCCTTGTGTAGTGCCGGTTTTACTAGTACCAAAGAAGGATGGGAGTTGGAGAATGTGTGTTGATTGTCGAGCCATCAACAAAATTACGGTAAAGTATCGACACCCCATTCCTCGATTAGATGACATGTTAGATGAACTACATGGTTCCATTATCTTCTCAAAAATTGATTTGAAAAGTGGTTATCACCAAATTCGCATGAAAGAGGGAGATGAGTGGAAAACTGCATTTAAAACTAAGCACGGATTGTATGAATGGTTAGTGATGCCTTTTGGTTTAACTAATGCACCAAGTACGTTTATGCGACTTATGAATCATGTTCTGCGATCTTACATAGGAAAGTTTGTTGTTGTTTACTTTGATGATATCTTAGTATATAGCAATAATTTGCATGATCATGTTGAGCATTTGAGGTGTGTCTTGGAGTCCTTACGGCGAGAACAATTATACGCTAATTTAAAGAAATGTGATTTCTGCCTAGATAGGATAGTTTTCCTTGGTTTTGTTGTGAGTTCTAGGGGCGTTGAAGTGGACGAGGAAAAGGTTAAGGCAATTCGTGAATGGCCAACACCCAAGAACGCATCCGAGGTGCGAAGCTTCCATGGCCTAGCGGGATTCTATAGGAGATTTGTACCGAACTTCAGCACAATTGCAGCACCTTTGACCGAGGTGATCAAGAAGGAGGTTGGCTCAAGTGGGGCGAGGCGCAAGAGAATGCATTTCACACTTTGAAAGATAAGCTAAGTTCCGCTCTTTTATTACTTTTACCAGACTTTTCTAAAACTTTTGAAATCGAATGTGATGCTTTTGGAATTGGTATTGGTGCAGTGCTTATGCAAGACAAGCGACCTATCGCTTATTTCAGCGAGAAGCTCAATGGCGCAACCTTGAAATACTCGACCTATGACAAAGAGCTCTACGCGTTGGTGCGAGCTTTGGAGACTTGGCAACATTACTTGTGGTCTAAGGAATTCGTTATACACACATATCACGAATCGCTAAAGCATCTTAAGGGCCAAGGCAAGCTGAACCGAAGACATGCTCGGTGGGTGGAGTTTATCGAGATGTTTCCTTTTGTGATACAGTACAAACAAGGTAAAGATAATGTCGTAGCTGATGCACTATCTCGCAGGTATGTTCTCGTGTCAACCCTTAGTTCTAAATTCTTAGGTTTTGAGCATGTTAAGGAGCTGTATGTGAACGATCATGATTTTGCTACGATATTTGCTGCATGTCAAAAAGGAACTTTTGAAAAATTCTACAAGCATGATGATTATTTGTTTAGGGAAAACAAACTTTGCATGCCTAATTGTTCGCTTCGTGAATTACTTGTGCGAGAATCACATGGAGGTGGTTTAATGGGACATTTTGGTGTTTCTAAAACCTTAGATATTTTAAAAGAACATTTCTTTTGGCCGCGTATGAAGCGAGATGTTGAGAGGATTTGTTCGAAGTGTCTAACATGTAGGCGAGCTAAATCTAGGGTTAAACCATATGGATTATATATGCCATTACCTGTTCCTACTCACCCTTGGACCGATGTATCAATGGATTTTGTTTTAGGGTTGCCGAGGTCTAGTAAAGGTCGAGATGCTGTTTTTGTTGTGGTAGATCGTTTTTCTAAAATGGCACACTTCATTCCATGTCATAAAACTGATGATGCTACGCATGTAGCAAATTTATTCTTTAGCGAAGTAGTGCGATTGCATGGGGTACCTCGTACTATTGTTAGTGATAGGGATGTTAAATTCCTTAGTCATTTTTGGCGTGTTTTGTGGGGTAAGTTAGGTACGACTTTACTCTTTTCTACTACTTGTCATCCACAAACCGATGGTCAAACCGAGGTAGTTAATCGAACTTTAGGTATGTTATTGCGAGCTGTTCTTAAAAGAAACCTAAAGTCATGGGAGGAATGCATTCCTTTTATTGAGTTCGCGTATAATAGATCTGTGCATTCTTCTACAAAGTTTTCACCTTTTGAGATTGTTTATGGTTTTAATCCGCTAACTCCTTTGGATTTGTTGCCTTTACCTGTTAATGAGATTTCTAGTCTAGATGGAAACCGTAAGGCAAAGTTAGTGAAGAAAATCCATGAAGAAGCACGCGAGCACATTGTGAGAAGGAATGACCAAGTTGCGAACCGAGCTAATAAGGGGTGAAAGCACCTTACCTTTCAGCAAGGAGATTGGGTTTGGGTTCATTTTCGAAAGGAAAGGTTTCCCAATCAGCGGAGTCCAAAACTTAAGCCACGAGGAGATGGACCTTTCCAAGTGCTGGAAAAGATTAACGATAATGCCTATAAGATCGACCTTCCAAGTGAGTATCAAGTTAGTTCGACATTTAATGTTTCTGACCTATCTCCGTTTGATGTAGGTTCAGATTCGAGGACGAATCATTTTCAAGAGGGGGAGGATGATACGATCCATCCAATTACGCGAGCTAGTGCTGAGCTGGATGAAGGAGTTGATGACTTGGACGAGCTGCATGTGCCAAGAGGAACGATTACCCGAGCTCGGGCCAAGCGCATTGAAGCAGCCATGCATAACTTAGTAGCACACGAGCTCCAAAAGGAAGAATTGACGAAGTCTAGTTCGATCCCAGCTGAGCTTAATTGGAGTGAATTATCGGGCCAGATTGTGAAGCAAGCCGAGCTCAAGGACTTGAGCCCGTCTAGTCATCCAGCCGAAGAAGACGTGACTTGGAAAAGATGATTATTATTAATTTTCGTATTTTATTATTGGACAACTTATTTCTAGTTATTTAGAGTCCGATTTGAACTAGATTTAGTTTATTTCATTATTTCCTTATAATAGATAAGTTAGGATTTATTTTCCTTGTTAGATTAGGTCTCTTTGACACTTATAAATAGGTTGTTTTAGGTCATTTTTATTTGGACGTTTTTAAGTATTATTTTGAGAGATTAAAATTCTCCTTCGTTGTTCTTCAACAACTCTTCGGGATATTTTGCGAGTGGATTCTTGTGAATTATTCTTAGCACTATAGTATTGGTTTCTGATTCATTATAATCACGGGGTCAATACTTCCACCTTGATAATATTGGTTTCTAGCTCTCTATAGCTACGGGGTCAATATTCCGAATTCCGCCAATCGAATCCTTTATTTTTTGGACGTTCCGTTCTTGCTTCCGCATAAGATTATTGGGTCCCGTAACAAGTTCTACGGGGTTCGTATCATCGATGATCCGAAGGTACCCTGCGAAACCTTAATAAGTTAAATTTCCAGTGGTGGTGGTTCTCGATTGTTTACACCGGCGGTGGTCACCGTAATTGGCTAAAACTTCAGCTCACTCGTTGGAACGAGGGGAAGCAAAATCTTCTGCCGCACCTGTTTTCGGACCCGAAATTGAAGGGTTTCGAATGCGAATTTGGAATCGGTTCCTTCAGGAAACTCGTAGAGGACATCGTAAACTATAAGTAAGTGTTCAATTGTATTGAATTAGAATATTTAATATACGTGTTTTAGAGGTCGGAATCCGATAACAGTAATCTGCCGGAAACAGGGCAGTTTTGAGTATCTTCTTGCGGGACTGTTTTCGATATGTTGGGATCATAATTTGGGCTATGTGCCTTCATGAAACTTGTATATTAAACTTCCAGGTTTCATTTGATGTATTATTTGGACAATTTGGATAACCGTACAATTTGTTATGATTTTTCAAACGGGCTGTGACAGTAAACGAAATTATCCAAAAATCTGGCAGGTTTATGTGTTCATCTTTCGGGGTTGTTATGGACGGGTTATGTTGTTAATTTGGGATTAGTGTCTTTAGTAAACTTGTAGATACAAATGTTATCTTTAACTATATATATCTTATAGGTCATTTGGATAAGTACGACGATCGCAGTGATTATTTGAATAAAGTGTCACGAGAAGCAATTCTTAGTATATGTTTAAGAAATTGACTATGTCATATAGTGGATGGTAATATGGCTATATTACTGTTTGGATTCTTATTTAGTTCTAATATTTGCATAGGTGTTGAGCGTAGTAAAGCTCTCACTCAAGGCTTAAGCTTAAAGATGCTTCTATAGCACTTCTATAGCACTATACCGTTGGACTCCAGATGAGAAACTATGACTCCTTATCCAATTTCTTTCCTGCGCATAATATCTCCTTTGTTTGAACCGAATATTTTGTACATATTGAAGCCTTTGATACCTTGATTATATTTGTTCTTGAAATATGATCCTTAATGTTCTGCGAGCATATTGTTTTCTTGTCTCGAACTTGGAACTTTGATCTTGTTCTTGAAATTTTGAACTTGTCAATTCTCTTGGTTGATATGTTCACGGCTAATTCCTATACTTGATTCCTTGGCTTGAACATTTTCCTTGAATCGATTTGTCTTGAATGCTTTCTGAGAATAAATATTTTGTTTGCTCGAACTTGAATCTCATGTTTATTGAATTCATAGAGATCTTGATATACTCGTTCTTGGAACCTGACATGGAATTTATTGTTCTTCTTGAATTCCATATTCACGACAATTCTTCATTGGCTTGAATTGAAATCTGAACATGTTCATTATCCTGAGACTTGATATTCAATTATCATGATCATGACTTATCTTGTGAATGATTGACTTGATTCTTGAATTGATTATTGAAATGAATGACTTGATATTCCTAAAAGGAATGATATTGATTCTTGAACCTATTGTCCCCACCCTTGAGGACGCTCTTGGGGGAGCTGGGCCCTAGGACCATTTCGGTAAGACGATCGGGCAGTATTGGGCTGACGATGACTGGCCTCCCGAATGGTACCTCCTGATCGTTCGGACTCACGTTCGTTTGGAGTTAAATGTTCTTGAGCCGAATCGGCACGTTCCGGTCGTGCCTTTTGCCTGTTTCCGACCGAGTGGCCACTCGGGACGGATTGGAGGGATAAGGATGTGATATGATTTTATTTGTTGGGAGTTACAAGGTTGGAGACCCCACCAAATATTGAACTCAAGCCGTACATGTTACACTCTTGTACATGTTACACTTCTGTTAATGAAATTTGATATGCTTAATTGGGCCAACCCAATGGGCCTACAATTTCTTTATCTAATGGGCCACGAACCCAATATTTAAGACCACTATCACCGAGGCCCAATCACCTTCAAGTAACTTTTGGGCCCGACAATCTCAACTAAGCTATAAATAAAGGTTTGAACTCAATCCTTAAGGTACGCCCTATTATCCAAATAATACTAGGGTCATATTCTCCCAACTATTTCTACGATCCGCACGTCTGACTTGAGCGTCGGAGGGGTTTCCGCCGGATCAACCCCCGGCCTAGTTCACGTGTTCTTTGTTCGCAGGTATCTCAGGGCCATCTAGCACGTGAGCACTGACCCACTTGGCTTTCCCAGCTCCCTCAATCTCAACTATCTAAGGTGATCTATTTTTAGCATCATCAAAATTCTTGTAAAGTCTCTCGTTATATGTTCTGTTCTGTTGATTCTCATCATACTCATGGATCATATGTTTTTCACTAAGTCATTTGGACTTATTCGTTTCTCCTTTCTGATATTAATGCGCAGGTAAAAGATAGACTTAGACCTAAATTTTCATACTAAGAGTTAAAGCTCGTGTATGCCTCCGATTAGTCTCGTCGAGAGGTATCTCTATTTATGTTCCGTATAGGAATCCTTTGATCGAGAATTTTGTAATAGAGTAAGTGGTGTCGAAGTCGACTTGTAATAGAACCTCCTTTTGTAAACACGACGGTATAGATATTGGGGGTTTAATGTTTTGATTATCGAAATTTTGAGGAGCATATTTGGGGTCATTGAATGTACTGCATGTTGAGTGGTGTTCTGCCACGAGGTTCCTGCTACTCGGGGCGGGGCGTTACAGTTTACGCTCGTATCAAGGAGTCTTGACTTGATTTCGATATATAGATAGTTTATGCTCGTATCGAGGAGCCTTGATTTGATTAGAATATATAGATAGTTTATGCTCTTATCAAGGAGCCTTGACTTGATTTGGATATATAGATAATTTATGCTCGTATCGAGGAGCCTTGACTTGACTTGGATATATAGATAGTTTATGCTCGTATCAAGGAGCCTTGACTTGATTTGGATATATAGATAGTTTATGCTCATATCGAGGAGCCTTGATTTGATTTGGATATATAAATAGTTTATGCTCATATCGAGGAGCCTTGACTTGATTTGAACTCGTAGACCTTTTAAACTCGTGTCAAGGAGTGTTTTATTTGGACATGTAGACCTTTTAAACTCGTGTCAAGGAGTGTTTCATTTAATTTGAACATGTAGACCTTTTAAACTCGTGTCAAGGAGTGTTTCATTTAATTTGAACATGTAGACCTTTTAAACTCATGTCAAGGAGTGCTTAATTCGTTTTATTTGGACATGTAGACCTTTTAAACTCGTGTCAATGAGTATTTAATTTGATTTGGACATGTAGACCTTTTAAACTCGTGTCAATGAGTGCTTCATTTGATTTGACTTGTCACATTGCATAGGATGTTGTTTCTTCAAAAGACTTGCCCCCATCCTTTTGATCTTCTTGTTCTTCTTCAACATGTTCTTCTTTGAGCTGATACGACTTTTGGAACGAAGATTCTTCGACTTCATTCAAATTAGGTTCCTAGTGAGGGACTTTTCACTAATATTTCTTTTAAATTAAAGAGAATATCTTTTAAATATAAATAATGGCATAATAATAATAATAATAAAAGAATTTTGCGTGCCATACCTTTTCCAAGTCAAATGTTTGCTAGTGATGCCGTCATTAGCAGCCCCACCCCTTCATCGCTTCATCAGCCTACCGCCCCTTCACTCCCTTTCTCATTATCTATTTATTTATTTATTTATTTATTTATTTATTTATTTATTTATTTATTTATTTATTTATTTTTCCTTTAAAGAAAATTCAAATTGTGTGTTAGCAATAAGGGAAAGCCAGGATTTTGAATCATGCATATATTGA
Organism: Erythranthe guttata; assembly: GCF_056151865.1. Lineage (NCBI taxonomy): Eukaryota > Viridiplantae > Streptophyta > Magnoliopsida > Lamiales > Phrymaceae > Erythranthe > Erythranthe guttata. The sequence goes on from NC_142540.1 coordinate 5,769,287, forward strand.
TTTTTTTGCACCCCGAAACAAAAGAAAGATACTCTTTTTTGGACTGTTTCTAATTTAATTCAAGGATCCATACAATTTCAACATGGTTACATAAAATTATGGTTAAATTCCATTTCACATATAAAATGTTTGCTTATGTTATGTTTACATCTCACTTTATTTCTTTCTCCGAAATGATTTTGTGTTTGGTAAAGTTTCTAAAAGAAAAATTCAAAAACAATTTCTAAAGTTTCTCTCTTCTTCAGTCATTATGTGATTGCTATAGTAAAAAGATTTGACTGTTACGATAAAAATTATCTTCACTAAAAAACCAAACAAAGATCACTTTTTTTTTTTTTTTTGAACTTTTTACATTTTTTTCTAACAACACTAAGAATGATACGAGCGCTACAGTATATGTTGTCTCATTTCAAATTATAAACAGACATTACTTTCATAATAATAATTCTCTGAAAACATATTTCTCCAAAATAAAATGAAAATAACTCCCAAAACGTATCCAAACATTGTCATTTTGTTGCAACTTGCAGCAAAAAAAAAAAAAAAAGTAAATAAATAAAATTACTTTGCACACTTAAAAAGGTAATAAAATTTTCACATTGCATCCAATATACATAAAATTACTTTTTGTTTTTTTGAAAAAATAAAATAAAATAAAAAATTAGTAGGGGGTAAAAAGTTGAAAAAAATTTAAATTTGGGGGTGAAAGCGCCATTGTAGAAATATATTTAAATTGGGTAATCTGAAATAAACCAGGTTCATTCAAAAAGGAGTGCTGCAAGCAATTCTCAGCAAATAGCAAGAAAGAGAAAGAAAAAGGAGAGGAGGCTGAGTCAGGGGCGCATCGTCCCCAAATCGCCGAGCCCTAATCACTCCGACTGACTCAAATTTTTCTTGAAAATGTCGTAACCTCTTTCTGCCCTTCTTCTTCGCGGATAATTTATTCGCAATTTTTTTTTTTTTAATTTATTATTATATATAGAGAGAGAAATCAATTGAAAGGTAAATAAATGAACGGTCCTCCGCCTGCACCCAGACGCAACAGTATGGCCCCAAAGCGCAGCTCCTCCGCCGTTAAAAAGTCGTCGGCGCCTCCTTCCGAGAATGGGATTAACCAAAACCCCTTATCTCCTTCTAATTCGTAAGCTTCTCCTCCCTTCCCCCCACTCATACTGAACAAAAAAAACAATAAAATATTTCAGTTTTGCTTTTCATATCCTTGTTTTTTTTGTTTTTATTGGTTTTCGATATTTGAGTTTGATTAATGATGTGCTGGGGGGGGAATAAATCCGCTACTTGAAGGTGAATGTTAGAATCTTCGAAAAGGAAACCGTTTTGTGGTTGACATATTTACTAGGATTGGATTTGTTAGCTTGAGCATATGTAGACGCAAGGATTTACTACATGTAGAAGACTGATCACGCGACTGGTGAGAATTTATTTACCGAGAAGCACTGCAGCTATTAGTAATGCCTTTGAGATTGATCACGATTATTAAATATGAATTAGTTTAAATTCTTGCCACTACTAGAACGGCTTGAAAAGTAAAGGGTGTCGTGAAATTTCTCCTCTACGTTTGGTATGCCATTTCATTAATGTTCATTTTGCGGGTACGTACCCAAAAAATCTTTTCTTTGGATGGAATTTTAGTGAGATGGAAAAGTTACCTTGATACCAATGCACGTAAGCGTCGTACTAATGTTCGCTAAATAGTACTAAATTTTTTTATAGTTGTCTCGTTTTCCTGTGTTGGACTATTAATATGGCTCACGTGGTTGAATTTTTACTGGTCGGTTTTGACATTACCTGTGTTAGTTACGTGTATGTATTGTGTCCAAATAGTGTCTCATGCATATATGCATTCATAATTGTTTTCCCTATATGTTGATTGTATTTGATCGTATTGTGTTTACATGTATATATGCATGTTTACTTTATAATATATCAAAGTAAAAACATTATGGTGCAATTACTGAATTCTAGCCTCTTTTTCATCTACATGTATATATATATATGTAGGACTGCTGCTGGGGAGAGGACAGTGAAGAAACTCCGGCTATCTAAGGCACTTACGATTCCTGAGGGGACCACTGTATCGGATGCCTGTAGGAGAATGGCAGCTAGGCGAGTTGATGCTGTTCTTCTGACTGATGCCAATGCCTTGCTTTCTGGAATTGTTACTGATAAGGTACAACTCATCAAATGAGTATTCTGTATAAACTTCTATTTTTGGCTGGTTTTGTTTTGTTTGTTAGCAGTTCCGTTTTTTTTTTTTCTCGTGTTTTTCTGATGTTGAAGCTAGAAAAGAAGAATTCAAAGTCCGTGTTTCTGCATATACTGATCAGATTAACTTATATATGATCATGGAACTTACCCCTATCCCCTTTAAATCATTGAGATGGAATATGCAATATCATCGTTTTAGATCGCTGATTCTTGACTTTACTGATTTACTTTTCTTTCTTTTCTTTTGTACGCAGGACATAGCAACCAGAGTTATAGCTGAGGACTTGAGGCCAGATCAGACAATAATTTCGAAAGTGATGACAAGAAACCCACTTTTTGTGAACTCGGATTCTTTGGCTATTGACGCTTTGCAGAAGATGGTCCGAGGTTACTTTTCCTTACCTTGTTTGCTTACAGAGTATTTGTTATGCAAATTGCCCAAGAACTCGTATGATTTGGTACTGAATTCGAATTTAAGTTTCAAACTGTGCATGAGGCTGCTTAAGCATCGATTTAAAAAGTGCAATTATTTCTGAAAAAACGGCTGACTTTTGCAGGTTAATTACGTTAACTTTCCCTGAGATTTACCTAAAAACACCGACTGTATGCTTCTTTCAAATTACCAACCTCTCCCATGAGCTGTTACTTTGTTTGTTAAAAAAGCCCAAATGCTCATTACATGTTTGCATGTTACCCTTTGCACATATCTATATTTAATTGCTACTTAATATTACAACTTACCTGTTTTAACAGGGAAATTCCGACACCTCCCTGTCGTTGAGAATGGTGAAGTTATAGCAATGTTAGATATCACTAAATGCCTTTATGATGCCATATCAAGAATGGAGAAGGCTGCAGAGCAGGGAAGTGCTATTGCAGCAGCAGTTGAAGGAGTTGAACGTCAATTCGGAACCAACTTCGCCGGTTCGTCTCTCTTTTCTTGCTGTAAATACTGATTTCATATTAGAAAGATCACCTTGATTCAGGCATAATAAAAAGGAAAATAGTTAGTAGTGAAAAATAATTTTGGCTTGTTTATGCTCACCTTCTTGCAAAATCCTGTAATATGAAGGTTGATATTTGTGACTGGTTTTTACTTTCCTCATTTTGTTGCATCTTGATGGAGCAAACCCCGACGTTATTAGTCGCTCCTAATCCTTTCTTTCTGTAAGCATGCTATCAAGTGCGATATGAAAGTTTAATAGAGTAAAGTACAAAATTTTCAACTTGTCTTTATTTGTGGGCTGATGTAGCATATGAAAGTAGGGAAGGGATGTGGAGAAAAATCAATAGCAATAACTTGTTTTCTCAGAAACACATTTTTTGATGTTTTTTACTGGTGACCAACTATCATAGTATATGAAATGATGGGTGTCCATGGATTTCAAATTTCTTCAACTCTATATTTGCTGACTTAAAAAGATTAAGTCCAAGTTATTAGCATTAGCTTTCTAGGTTATGCTTAGACAATCTAGACGTGTCTGAACAAACTCTTCCATGTGGTTTTGTTACATTCTAGTTGTAGCACATTAGTCGAAAGCTCACAAGTACAGATTCATCTTAATTTTGTGCAATTGGGGTCTCCATTCAACCTTACGGTTCTTCTAGGAACTCATATGAGACCAGTTAAGAAACCTAACTCGACTGCTAAGAAAAGCTGCTGTTACTTGTTACTAAAATGTTGAACCCAAAGGCTTAAACCCAAGGTTCTAGTTAGTTGCTAGTTTGAACTTTGAACTGCCAAACGAATCCTTATAATCATTTTAAAATCAATTATATTCACTGTTATGTGATTGAATTTTGGATCGTATAATACGTCATATACATTTATCTGAAATGTCTAGCATTTATCTTCTACTTCTGTAACTACTGACTACATATACCTTGATAAATTTTTTATTTTTATTTTTATTTTTCGTTCTCTATATTTCAGCACCATCAGCTTTTATCGAAACACTTAGGGAACGCATGTTCAAGCCTTCTCTGTCCACCATCATTTCTGAAAATTCCAGGTTCATCGTCATTTCTGAAGGTCTTTCTTTCTATGAGATGACGGTTTCTCGGAATTTTTTATGATACTAAGTCTGTAATATTGCTATGTTTTCAGGGTAGCAACTGTATCGCCTTCAGATCCTATTCATGTCGCAGCTAAAACAATGCGTGACTTTCGGGTCAATTCAGTTCTTGTTATGTTAGGAAACAACATTCAGGGGATACTCACGTATAATCCTTTGATCAGTAAACTATGCTTTTTGACTTTAGTAGATGTGTGTAAGGGATTTTTCCAAAGATGATTTAGCTCATGGATTCTTTCTTCGAATTTTATTTCAGTTCAAAAGACATACTTATGCGAATTGTGGCTGAAAACCTCTCTCCTGAGCTGACTCTAGTGGAAAAGGTTAGGCATCTTTTTCACTCTAGTGATTCCAGTTTGCACAATACGCACGGCATTTTGTTGATATTGCTTCGTTACCTGCCTGAAAAACTTGAGATGCTTTCGACCATCATGATGTATATAGTCACTTGTCGCGAGGCTGCTTCTGCAACCTAAAATAATTGAAATCAGATTGACTGTATAACCCTTTCAGATGTTTTCAAAAGTTAACCAAATTTCGGGCTGTTATCACTCGGATTAATTGAGCAGATAATTGATAAATAAATTATTCTAATTTTGATGGTGTAAGACACAGAACCCAAGTTATATGGCCCCCCCTTGATCTTTGTTTTAAGCTGTCATGAATTTTGTAGTCAAATTACTGCTGCAGTTCCTTCAATGATCAGAACTAGTATAACTTATTCCACCCAACATAAATATAAAATTTATAGATCTACAGACATGTGCTTCCTTAACTTTTATCTGATTGTCGTTGTTTGGGTTTAAGATGTTTATGTTGACTTATCATGCTTATATGTACTTTCAGGTGATGACAGTTGACCCTCAATGTGCAACAGTAGAGACAACTATTCTTGAAGCATTGCATATAATGCGTGATGGGAAATTTTTACATCTTCCCGTTATTGACAAAGGTGAGTAGTAGTACTTCTATATGTTTTCTTTCCCATTTTTTGAAATATTGACGTTATTTTCTTGGCAGATGGATCTGTTGCTTCCTGTCTAGATGTTTTGCAGATAACTCATGCAGCAATTTCGATGGTAAATATTTTTCTCTTGATTGCCGTAGATCAAGTGTAGCTGAATTTGCATGTTATGTTCTTTTTTGTTATATTGCCTTGTTTACGTAACATATTTTTCTTATCTGGTGGGGAATTGATGCATTTGCATATTATTGAGATGATTATGTATTAAATTTATTAGTTCCCTTGCTAATTCATCTTTGAACAACATTAACTTTTGATGAGCAAATTATTATGTTATTTTGTAAATGACACTCGTATTGTCTCTCTCAGATCCTGTGTTATGTTCTACGATTGGAAAGGAAAATTTCTGTCAATATGAATTCAGTGCATGCATTTTTGTTTGGTTGTTAGTTCTTCAAACTCGCCACTTATATTGACAACCTTTAGTATTCACCATTAGGAACAAATTTGAAATAGTGAACATGGCAATGTATTATGTATATTTTTTTTCCTCAACGGATAGTCAAGTTGAGCTCCTTTATTCTTTCTCTCAAGGTCGAAAATGGCTCTGGCACTGTTAACGATGTCGCAAATACAGTGATGCAAAATTTCTGGGACTCGGCACTTAACTTGGAGGCGCCTGATGATTATGACACTCACAGGTCTCTATTTGGCTTTTCTTTTTTAATTATTTCGATTCGATGACAATTGGTAGATGTGTGTGTCAACTAATCTCGTTTGCTCCTCTATGCAGTGAGATATCTATGTCCCAATATGTGGCGTCTGATGGCACCGAACACGCCAAGTCTGCATACCCATCTCTTGGCCTCGGGAATTCGTTTTCTTTCAAATTCAAGGACAATAATGGGCGTGTTCACCGATTTAACTATGGTGAGTGTGTGGAGCTTATTTGGCAACCGTTAGCTTTTATCTTGATTCGTTTTGCATCATCGTACCTCATGTGTGGATTTGTTATTTATGTCTGAAATCCAGCAGAACATCTTCAACATGTTGTCACGATTTTATTTTTCTGTCCTTCCAACTAGGCATGGAAAATTTATCCGAACTCGTTTCTGCTGTTATGCAACGGGTGGGCGCATCAGAGGATCAAAAGCAACCTCAACTTTTGGTGGGTAGTATATAAACACATATAGCAAATTCCTCGCCTTTTATCCTCTTTGACGAGAAGCTTCTTAATGCGTTTTCCTTATTATCTCTCTTAGTATGAAGACGACGAAGGTGACAAAGTTCTGCTCACAACAGATGGAGATCTTATTAGTGCAGTAACCCATGCGAGATCTGCTGGACTAAAGGTGAGTCGATATTTTCCCCCACCCCTCGTATTTTCATATTTACAGATTACCGTAAACTGCGAAACACGCGGGATTCGATATCTACCTTCAGGATTGGCCATGTTTTAGGTACATACGTCTTATGTTATGTATATATATATTTATCAGGTTTTGAGGTTACATTTGGAGTACTATGAATCAATTCAAGAAACACGGGAGCTATTGTCTGATACAGTGAAGAAGGCTGAGAAAGGTGGATCGAGCTTTATCCGTTACGGGATATTTGCAGGAGCAGTTGTTGTGACAAGCATGGGTGTATTGGTCTACTTGAAGCGCTCGAATACATGAAAGGTACAAATCAAGTCGTGTGATGATGCATTAGCTGTTAGAATATATATATAATTGCCTTGCGCAAAATTTAATCAGACTCTGACGAGCAGCTCTTTTGGTGTTTTGATCAAATAATGCAAATGTTATAAATTGCATCGATGAAGAACACTATCTCGATCTTTTGTAAAAAACTTGAGGCGGAACACTAACAAGTGATTAAGAAACGGGGGGGAATTGGAGAAGTGAATAGAAGGGATAAAATACGAGGTGGCAAAATGTAGTAATTTTGTCTTGTTATATTATTAAGCAAATAGCATTGTTTGCAATCCTGCTTGGGTTGTTATACTTGTTGAATATGGGATGGTTACCTCTGAAATTTCACGATGCATTGCAGTTTATGTAAGTTGTGGAAATGTCCATGAAATGTTTTTCGCGGTTTGAAATTTTCTAATTCGGATTTTTATTTTAATTTTCGAATTTGGTTGGAGTAGATAAATGATATTTTCTTCAAAATTGTGGAATTTTTCTGTTTTTGTTTCCCATAAAAATGTAGAAGTAAGATATTACTGGAAACTGAAATTTTCAAAATGAGTTTTAGTAAATGTAGGATACTTTATTTAAAAATTCAAAACCTAATTTCCATTTCATCTTATTTTATCAAACTCTTCTTTTATAAGTCTTCAATGACATTATTTAAAAAAAATATATATTACCCCATTAATCAACCAAGTACATGGGTTTATCGATTTTGGAGGATTGTAGGGTTGAAAGTGAGGTAAAAATCCATTTGGGCGCTATTTTATTTTTTTAATTGTTACTTGATGCAAAAAAAATCATCTAAATCTAACTCTACAAAGACAAATCTAAGTTCCAACTTTAAATTTAGATGGTTTTTTTTTTTTCAAATTTAACTCTAAGAAAAAACAGGTATAAAGACATACCGGATAAAATTAAAAAAATGTCCTACGTTTACTAAAATTCGTTATGTATTTATTATTTCAGTTTCAGAAATCAGAATGAATTTTAAATTTTCAATTTTTTTTTTTTAAATCGAAACTGAAATTGATTTTCACGTTTGGAAAAGATTGAAGAAATTTATCGACATTGTATCGACTTTCGATCCAATCCGTCCAATTTTCAACTGCGACACTTGCTTTTACCAATGAGACTTTGATCCACCAAATAAACGGCTATGAATGAAGACATCTCTGGTCAACGTAAACTCGTTTATTCATGTTGACTATTAAACCTAGTTGCCAAAAAAAAAAAAGACAAGAAAATCAAATGCAGACAAGAAGGAATTGAATGAGATATTGTCGGTTGGAAAATGTACTCTAGTTTCTGAAATTGTTCATATTTGGTCGATACTTGTGCTACACATACCAAATTTAATCTTACTACTAAACATATATACTATTAATTAAAGAAAATATGAAATGGTCAAAAAGTTATACCAGTTGTCTTTTACCTTATTGTTGATGTATTGATAAGTTTAAATATTTAATACAAATTAATAAATAAAAAAATCTTAGTCAAAAGAGCTCCATATTATTTGTCTCCTCGAGAATTTTTTAGCTCAAATTATTTGTCACTTTAGAATTTCAGAAAACATTAAATGTAGTTTTTTTTCTATTTTACCTCTTATCACTTTTAATTACTTAGTTAAAAACACTTAGTAATAAGGGTATTTTAGTAATTACCATATTGTTATACTATAAACTATACATATTTATTGAGTTTATTAATATGTGTGCAACAAAAAAAAAAAAAAAACGATATATAATATGAGATGGAGAGAGTAATTCATACTTCATTCATACTGGTTAATAAAACTAGTAAACATACATTAAGTCTGAGAAAAATATTTGATGTGACTAAAATACCCTTCTAATTTCGTGACATAAAAATTGTAACTCACTGAAATAGCTTTTCAATGCCGCCGGAATCACGTGATTTGGAATCCGGGTGAGAGAGATATGCTCGACTTAATGGACACTGACAAAGATGTTGCGGGGTTTCTTCTTCTGAAGTGACTAAAATACCCTTCTAATTAATTGTTTCACCTTTAATCATCTATCAACTAACTAATTGATAGTCAATAAGTAATAAGGAAAAAAATGAAATCAATGATTTATTGAAAATCAAATAATTCTTGATGATGACAAATAACTTGACATAAAAGTACTAAATAATAAAATAAATAAATGTAAAAACAGAAAAAGGGAGAAAATGGTGATGTTCCAAGACATGGCATGAGATGAACACATCAACAAAATAAATCTGCTATTAATTAATATATCTCATTTCCCAAGAAAATTTAAAAGATATGATGTCAGTTTTTTTCTTCATATCTTCTCTCTCTCTCTCCACAATGACTCACTCAGTAATTTTAATTCAATTATCATTTTATTTTATTTTATTTTCTGTGATGGGGAATTAATATATATATAAATATTAAATAGAATTCGAATTTGCATAGAGACTTATTCAGGCTTTCAGCCTGTTGAACAAACAGTAGCTATACATGGAAATATATATATCTACTCATCTCTCTCTCTCTCTCTCTCTCTCTCTCTCTCTCTCTCTCTCTCACTCAGAGACACACACAGAGGCCAGAACACAAAACATGTAATAACTCTGCACATAGTTTGCAGAAATATGGAAAAATGAATATAATTGGCAAAATAAAATGATACAGGATCTATATATTCTTTTATCAACAAACCCTCTTTTCTTTTCTTGTTAAAAGTTTACATCTTTACATAGAGATTCACAATTCTTTATTTTTCCTCATATCTAAATTTTAAAGAATAAATAAAAATAAAATAGAAAAATATATAACGTAAACAAATTAAAAACCCATATGTATGTCACAATTCTATTATTGAAAATATTTCATATCTGCATGATGATCTTTTCTTTCACACAATTAGTATATATTCACAATTAAAGAGGCATGCATGAAAATGGGTTGTGGCATCTTTTTTATTTCACTGTTTAATTTCTTTATTGGATATTGATGACATTATTTATTATTTATTATATATATAAATATATACATCAAAACACTGTTTAATTTGTGCAATTGCTGTTTGTTCATCTCTCCAGACCTGCAAATTAAATTGACACTTTTGTGAAACAATTTTGCATTTAATATATATATTTTTATATATATCTGACTTGCAGTTGAGTGTGGATACATGCATACATACTATAAGCCAAAACAAGGCTAAAAAAACAGTGACAATTCATGCATATATATATAAATACATACAAAAATATAGATTTAGTAGTAGCTAGAAATCTATACAGAAAATGCCAAGAAATCTAAGGAGCTAATCTAGCAAATCTAGCCCTAGGTGAAAAGAACAGTTCCCAGTCACACTTAATTATCTGTTTAAAATTAAATTAAAATAATAAAATAATATATATAGATAATTTTGATGAATATATGGTTTAATATTTTAATTTTCAAGATAATTTCTGACTGCTTAAAAAAAAAATTAAAAGGTAACCACAAAATGAAAATGTTTAACCAGCAGCAGCTGGTTCAATAAGATGCATGAATCTGATTATCTGCCATCAAAATGAAAATCAAGAAAAAAACACACACACACACACGTACGTGTGTGTGGGTGTGTGAGAGAGAGAAAATGGAAGTGTATATACCCGAATCTTGGATCACCAGCAAATGATGGTTGAGGGGAATGAAGCCTGGTCCGAGAGTCATTGACCATGGTTAACTATATATATATATATATATAATTTCCCTCCAGGAGAAAAATCACAAGAAATACAGAGAAATACATATATATACATACATATGTATATATAATAATCAACACCTCAATGACCTCGAGCCAGACAACACTCCTCTCAACCTTAACCACTCACGAAATTCAGACAGACAACAAAATATCCAGCTGAAAAGAAACATTTAATTACTAAAATTATACTTTGCATGTATTGTTTGAATGTATTTGTATGGTTTTGAGGGGAATGAAGCCTGGTCCGAAGCATTTCAGAGAATTCTCTCTCTCTCTCTGAAAATCAGCTTCGAGCCAGCCAACATTCCCCTCAACCCCCATTTTTATTTTATTTTCTCTCTTCAACTCATGCTATATACGCTGTCTTTATATATACAAATAATTTAGGGTTTTCTACTTAATTAATGGGGTGGGGTGGGTTGGTGGGTACGGTGGTGTGGGGGGTGGGGGGGGGGGGGGGGTGGGTGGTCATACATAATAATGTGACTTAGTTATAAACATGCAGTGAGAGAGATCTAGAGAGAGAGAGAGAAGTTAAAGAGAGAGAGAGGGGCACAGCACATATATACCAACAGGAACTACTGACTCAAATCTAAACAAAAATTGCTTATGATTCTGATGTTGATCCTAATTAAATTAATCTCTGCAAAATTGCATTAATTAAAAAGTTCAACTAAATCCCATGTAAATAAAAAAATAAATAAAAAATTAGGTCTCCCAAAAAAATTAACCTAGAAAAACCTGAAAGTTACTTAAAACCTAATAACTACACTTTATATCTATATATCTTTCATTTCCTAGGCTATGTAGCTGTGACTTTATGACTCATACACACATATATATATATATATATATATAATTAACTCTTGTTTCCAGTCAACTGGGCAAAACCTGTTCTCTTCTCTCTCTCTATCTCTACCTCTTTCTCTCTCTTGTTTTTTCAAGGAAAAAAGTATTTCAGCTTTTGTGTCACAGTCAAACACACACAACAAGACAAATTTAAATTAAAATTAATTTAAAGAAGAAAAAAGAAGAAGAAGATGTGTATTAATTTGCATAGTGATATATATATATGAATTTAAAAAAGCACTTTACACGAGAAACAGAAGAGTGATTCAGACAGAACCCTCCAATCTAATAAATGCGGATTCTTACATCACTGTTTTTCATCATTACCTTATTATTTTTAGCTTCCTCTCTACACCTACTTTTTTTTCACTCTCTTCTCTCTAACATCAATTAGTTCCTCCTTTTTTTTTTTTTTTTTTTTTTTTTTTAATATAAATGGTATTTTACGTTTCTACCTTATGGTTAAATTGCGAAAAATTCATTTATATTCGGGTAATTACAACCGGCTTCCATCAATATTACATTGTCAGAATATGCGGAATATAATATACTCTAGGTTGCATCTATTGTAATTTACCCCATTCGAGCTCCACATTTTAAAACAAGATGATCATAAGATGTGTCTTTTGCAATAATATCAGATTATGGTGCATTAGAAACTGCATTTTTGCGCAATACGAGTACAAACTAAAGAATATTCCACGGAATCTAGAATATTATGTTGAATTTTACACAATAAGGGTGGACGTGTAAGAAAATTAATAGTTGAGGGTGGTTGTAATTACCCAAACAAAATGATGTTTTTTCGTAATTTAACTTTACCTCAGGAGTTGCCGTAATTTACCCTAAAAAAATATAATGCATCTACTGCCCATATATAATATGGGATACAATACGAAAACCCCCTAAACTTAGATTAAAGTACGAAAATCACCTCCGCCTATTCGTAATTGCCAAAACCCCCGTGATGTTTGTTTTCATCTTACACCAACCCCCTACAGTGTAACTTTTCATGAAATCTTTTTTATCAAGGAATCGACTTTACACAATTTCGGATATTTTCTTTTATTTTTCACCTATTTAACAAAAACTATAATAGACTATACACATTTTCTGTTAAAAAACTCGGTCAACAATTAGTCAGAGGAGAATATTGGTAATTACGGATAGGTGGGGGTGTTTTCGTTATTTAGCCTAAGTTCAAGATGGTTTTCGTAATTTACCCTATAATATGCCTCTCATTTCAATATAATAAGGTTTTTCTTCTCCTTTTTCTACATTGAAAATTTTTGTTTGGACTCTAAACCTGGGAATCCTTTTTCAGCTAATTTATTTTCAATATTTTACTTTATTGTCTCATGCATGAAAATAGATGAAGAACTTGTTTATCACGCATGCTTCTTCTCCACACGCAAATCCTCCTACTGATATATATATATATATATATATATATATATATATATATATATATATATATATATATATATATATATATATATATATATATATATATATATATATATATGATGCGATCTCTTGTGTATCATAAGATTTCTTTACTGATCGTAAGAAAACTTTTCTTTATTATTTCTATTTATAATAAAACCCTAGCACAATACGACTATTTAAAGAGAATAAACCCTAGAATCCTAATCTAACTAGAAAACATAATTACCTATACTAATTAAATACTTAATATCTATCCTAAATACTAAACACACGGTAATATAAAACTACTTATACTACTTTAATTAATTAATAATAATAAAATACTAACTAAACAATAAATAATTAATATATTAAATTATATGTCGTATCAAACCACCCCTCTTGAAATGAACCTTGTCCTCAAGGTTCTGCCCAATAATCGTCTCGCTTTTTTGTGTTTCCACCTATGCTTGAAGCCATCGAATTGCTTTCCGATTGAATCGGAAAAACATGACGAAAAATCGAGCTCTTTTCCGAATACGAGTCCATATACCCGAACGAAATTTCTCAATCTCTTACCCGATAAATCAACCTTCGTCTCAATTGTCTTTTCAAATCTCATCTCCTTCACAATCAATATTGTGCTTTTATTTTTCTCGATCGTCTTTACAGATCCGGGCTCATTCACAGTCACCAAATCTTGTTCGTCTCCTTTCTTTTGAATATCGTGGGACTCTTCTAATATCCACTGTAGTTCTTCGTTCTCTTCCTTAGTTAATTCATCACCTTCGTCCCAAATTACCTCAAGTGAATCCGATAATTCATCTTTCGGCGAACTCACAAAAAATTGGGGTTCTTCGAAAAAATCATCGTCGTCCTCTTCCTCTTCCTTTTGCGGTAGGCTTGGCATTGGCGGCGGCAGTGGATCTTCGAAAAAGTCATCGTCGTCCTCTTCCTCTTCTTCCGGCGATAGGCTCGGCAGCGGCAGCGGCGGTGATGGGCGGCGGTCCCTTCGGCTTTTGTGATGGCGTTGACGTCGTCCTTGACTTTGATCGAGCAATTTCTGAAAATTAATCCGTAATTTCTCTACGGATTTTTCCAATCGCTCCAACCGTCTTGTTTCTGACATCATGATTTCACAAAGTTTTGATGTGATCTCAACTTTGCTCCAGCGTAGCTTTGATGTAATCGCTGCCTTGCTAACGAAGCGTTGGTGTTAATCGCAACTTCGCTCTGATACCAATTGATGCGATCTCTTGTGTATCATAAGATTTCTTTACTGATCGTAAGAAAACTTTTCTTTATTATTTCTATTTATAATAAAACCCTAGCACAATACGACTATTTAAAGAGAATAAACCCTAGAATCCTAATCTAACTAGAAAACATAATTACCTATACTAATTAAATACTTAATATCTATCCTAAATACTAAACACACGGTAATATAAAACTACTTATACTACTTTAATTAATTAATAATAATAAAATACTAACTAAACAATAAATAATTAATATATTAAATTATATGTCGTATCAATATATATATATATATATATATATATAAATAGCTTATTTTAAGCTCAAAAGAAAACTTCTACATCTAGTTTAAGTGATGTTTGATCTGATCACTGTGATCAATGATATATATACATTATATATATTGGGTGCCTGTATTTGTACTTTGGGTAAACTCTAGGGGTACAATAAATATTTAAGTCTATGATAAGGAATTAATGCGAGGACTTGTAAATCAATAATTCTTGCCCCAGGGACTGTTCAATAAAATTCTACTGTAAATTACCAGTTGTCTATGAATTGTGTGATTAATGTTGCAGCTGGCATTTTGGTGAAGTAATATGCTACATTGAAATAGACAGATGCAAATATATATATATTATCTCCATTTTTAATTACTTCATTTTTTTCAAAAAAAATGTTGTTTCAATATATATATATATATATATATATATATATATATATATATATATATATATATATATATATATATATATATATATATATATATATATATTAATTTTTTTTCAATTTTGCCATCATTACTGAAAACTTATTTCATAGTTAATTCTCACAAACAAAATAAATAATTAATGGATAGAAAATGAGAAGGAATTTTTTTTTTGTTGTGCTGTATTTTTCCCCTCATTTATCGTATATTTATTAATTTTTTCAATATGTGCCAAAACCGAAACTGTAAAGGCTACATGATTCGAAGAAAAAATGTCCAACATTTTTTACATTTATACATTAATGTTTAGACACGTATTAATAAAATTAATACTCCTTTATTCACCTTTTAATTTAATGTTCACAGAGATTAAGAATCTCATCAGTTAGTCTCCAATTCCATATACTCGTTAATTAATAATCTCGTTTAAATAATAATTTCTCCCGATCCGAACTCGGTGTGAACATTGTTAAATTATTATTCGATAATTTAATATTTCGTTAATTTAGTAGAATTTCCGTAATCCCGAATTAATTTATAGAGGTTTAACTGTAATTTTTTCTTATATTAATTATATCTCAACTTGTGAGAAGTATTAAAGAAATATATATTAGTAACATGCATGCAAAAATTCTCTAAAATGACGGTTAATATTAAAATACGGATTATAAAAATTCAAATATGAATCTGTTGAGGTGATTAAGGTGGTGTTTGCAAATGATTATTTAAAAGCAGAAGTTAGTGATTGTGAGTTAAGGCAGCTTTAAATGCTTATTTCTGAAAGTTGGGGGTGTATGCAAATATTCCGGAAAATGAACTTAAATAGAAAAAAACAGGGTTATGGGTGCTTTTAAAAAAATAGCTTAAAACATATTATTTTAAGAGAAGCAAAAACAAAAGTTGATTTTGCAAACACATGAAAACAGATTATGAGCAAAAAAAAGCTCATAATCACTTTCAAAAAGCTTTTGCAAACACCACATAAATGACTTATCAAAAAAAAAGTGATTAAATGATTTAATATATATATATATATATATATATATATATATATATATATATATATATATATATATATATATATATATATATATATATATATATATATATATATATATATATATATATATATATATATATATATATATTATTGATTTATTTCAAAGTTAATTTGAGAAGTAGAAAAACACGATTTAGCCGAATGGTTATTTGTGGGCAGCTGTGAGAAGAATAGTACCCTTCCGCAAAACACGTTTCACAGAAAGACGGCGATTTGGGAAATAAAATCTGGACCGCAGATTCCACAATCAAACGGCTGACATTGTTTCTAAAAGAAAGCGTGATTGGCGGTGTCAGCGTGAGCGGAGGACTGGGAGCGGAGAAGAAGCGCGCTCGATGAACGAGGACAAGTAAAAGGAAACCCAGCAAAAATAAATAAATAAATACTCCATTTTTTCGAAAAAGATATTTAAAGTTTAGTCCCCTTGAAACATACTATTTCAAAATAAACCCACTGAAAATTAAATAATAACACGTTAACTTCAAAAACTATGGAATAGTTTAGTTTACATTAAAAACAAATTAATTACTTATTCTTTGTCCCTGGTCCTATTTCAAGCTAAACTTGTTGACTAAAATTATTTTTGATGACTATTCGAAGATTTTGTAATTATAATAAAAAAAATGTATCACTCTAAAATTAAAATACATTAATTTATTTTTCAAATGCTTCTTACAAAATAGATATTCATAAATTTTAAATATGATTTGACCGCTACAATATAAAATATATATATATATATATTCTTTCAAAATATAAATAAATATTATTTTATTTTACTATTCTTCCTTAAAACACCTTATAATTATCCACCCGTATACTTTCTACTTAGCTCGATCAATTTACAATCTTAATTAGAAATGTGGTACATAACAATAACCCCTCTGAAGGAAGGTCAAATTATCGAAAAATATCCAAGTATTTGACAATTACAAAATCTCTCTGACTAAGGTTTGATAAAAAAAATTAACAAAAAATATCTATTTTATAAATTATATCTAACCTAGAAAAAGAAGGAAAAAAGGGTAAATTACACTACCCCTAATGTAAGGATAAATTTCCAAAAAAACCCTCATAAATTACTTATCAAAATTACAATTAACCCCCGCATGAGATGATTTCCTTACATTCACATCCTCTTTTTATTTATTTTGTTTTTTTTTTCAAATATTATATACCATATTAAACTTAGGAAATATTGATTTGTTTTTTTGAATCTAATCGTTGAAATATTACCAAAATAGTGACCAAAAAAATGTTATTTATAAAGTAATATATGTAATTAATAAATGAAGCAAATGTTGCTATCTGATCAGGTTTTCATTTATTATTACATGAGCTCCAACTTGACCAAGTCTTTTAATGCATATGACCATATGGAGTCATTTAATGTTTTCTCAGTCTAATTAATTAGTTAATTGGTTTTCGTTTTTTTTTTCCTACTTAAATCTGATAAAAGTATCTGTACATGAAATGAATTAATTGTACTAGGGATATATCATAATTAATTTATAATACACTAACATGGATGTTTGAGATGTTTGAGTGTAATTACTAAATGGTCATATCATATATTCGATATTGCACTTTACTCAATCTAGCTGTTAGAAAGACTGTTCTAAAAGGTACATTCACTTGTGAAAAAGTGTTTTACGGTGTTTTCTGTCTCGGTGGAAATGAGCGAAAGATCGAAATGACACTAAAAATAAGACTACAAAGAAAAATAAGAGCAATAATTTATGGTGTTTTCCTTTGCGACGGAGGCGAGATAAATAAAAAGAAACACCACAAACAAAATTGCAATGACAAATCAAAAAGAGCGTTGGTTTATGGCATTTTTCGTCTTAGTAGAACCGAGCGAAAGATGAAAAAAACACCACATAAAGAAAAACACCACCAAAAAAAAAAAAAAAAAACACACCAACCGTATGTCTTTGATACAATGAATGTTAGAATACTTAAAAAATAACCATAATTAATTTAAATTGCGCATTATTCTATCATAGATGTACGCTATTTATAACAAATGCTATAAGTCTAGTTATAATCTAACTAAAACTCCTAATCTAAATATAATTCTATAATAATAATAATCATAGATACGAACACTAACATTATGTTAGATAAATCCTCAAACCTCCATTGAAAAGATTTTGTATCATAATTACTTTTGAAGCTCTAATTTTTTAATTTTTTTTCATTTCACTTCCAAAAAAAGCTCAATAGTATATGTAATCTATGTATGCAATTAATTAATTTTCAAAAGTATCCAACTCTAATAATTGGTAAAACATGAGTGCTTATCAATTATTTCCAAAACCTGAAAAATTAATTTAATTGTATTATAAGAACATTTTAAAAGACTTTATTCGTTTAACTCTCACAAATTTAAAAAGTAAAAAAAGATTAAAGGATGAAGGGAATAATAGTTAATAGGATAAATTACACCTACATCCCTAAGGTATGTTGAAATAATTTCAAGGTCCATGTGGTATCGATAACAACAATCACCCCCTGAAACATTGTTATAAACTTTAAAAAAATAATGCATGTGATAAGTTATTCCGTGAAGGTTGTAACGAACTATTAGTTTCAGGCAATGGTGGAGACAACATAGAACTAGTGGGTGACATGATTCTACCAACATTTCTTAAATCCTTATTATTTTGTATTAAGATTTATAAATTTCGTCTATGATAGAATAAATGGCCGCGTGGGAAACAAATATAGTGCATATCGGTCCCATGACAAGAAATATTAGCTCGGTAATTGTTTCAGGGGTGTGACTGTAATTACCAACACTATAGGACATTAATGTAATGTTAGCATACCCAAGGGGTGTAGCTGTAATTTACTCTACTTAATAATTCAATGAATTATTTTCGATGGGAGATAGATGGACGACGGTGTAGATTCCATCTCCAGATCGTACGGCTGGCGAGTACACAACCACGTGATGACGATAAATGAAATTCAGGAAATAATAAGAGGGCCCCACATATATGTATCAAGAAGGGACAAGACCACGTGTAGAGGGAGGGGGGGTAGGGGTGACGGTAATACGTGTCAGGATATTATTGGGTACTGACTACGATGAAGTGGGGACCACATAAATGATGTGTTAATGATGATGTTGATGATGATGAATGATGGTAGTTATGATGAAGATGAAGATGGTCCATACACCATGCTTTGATGGAACACGGTTTCCATTTAGCAGTTTAGTGAGAATTGATTGTTGCACAAATTTTTATTTATTTTTTTCTTTTTAAAAAGATAAAAATAAATTATTTTTGATTTGAAATTCGAAATCCAACGCTTGGTACTTGGAGTTGACCCTCTCATTCAATTCGACCCACCCTAAACTTTTTTTTAAACCCCTTTTCCCACTTTGAAATTATGTCATAATAATCTATTTCTTAGAGTAGATTACAAGCCGCCCCTGAGTTATGGTCAAATTACGAAAATTATTCTAATGTTTGGGTAATTACAGCCACCCTCTCAACTATGTATTATCTTACGAAAATACAACTCCAGAGGTAAATTTATGGATGTTAAATCCGTACCGAACCGAAATTTCTGTACGCCAACATTTCATACCGTTTATCGAACTGAATATACGGCTTGATTCAATAAATAACCAAATTATATGTAAAAATATTTAAAAGGAGGGGATGACTGTAATTACCCAAACAAGAAGGTTTTTTTTCTTAATTTGGCCATACATCGGGAGTAGCCGTAATTTGCCCTTAAAATTAGGACACAGAATCCAAGAAAGTAAAATAGGTGAGACTTTCTTTTTGTTTAATTGAATCCTCATATATATGCAATTATGCAAGATGAATAGATATTCACTAAAGGAGAGTACTCGTCCGAGAAAATATACATCGTCATAAACACATGAAAGGTACAATGGCGGAGTTTATGTATGATTCGAGTCTCGAACTAGATATATCGTTTACAATAAAAACAATAAAGTTTGGGGACTTTTAGATAAATAGTAGTACACGACATACCTTAAAATGAACTATTTTATGGATAATCCAAATTAGCATTAATTTAATGTCGGATTAATAATGTTTTTTTTTTCCTATCAATTTTTTGAAAAATAAGGACGATAGTTGGGCCTGAGCAGAATTTGTTTTTCGAGTGCAATTAGTAGTTAGTTGTAACTCTTGTAGAGTTTTTGACTCATAATCTAAGCATAAAACTATATTAATAGAATAATAATTACTCTATTTGAGCGAATTTTTTGTCTATTACTCTATTTGTTGATTAGAATAATCGTTTTAGCTTTGAACTTTCTGGTCGTGTAATGGGGAAGTGCACTTTTAGATACTTGGTTGTAATTCGTAATCATAGAGGATAGGAACGGCAATGGGGTGGGTTCTCCTGTCTGCTCTGGAAATCTCCATTTGATAGAGATCAATTCTATATACTCGGCCGAATTCTCCACATTTAAGACCGTGAATCAAGAACCAACGAAGAATAAAAGTTAAATCCATAATCGAGGTGATCCATGTACCTTATGGGACAAATTCAAGCGAACAAGGATGACCGAGATAAACAAAGACGTTCGCCAGAAAAAGAGTGCGGAGATAGGAAGGTCAAAGAGCTCGGAGAGATAGGGTCAAAGAGCTAGCACAACTGGAAGACCATCAGTACACTTCAACCTACTAGATATCCTTCGCAAGATAAGAAATTAAAGGGAATAGGTGGCGAGCTCAAAGACAGCCACTGTGTGAAGAAGATTCAAATATGTTTTCTATAAATAAACAATGAAAGTGTATAAATCAAGATTGATGATTGAGTGATGTAAATTAAGGACAAATAAAAGGGTCTTAGATTAGGAAACAACTATATATACTTTTCTATATAAACAAATGTAAAAACACCGTATTAGGGTTACGCGCACACAATCAAGGATCATATACTCTCTCTCTCTCTCTCTCTCTCTCTCTCTCTCTCTTCTACAACCTACCTGTCTTCTTGTTCATCCTCACCGACCCTAAATCAGGCGATAGGTGAGGTTTTCCGGGGTGAGTGAGTATGGTTCAAAGAAAGCTTTTGAGAATGTAATTTTGGCTCCATAACCATTCACATCAAAATTCCCAGATTTTATGAGTTGGCATCCCCAAACTCACCCCATAAATTTCCCATTTTTTTTGACGAGATTTCAAGTGATGGCGATGTGGCAGCAATCTGGCAAAGAAGAGAAATGTGAAAGAGTGGCAAATGATAGTGGTCTGGCGGAGAAGAAAATTGTAAGGCCGGTGGTGATGTGGCGATAATCCAATAAATAAGAGAATATGGATTATGTTTTTTTCTTTTAAACGAATCGAAGAAGAACTAAGAAGTCTGCAGAGTAAACAGTGGTGGAAGTGTGTTGTGGTTGTCGGCATCATGCGGATAATATCCGAAAATTCATGCGATACAGGTCTATGGTGCTCAGTACCTACAAATCCGTTCCTATACTTGGTGATAAAAAAAAAAAATTCAATCACCTTCTTCATCTCATATTTTTTCGAGGCGGAGGATATCCGAAAATTTTGGATCCACACGTAGCAAAGATTTATTGGGGCGGGTTAAATTGCCATCCCTAATTGACGAAATATTTGCCACATTTGTACTCAATAATTGGAGATAAATGTATCCCTTTGAGGTATGAGTTTTGTGGTCGTATACCCTATGAAACTAATGATGTCAAAACAGGGTTCTTTCTACTCTCTACATATTTTGTCAACTAAAAATGTGTAATAAATTAGAGCACTTTTCTTAGTTTTTTTTTTCTTTCTTTTTTTTTTTTTTTTTTTAATTTCTTAAGGTTAAGTTATATAATCAATTCCATGAGAGCGGCAGATTTTTTGAGCCTCAGCAACAAAAAACTAGAGGAAAAAAAGGCAATCGGGTTAGATTAATCATAACTCGAAAATAATGAAAAACACGTCGAAGCGGTAAAATGTATGCTATTAATTAAAAACAATGTGTGCAGTCGTTCAAAACAAGAAAGGAAAAAAGACACATTTCACTATTCATGGAAAAGTTGGATGAACATCTACATTACATTATTGAAAATAGGGCAAATTACCAAAACCCCCCTGAGGTAAGCCTGAATAACGAAAATCCCCCCCATGTTCTCGTAATTACGAAAACCCCCCTGAGGTATGCAGACGTCTTACAAATCGCTCTAACGGTGTTAGAATCGATAGAATCTTTTTGATTCTCCCGAATATTCCTCCAATAATACCAATTTTGCCCTTGTACACGAAATTACCCTTAGGGGGGTAATTGTAAGCATTTTATTTAATGAGGGGTCATTATGAATGTACAAAATACTTATTTTTCTTAAATTAAACCCAAATATAATCAATCATTATGAATGTACAATGTATTTTTATTGGATTAAAAAAAATCAATGAATGAGATTTCAAAATTTAATTATTTTTTATATATAAAATTAAATATTTTACAATTCGAGAAATACAACCATGCATCATTCAAGCTAAAAGCATAAATCCGTATGAATACTCCTCTGGATAAATAAAATCAATTAAAATATATAAATAAAAAAAATAAAAAAATATAATATCAAATTATCAATACAAATTACAAAGTAATAAATAAATTTATAAAAGCAATAAATCATCAACTGAAAGGGATGTCAGGGGGGATTTTCGTTATTTAGGCTTACCTCAGGGGGGTTTTGGTAATTTGCCCTTTATTTTTTACATATTTAACAGAAGGATATAATAGACATTTCACGTTTTCGGTTAAAAAAATTCGGTCAACCGTTAGTCAAGGGGGGTTTTCGTAATTACGAGAACATGGGGGGGATTTTCGTTATTTAGGCTTACCTCAGGGGGGTTTTGGTAATTTGCCCTTGAAAATAACTATTGTTAAAAAAAAATACATTACATACATCTACGTGTGTAAGCTACCTCTTGCTTCTATCCGCCACCGTAGATGAATAAAATCGTCAACCGAACACGGCAACATTAGCGGGCCGTTTGTTTGGTAGCCGTATATTTCACTAGCTCTATCAAGCAGCCTTTGAAATAGAGGATTGTATAAGTATGAAATCGGAATAACAAATCTTTGAAATGACGAAAAATAATAATCTTGATCTTGATCGTGAATATCATTGGCCAATCCAACTTGCACTGCAACCCACCCTTTTTTCATTTTCATCTTCTTTTCTCGTGCCATTTTAATTTCTCCTGTTTTCTTGTTTTATCTGTGTTTGAAAAAAAGATCGAAGTCGATCGAATAATTGATTTGTTTGGTGTGACAATAATTGATTTATATATAGGGGTTGAGAGTACTTATGAATCATTGAATGATGTATCCAATGTATTAATTGGGTTCTCTCTTTTTTATCACCTTTTGATGATACCTTAGCTTATTCGTTTTTATTAGCATTGATCAATGATAACATATTAGAAACTAGAAAGTCAATTACAAACTAAATCTTTAAATAAATTTACAATCTTAATATTTGTTTTTACTATGCCAAAAATAGGAAGCTGTCTAGGTTGTATACATGACTGATATTTAATTAATCATTTGTCATTTTGCGAATTGAAATAGAAATCAAGCTTATATAAAATGACAGCGGATATAAGCAAGTCCATCTTTTTATTAGTTCAAGACCTCCAACATAAAAATATTAATTCACCCTTAATGAAATTCAAAACCAAATAAAAAACATAAATCATAAACAAAAAAAAAATCGGCATTGTGACACCGATTTTCGTGTACAAAATCGTTCTGGATAAACCGATTTGGGAAACCAACGAAAACACAAAAAAAAAAAAAATCAATTTCAATCTCAATTTTTTTTTTCCAAAATCGGCTAAAGTATTGCAACCCAACATGAAGTAAGCATAGATTAATGTTCATCCACGCATATTTATCAAGAATCGATGCTCGAATAATGTTTTTGAATTGACAAACAAAAGTTTAGTAAAAAAGACTTGTTGGTGGTGGTGGGGTGGTGGTGAAGGTGTGGTGCGGTGGGTGGGTCGCTGGTCGTCGCCGACGTGGTGGAAGTCACGTTGGTCGGTGTCTCGTCGGTTTGGTGGCGACAGTTGTGAGTTGTTTCTATTTTTTTTTATTTTTTACTTTTTTTTTTTGGTCTTGAACAAATTAAAAATAGAGTTTGTTTGTACTTAGGTATTCTTTATTGATAAGGGTATATTCGTCCTGTTTGGTCTTGATGTAATAAAATTAAATTAATTTACGGGCTTGAACTAATAAACTACTTTACGTGGTTTGAACTAATAAAAAAGTGGGTTTGCATATATCCGCCGCCATATAAAATACATATAAAAATTTCAACGTTTGATCCCTTTAATTTTGAGAATTAATCCAAAAATCTAATTCTTTCAAAAACAAAATAACATTGTTATGCATTTATATTATGTAAATTTCTTCATTTAATTACTCCAATCCATATTTTTCTAAAAATATTTATTATGCTGTTTGAGATAAGTTTCATGAATAAGTTTTTGAAATATATATATATATATATATATATATATATATATATATATATATATATATATATATATATATATATATATATATATATATATATATATATATATATATATATATATATATATATATATATATATATATATATATATATATATATATATATATATATATATATATATATATATATATATATATATATATATATATATATATATAGTATCTTAATTTGCAATTGACAAAATTAAATCAACAGTTTTTTACATAGGTACCATCAGATTCTACATAAAATAATAATGACATGAAATACAAATGCAATATTCTTATATATAAACAATTGATGAATTTTTCTGCAACGACAAAATAATGTACTTTGTTAGTTAGAATGCAATGCATGGTATATTACAATATTTTCACTTAGTTGTACTTCTCTAATATTTAGGATTTGAGGTTTTGAAATATAGGGCATAAGACAAACATCTACATAGAGAATCAACACCTAGAACAAAGTTATTAATATATTGACATCATCGAATTAAATATTCCATTAAAATATTGATGATTTTAGATATAGATCATCTTACATAATATTTAAAGTAAGATGTGCAGGAAGACTAAAGTGGATCGCTGACTCACGAACTCGATAATTTTGAGATGCCTGCGATCAGAGAATACGTAAACTAGGTTGGGTTGATTCAGCAGAACCCTTCGACGCTCAAGTCATGGTACCAGGTTATGCTAAATATATATACAACTACTTGTATTGTCTCTCTACGACTTTTGCTATCCACACACCTGAGCGTCGGATTTCATAAACAATTTATTATAAGTGATAATGTTATATGTTAATACATGCAATGTAAAATAATACTACTAAAATTTATAATTTTTAATTATAAATATAACTCATGGGCGCCGCATCCTAACTTTTTGAACCCTAATTAATTATTCGTGCAATTTGAATTTTGTATTTATCAAAAAACAAGAACCAGAATGCACCAAAACCTTGAAATTAATCAAACAAACATACAACAAATTAGCAAAAATTACGATAATCAAACAATATAATTCACGAATTTCCCATCCAAATAATTCCTTTTCAATTTAATTAATTCACCAAAATCACAATACATTGATTTGAACATTAGACGAATTTATAATCTAATACAAATTAAAGAATATCAACAACAATCAACATCCATAACATCACCATCGCCGCCGCCGTACGAACTACTAGTGTCGGGTACAACGTAAGCAACCACAACGGTGATGTCATCTAATTTCCCTCCGACATATCGAATTCCCGCCTCGTTAGCCGCCACCTGAAACGGGCTTACGGTCGTCGTCTCCCGAGATCTCCCGTGCGCCGCCCTAGCCAGTGTCTCCGACAAAGAAAACATCGAATCCACGCAATAGTCCCCCACAATCCTCTCTATATCCCCGGCAAATAAATTATCAAACAAACCGTCCGTCCCGGCGACGACAACGTCGCCGCTCTCCACCTCCACCGCCAGCTCGGCCGCCTGCCGGTGGCTGTGCTTCTCCGACAAATACTCCAACTGGTAAGGGAAGTTGAAACTGTGCTGCTGCACCGGCGACCTGTAAACAGTCCCGCCGCCGCCCCTGATCACCATGAATCCGCTGTCGCCCACATTCGCCGCCCGGAGAATCATTTTTCCGGTGGCGGGGGCGGCGGCAAATGATATTATGCAGGCCGTGGAAGAACCCATCTCCGCGGTATTCAAGAAAGCTTGCCTGAGAACTTCCTTGGGGTCCACTTGGAATATTGGGCGGTGGTGGTACTCCTTGACGGCGGCGGCGTAGGCGTTTCTCATGAGCTGTCTTGCGTATTCTCCGGCGTCGATGCCTTCCGTCGACCATCCGCCGACTCCGTCGGCAACTCCGATCACCTGCGCTGACTGGCTGAAAAAGGTGGCGTCATCGCCTGTTTCATTCTTTGGTATGTAGTAAGATTCTGCAAGCATCTTCATCTTTGCCATTAATTAATTAATTATTTTGTGTTCCTATGTATTATAAGTTATAACCTATATATAGAGATTAGGTTTATTGTTTTATAAGAGGATGTAAGTACATATATATATTCTAGTCTCGGTAGGGGTTAGAATTCTAGTTCTAGTATGAGATGAATTACCAACTTAAAAAGGACTATATACACATTTAAGAAACGGATTATTTATTTTTATTATAGAAATTAGTTCCCAATTCGAATATTATTTATTTGGGGTAATCACAAAAAAGTCCATGACAAGGGTACTTAATTAAAAAGGGACATCCAATTTTTTTTGTCTTTTAAATAAATCCAGCCCATTCAAATTTATTTGCAAATAAGGAAAATCCTTTTATATATACCAAAATTACCCCCAATTCATTGAAACCCAATTCCACTCCAATTTAATGATTTACACCCCAATTTAGCCCAATTTCATCAATTAACCAATTTTAACCCTACTTTCAATTTTGACCCCAATTTTAACCCTAATTCTTATCAATTCCACCAATTATGCTCTAACTTCTTTAATATTACACATTGACCCCGGATTTAAACAAATATATCACATTAACCCCCAAAACTTTTTTTTTCAGAACATAAATTTTTTTTCCGGCCAGATTCCGGCGTTGACCGCCGGTCTCCGTCGTTGACTTTTTTTTTTTCCAGAAATTTTTTTCCGGCCGTTCAACTGCCGTTGACCGCCGGGTCTCCGGCGTTGATTTTTTTTTTTTTTTTTTTATATAATTTTGTTTTTTCTTAATTTTTTTTAGCTAATATTACTGTCTTGGCTGCTAAATTACTGTCTCCGACAGTTATTTAACTATCGGAGACAATAATTTAACTGTTAATTGATTTTTTTTTCTTCAAAAATATTTTAATTAATATTACTGTATTCGTTGCTAAATTACTGTCTCAAGCAGTTATTTAACTATGGGAGATAGTGATTTAACTGTTAATTGACTTTTTTATTCTTAAAAAAAATATTTTGAATTAATATTACTGTATTCGTTTGCTAAATTACTGTCTCCAGCAGTTATTTAACTGTCGGAGACAGTAATTTAACTGTTAATTGACTTTTTCATTCTTAAAAAAATATTTTTAATTAATATTACTGTATTCGTTGTTAAATTACTGTCTCCAGCAGTTATTCAACTATCGGAGACAGTAATTTAACTGTTACTTGATTTTTTATTTTTATTTTTTTTTCTTTAAAAAAATTATTTTAATTAATATTACTGCCTTGGATGCTAAATTACTGTCTCCAATAGTAATTTAACTGTCTCAGACAATAATATTAATAATATTGCTGTTCGGGAAAATAATATTCATAATATTACTGTCCTAAACAGTAATATTACTGTCTGAGACAGTAATTTAGTAGCCAAGACAGTAATATTAATTAAAATAATTTTTTCTAAGAAAAAAAATTAAAAAAAAAAAAAAAAAAAAAGTCAACGCCGGAGACCGGCGGTCAACGGTGGTTCACCGGCTGGAAAAAAATTTCAGGAAAAAAAAAAGTTTTTCAAAAAAAAAAAAAGAAAAAGTCAACGCCGGAATTTGGCCGGAAAAAAAAATATTTCAGGAAAAAAATTATTTTCTGAAAAAAAAAAAATTTTGGGGGTTATTGTGATATATTTGTTTAAATCCGGGGTCAATGTGTAATATTATGAAAGTTAGAGCATAATGGGTGGAATTGATAAGAATTATATTATGGAGGGTATTTTAGACTAAAGACATGGGGATATGTTTAATTGATAGACTGTTTTTTTTTGTGGACCAAAATGCATTTAAGTCCCATGTGATGGGCATCTTTGCCATTCACCCTATTTATTTTTATGTATATTTTGTTATATGGATTAGGATTGTGTTTTAGCTCCATAGCAGTTTTTCCCTTACCATAACTAAATTAATTAATGAAGGGTGCATTAGACATACACCCCTAGAATGTAAAATATATAGGCATAAGTCCACCCCTAAAAATCTTTCTTTGAGATACACCCCTGGCCCAAAAAAACCCGAAATTACCCCTGAACCCCAAATCCAGCCCATATACGGAATTTACACAAAATTCAAAATCAATTCCCAAATCAACCGTCCACTCCACTATCAAAACCTACCAAAAAACCACCCGAAAAATCAACCTCCTCTCTGCAAAAATCGCACCCATCTTCTCGCTACGGTGATTCACCGGAAACGGCAACCCAACCAAGGAAGGGCTAGGCATCTTCGTCGACAGCAACCCAAACAACTGCAATTCTAGTCAACTTCCGCTCGTCAAATTCGTATACCATCAACAGTAGTCACCTTCAGGGTTGTTCATGGGTCGGTTTTACCCGACAACCGACCCACTATCGGCCCGACTTTTGTGGCCGATAATTGCCCACCAATCGACTTGCTTTGGTCGGGCCGATAATTTTAACCGACCCATGTTTAGTTGGGTCGGGTATAGTTTCTAATATGATGAAAAGTCAGTTGGCCGATATTACCCGACCACCCGACTTTTTATTTTTATATATAATATATATTATTTTAACCTTTGACTTTTAACCTTTGATTTTTAAGCAAATATTAAAAGTTAAAACCCTAATCTTCAATCTCTAAAATCTATCGGCCAAAACTAGAAGAAATAACTCTGTATAAAGTCATCCACCATCTCCGCCGTCGGGGTTTCTCTTGCAAGCCACAACCAGGCCATCACCGCCAGCACCGGTGGGCAACTACTTCACCTCTGGCCCTTCTGACTTCTACAATCTACACTCTAAAGGGCAAAACTCAAGGTTAGGCTTTAATTTTTTTTTCTCTAATTAAAATTGGGCAATTCAACATTTTTCCCAATTTGATTTATTTTTTTACATATGAATGAGTATTGATTAGGTTTTATGTTTCTCCATACTAATTGTGTGAACGGAAAATAAAATTGCATGCATCATTTTATTTTGCCAATTATAAATAATAATCACGTTTTTTATTTCTCCAAACCAATTACAAATTACAGACTTTTAAATTTTGTGTTTTGTGATGTCACTGATGTGTGTGTGTGTGTTTTGTGTTGTGTGACTGTGTCATGTATGTGCAAGAGAGATGGATGAGTACATAATTTATTTATTAATTACTTTATAAAACAAATTCCTAAATTTCTAATGCTTTGAATATTTTAAATGGTAGAATGACGAAACGCACCGACACATCGGCCTCTCAAACTGCTAGTGCAAGTGTAACCCAACAAGAACCAACTTTTAAGCCGGGAAGGAAGAAGTCAGAGGTGTGGAAACACTACCACTATAAAATGAATGAAGATGGCTCCTACGTCTTGCCTGTAAAAGCCGTTTGCAACTATTTCGGGCAAAAGGAATATCCTTGTGGGTCAAAGAGTTATGGTACAACAAGCATGAGATATCATGTTTACAATGCTTGTCTGCAATCTCCAGTTTTGTTGTATAAGAGCAATCAAACTCAGTCGGTGTTGACAAATAGAACCAAAGGCGAGCTTATTCCACTGCACTATGATAAGGATTATGCAAGAAAGAAGTTGATTCAGATGATAATCATAGATGAACTTCCATTTAATATGGTATAAGGAGTTGGATCTCGACCTTTTTGCCAGTCACTCAATGCCCAATTTCTAGTGCCTAGTCATC
The DNA here is from genome assembly GCF_056151865.1 of Erythranthe guttata. Taxonomy (NCBI): domain Eukaryota; kingdom Viridiplantae; phylum Streptophyta; class Magnoliopsida; order Lamiales; family Phrymaceae; genus Erythranthe; species Erythranthe guttata. The sequence goes on from NC_142540.1 coordinate 5,799,431, forward strand.
CAACAATTGCTAGAGGTGTCATGAGTTGTTTTCTCGAGGAAAAGGAAAAGCTCAAGAGTATTTTGGGTAGCGGTGTAAGGGTGTCTCTCACTACAAATACTTGGACCTCTATTCAAACTATTAATTACATGGCGATCACTGCACACTTTTTGGGTGATGATTGGAATTTGCACAAACAGATCATCTCATTCAGCCAAATTGCCAACCATAGTGGTGATACCATTTCCAAAGCTTTGGAACAATGTTTATGTGATTGGGGGTTGAGAAGGTTTTTACCATCGTGGTGGATAATGCGTCGGCCAATACCAAGGCTCTTGATATGTTTAAAGGAAGGCTTCCACCAATGGCGAAGAAGACACCGACAAAACGTAAGTTTATGGCTACATTACAACAATATACTTTGTTTCCCCCCTCCGTTGGTACCTAAAACCCCCTTCAAACATTTTTTTTCCAGGCCGTAATCGAAAGGAAAAAATGGCACATACCGAAAACCTAGCAACATGTACTACCCTAATTCAACCATTTCATTACTCCAAATACACAAATTTGTGAAAAAACCGTAGTCATGTATCCAATTTTGGTGTCTGACTGTTGTTTCCATTAGTAGTAATTCGTAGTCATATTTGCATATGTGGTTACATTCATGCATGCCACATATTTTGTGTATTTTTGTGTAGGTTGCTGTTTTCATGGGTAGTACTTCGTAGTCTTATTGTCATATGTGGTCACATTCATGGATGTTGTTTTGTTTGTGTTGTTTTTGTGTGTGGGTGTTGTTGTCACTGGTAGTAATGCATAGTCATGTTTTCATATATAGTCACATCCATCATCTGCTTCAGCATTAGTGCTGTTTCTGTGTGTGGGTGTTGTTTTCTTATAAAGTCACATCCATCATTTGCTGCAGCATTTGTGCTGTTTTTTGTTGTTGTGAGTGTTGTTGTCATGGGTAGTTCTGGATAGTCATATTCATATGTGTAGTCACATACATACTTGCTTTAGCTTTTGTGTGTTTTTTGTGTGTGTGGGTGCTGTTGTCATGTGTAGTACTACATAGTCATATTTGCATATGTAGTCACATTCATTCTTACTACATCCTGTTTACTACCTCATGTGTGTTTTGTGTGTGAGTGTTGTTTTCAGGAGTTATGTTCACACCCTAACATATATACGAACATCTTTATGCATATACTGAAACAAATGAACAAATAGACACACGTAAGAAGGGAAAATGGACACAATACCGAGCCAACATGCCATCAATCGTGACCTTCTTCGAAGATATAAACCTACGACCACCTCACTATGCATGTCTTCGCCGTACCCCATTCTACCATCTCGTTCTACCTTTCGCAAAATACAAACTCAGCAGAGATGACATCGCAGGCACACATAATGGAACTTTCAAAATAATGACGTCATACAACAAAACAGAAAGGGCATTCCATATATATAGGAGGCAAAAATATTACAATCACACCACAAGATTGCAGGTTAATCTTTGACATCCAATCTGGCAACACACGAATGACTTTTGACTGGTCAAGGAAGCCGCAACAAGGACTCGCAGCACGAAGATTTGCCGCACACCCATCGCTCCCCCAAAAAACTTTGAAACACCAGCTACTTCAGTGCATAGATAGCGATGACAATGAAGACATTGAAGATGTGGTCAGATTAATAATCCTACACCTTATGTCAACTGTCCTTTTCAACACTTCAACTGAAATCGTAGCTTGGTGGATGTTCAAGTACTGCGGTGATATAGACCAAACAAATGACTTCAACTGGGCCAGGGGGATAACGTATTTCTTGGTTAAACAAATCCACACAGCAAAAAAACATGACAAAGTTCATGGTTGCATACCACTTGTGCTGGTAAGTATGAATAGTCACTTATAGTCACTTGCTGTCATGTACATTCACTTATAGTCACTTGCTGTCATGTACATTCACTTATAGTCACTTGCTGTCATGTACATTCACATACATGACTAATTGTTTATGTTTATTTACGCAGTATTGGATGTGTGAGCGTGTAGCAATCGTGCCTCCGCTTGCTGATTTTGCTTTTCCAAGATTTTGGTGGTGGGATATATCCGAGCTTGCATCTACATTGAGCAGCAAAGACATGAACGATATCGATCCACAACTCGTCAACGAGAATCCGCTGATCCCGACAGAGCAAAAACAACAAATCTTAGATGGAAACTTGGTCCTGGACGATATCAGCGATGATGTAAACGATTAACATAACAACGATAACAACAACAACAATGCTAGTATTCATTCTGCCCCTCCTGATTCTGACGAGAATGTCCCAATCAAAAACTAGTACAAAAAGCGGCAGTCGTCAGATGAACTCAAGATCACAACCGAGCTGAATGAAACAAAGAGGCTATTGGAGGTAGAAACAAAACAAAGGACAGAATAGGAGGCCCAAGTGTCGCAACTGCAAGCTGTCGTAGAAGAACTTCAGATGGAGATAGTCATGCTAAAAAATGACAAGCAGGTACTTGTTGACGAAAAGGCACATGTTGCTCTTCAACTTGCAAAACTAAAGGACGAGGTCGCGCTTAGCAATGCTGATGGGCCGTCTTTTTATATCTTGAGCCAAACACAGCCCAACCATAGTGAGCTGCAAGAAAAAATCAAAGAGAATGCAGAACTGAAGGCAAAGAATGAATCCCTCATCAAACATCTTGAAGAGGTGACAAATGCTGCAACTACTGTACAATCCGAAAAACCTTTGTCGCTGACACAAGAGTTTGAAGCAGAAAATATCTTATTGACAAACATGCCTGAGCACACAGCAGCCCAAATCTTCTTGGAAGCTGAAATCACCCTCCTAAAATCAGCTGAGAAAACTCATCTTGAGAAAATTAGAGAAAGGGATGAAAAGATAGCCGAGTTGGAAGCTAATTGTGCAGAATATGCAAAGGCACTTGATGAGCGCCCACCAATTCATTCGGACATCGACTTTGAGATATGTGAGGAAGATATCGAGGCCAAGCTAAACGACCCAAAATCTGCAGTGGGGAAACGTACTAGGTCAAAAAAGCATGAAGTAACACCACGTAGCACCAAGAAAGCACGTAGATATTTCAGATACAAAAAATTCAACCCATTCATCGGCATGAGTGCGAGAGACAAACAATAATAAACATAATGGCAGATGAAATAGTGCATGGGAAGTAAGTAAACTCTAACTACAGTCATATATCCAATCATCTATATGAAATATTATACTACTTCATACAGTCATATATAGTCATATGACTACATGACTACAAGTGACTAGTTCTCTATGACTATTCATATATGTAGTCAAGAGTAGTCATATAGTCATATGACTACCCATGACTACCCATGACTGCACAATCACATGTCTTATTCATACTTCAAAAATGTTTATAAATGCAGTAAAACAGTGTGGAATAATCCAGATGGCAATATTCATGTTCGGATGGCTGACATCTTTATCATCCTCAGATGGGAAGATATTTCGGGCGAGGTAAAAACAAATTTAATAACACTATACAAACTATTCTGCCCACATTATGTACACAAATTTAATAACACTGTACAATCACAGGTTATAGATGCTTACTGCGAGATATTGGGACATCAGCAAGCTGCAGGGTTGTTTGAAGGTAGCGCTTATGAGTCGCTTAAAGGAACAAGCATGACGTTCACCAGCATGCTACTGGTACAAAGTCGATAATATATTTGTAATTTTTTTTTTGAAAAGAAGTATATGTTTTCCCGTGGTAACTAATCAGTAGTTCTAACAGACATCGTTGAGGCAGTCCAGAAATAAAACATTCCGCATACCAGCAGAAGTTAGCAAACATAGATACCTCATCTTCCCATTACATTCCGACGGTAATCCTCAAACCGGGGCTAACCACTGGACACTGTTAATATTGGACAGAAATTCAAATGAGTGGCGTTTCTACAACTCATTACATCCTCGCAAAGGTCTTAAGGACCCATACCTGATTGACGCCACCTACATGGTAAACAACTACTGACTATTTATTTCCAGCAACTACATATTTCATAAACAAATATCTAATTCATTCATGTACACAGAAAATGTATGTCGAAAACACATCAATGAAGTTTAACATCTCCGCCATTCCTATAAACGCACCGCTGCATGAGGTAAATGACTCACCCCAACAAGCAGATGATTCAAGCGATTGTGGTATTTTTTGTCCTGTTTGTTATAAGGAACACATTCCGCCAAATTCCACTGGTTACCAACGACGCTGAGACCGGTGTCGAGTGCATGAGGAGGTCTGCTGTTGAATCATTTCTCCACTACAAGATTAATTGATATTAGACAATTATTATTCCTATTAAGTGAAGCTTTTATTTCTGTGAACTATTTGCACCCAAACAAAATCTTACGTAGTTGTACTTTTATATGACTATTTTGTAGTACTTTTGTATGACTATTTTTGCAGTACGTAAAACATCTTTTCTTATGGCTATTATATGCATTACCATTCTTCAAATCTTATTTTGTAGTACTTTGGTATGACACTACTACATACAGCTATGAATACTACATAAAGTCATATAAAGTCAGATGACAATGTGACTATATGTGACTACATGTGACTACATAGTCACATATAGTCACGTAGTCTTATGAATATCGATGACTACTTCTTTATGATCTACATATTTTGGTCAGATTACAATGTGACTATCTGTGACTACGTAGTCACCTATAGTCACAAAGTCGTATGACTATCAATGACTACTTATTTATAATCTATATTTTTTCGTCAGATGAAAATATGACTACCTGTGACTACATAGTCAACTATAGTCACATAGTCATATGACTATTTAAGAACCCGTAGTTGTAAATACTCATATGACTAAGTGACTGCAGGTGTTAGAATCCAAACACAAAAATCTGTACTTACATGTATCAGTAATAGCAAAATTCAATACTTAAAAAAACAGATCATGTACTTGGAAACTCAAGAAAAAAATTCACAAACTATGTTCCACACAAATTCAAGGCAGTTGAAAAAGAAAAAAAAATTGAAATACATTTCTGTTCCACTCAATTCTCATACAGGCCTCCTGCACGTTTTCTTGTTGTGATTGCCCATACGGTTGCATGAGCTGCATTTTATCTTCCTCTTAATCTTCTCACCTCTCGAAGGAATTCTCTTCACCTTTAGCCTGCCACGCCGAATATGATAATTTGGAGGTCCAACCAAAGGCAAATCACCATCAAAATCTGGCTTGACAAATGGATAAATACTGTGCGAATACGTGATTTTATAACACTCAACAGTGTAATGATAATCAACATATGCATAACCATCATTATTGTTATGGAACAGAACACACGCAACATGTATACACGGCAAGCCGTTGACTTGCCACACTCTACACGTGCACGACTTGTTGGGAATGTCAAAAATAGTTGTTGGAGTACTAAGCACCTCGTAAATGTACACCGATGCCCTCCTTGCTATCTAAACTCTACTGTCATGTACTAGTTTATCAACACCGCCCTGAATGGGAGTGCAAAGTACAGTTGACATAACCGCAGCCTCCTCTGCCCTTATACACATTTGCACCATCATAATACTCCTAAGACCATCAACCACATTTGTTATAGGCAGGCCACGAATGCCGCCAATCTTCATATTCCACGATTCTGCAACACTAGATGCCATCTGCCCGTATTTATTCCCCTCAAAATGTGCACAAGTCCAGTTGTTATACGGAAGGTCTGATAGAAAATTTCTAATCCTTGTACCGCCAGTTTCTATAAACTCCTTTATATGCACATCAAATTCAGATTTTGTAGGAGGATAGGCACAAGCATCTAACAAATGAGACATCTTCTTTCGAAAACCAGATGGGCAACCTCTACATTTACTTGACAAATTTAAATGCAAGTGATACGAGCAATATATATGAAGACAATCACGGAATATGTTTTTCACCCCATCCAAAATACCGTGATTGCGATCCGAGAAAAACGTGACCACACGATCCGTGCCAATGGAAACCCTCAAATGAGTAAGAAAGTAAGCCCAATTGCTATCAGATTCTTCACCAACTACAACAAATGCAACTGGAAACAATTATGTGTACAAAGTAACAACAACAGCCTTAGTAACATATAGTCATATATAGTCATAAATCACAATAAAAGGTACAGAAACTTACTGTTATGACCATCTGGCCCAATTGCAGTTAACAAAATGCCCTTGTGTTTGTTGTGCAGAAATGTTCCATCCAGGGAGAGTGTCGGTCGACATGACTTAAAACCCGACAAGCATGCACCAAAAGCAAAAAAACAACGTCGAAACGTCATCGTATCTGCATCGATGTCAAGATTATAAATGCTATCCGGATTGGTACGACCAAGTTCTTCGAAGTACGACGGTAAGTGTAAGTATGAACTAGTATCATCACCAAAAACATGTTGCTTCCCTGCCGTGACAGACCTCCAAGCCACATAATAGCTAATGTCGACTCCATAATTCAGCTTCATTTCCACAACAACATCATTAGCAACCATGTCTGGCTTCGCTTGTACCAAATTAACTATCATACCAGCAATAATGTTAGACGTCATTCTATTCTGCTTTGACGACCCAAAAGAAGATCCACAAGTGTGATGCTTCTCAAATTTTTTAATATAAAAATACCCATTGGCCTTCTCAACTGATGCGTGTATCCTCCACATACAGTTCTTTATTGTCCTGTGTCTGCATTCAGCTGTTACACGTACACGTTCATTCTTAACGTATGTAAACTCAAATCCAGTTTCCACCGAATACATGCATAAAGCTTTCGTAAACTCCACAACACCTCCACGAAAAACTTGACCAACATCCTTGATCAAATCAGCCCACTTAGCACTCATCAAATGAGTTTGAGCACACATTCCAGCATTTTGCAAGTGATTGCTTCCACTACCTTGACCAATTTCGAACGCAACATCATCATGCAGCTGTGCCCGATTAGACAAACATGCTACACTTGATACCATATCAGGGACAACTCCCTCTCTTTGTTTAACATTCACTTTAACACGATCAAGAGATATCTCGCGCGCTAACGACAGCATGTAAAACACATCGTCATCATCACACAACACACCCTCCCCATGACCAACAACCGTATACGTGAGAGACATAGTGTTCTGGTGCAACGAGCCCCATTTGGCCCTTACGAATCCAACCAACTCTTCAAATCCAAAGGAAGTAACACATTTTCTCACACCAAATAATTCTCCAAACCTCATTATTAGTACAATATTTGTAGACATTCTGCACCTGTAAACAAAAAGTACTGTATATGACTATTGTTACATATATTTAACTACTCTGATATAAAACAGATCTATGAGGCTAAACATGACTACTCTAGTATATATCAATACAAATCAAAAAAATATACACAAACAAATTCAAAAAAATAATTATGTATATGACTACTGTTACATATATTTAACTACTCTGATATAAAACAGGTGTATAATGCTAAACATGACTATTCTGGTATATATCAAATACAAATCTCTGAAAAAATCAACACAATTCTGTATATGCAACATGTCTACGATGCTAAACATGACTACTGTGGTATATATAATTACCAAGGTTCTAAAAGGCGGTTATCGGGTACGTGGCGGTTAGGGACCTCCACACGATAAATCGGCGCGGCGGTGATTTATCGGAGATAAATCGGAAATATATCGGTTTTTAAATTTAGTGTAATATATTTCTAAATATTATTTGTAAATACTCAAAATATATATAAAAGAATATTTAAACATAATTATATCCTATCATTCATATGTTATTATATAATTCTAATTACTCAATAAATAACAAAAATTTAAAAATAATAAGATCATAATATAATAAAAGATTCTTACGAAATACAAATACTACGCAAGTCTTTCGCATCAACAATTAATATAAACACAACAAACCATAAATTGCGGGGTAGTAATTGGTTTGGTTTTGGAAGTTGAAAGAATTGGAGAAAAACAAAAAATCAAAACATATTTTCATTTTAATTTAAATTTAAAAAAAAAAAAAAATCGATTTGTTGACCGATATATCGGTTTGACCCGCCAAAAAACCGCCGCAAACCGCCTCACCGTAAAAAACCGATATTCCAAACCGCCTCAACAAAATCGTAAAGGTTTATAACCGATACCGATATATCGGCCGATATATCGACCGCCACGACCGCTATTTAGAACACTGATAATTACAAATCTATAAAAAAAAATCAAAAAACAATATAATATCGAAATACATCAACACAAACACAAATGACAAATAAAAACCTCAAACTGTACAAAAACACAGGAAAACGCAAAATCACAATTGTAAAATCAACGAAAACCCAGCCGTGCATCATGATCGTAAACAAAAACGAGCGATGAAAACTCTGTAAAAAAAATAAAAAAACGAACCTTAAGGAAGCGATTGAGATGGAGAAAGCTGAACCTCGATCGGCGCAAATCACGCTAAAACACCCAAAAATCCGAAACCCTACCCAATCGTATAAGGAAGCGATTGAGATGAAGAAAGCGAGAGAGAGAAATCAACGTGATAAACAGGGCCGAGAGAGAGGGAGAAAAATAAGTTGCTTCCTTCTATACTGTTAGGGAATTTCCTTGCCCAATAAAACAGAAAATAAGGGTAAAATAGTCATATCCTCTGTCCTCAGGGGGGTCTACCTAATTAAGTTCAGAATTTGGACTTTTGCCTTAGAGAGAAAAAAATATTGGGCCTTCTCATATATATTTTGAAAAGTAGTGGGTTATCCCACATTTCCTCATTAATGAAAAGGGATTACTTGACAAAAAACCGCAACACTCAAGTGTAATTATAATGAGTCCGATTTTTTTTTCAACATTTTAAGATAAATCTAATTCAGCATTTATATATAAAAATAAAAATTATAACAATTATACCCCTAACTTAAAAATAACATATATTTTAGGGTTGAAAAAAAAAAGATATGTAATATATTTTCCTTTTATATCTTAACAACACTTCCTCAAATAATTCCACGATTCCCGTCCCTTGATTACAGAGAACTGTTTCATCGTAATGTGTATTTTTACAACAAGAATTTATGATCTGATTGCATGAGTAGGAAAGGCGTCTCAAGAAAATATAGAGCGGTTTTCGTAGCTTTTTACGCAAACTGTGTAAATTCATACTAACCGTGGTTTGATCACTGTTGTAAATAATTTTAATATGAATGCACATGTTTTTTTTACCCTCCATTATTATGTAGTTGTTAGCAACCAGTAGATCGACTTTTTCAAATTACAAAGTGGTAAGCGGTGGCGTAATGGATACACATAGTGGTTTTCGGAAATATACAAAGTGGTATTCAGATTTGCATGTCTTTTTCGGATTCATCCTTTTCTTTTATACCACATACATAAAAAAACTACACAATACAAGTCAACATTTGCAGAACATTTGTACACAATATACAAAAAACAAAACACCTGAATTCAACAAAACAATAATACTGGTAAACCACACTGCAAAAACCACTCTGCAAAACCACTATGCAAAAACCACTATACAATAATGCAAGAACCACACTGCAAAACCACACTGCAAAAATTCTCAAATAAAGTGGGTCTGTAGAATTATCTTATTAGGTTTTTGTCGCTAATTAGTCTCCACATGTTTGTGTAATTTACCACAATAGTTTCGACTAAAGAACATACTTCATTAATGAGCGATGTTGGTGTTAACAGATTGAAGAAATATCAATTGTTTGGAGGTGAATTCTGAAAACGAGGGACAAGGGGCTATGCCGGAGTGGATTTCTATCGTGATTTGGGGGGATAAATTTTAGGAGGTTTTTCAGTAACGTGATTTTGAGAGGGATTTGACATTAATTTACCGTATTTTTAATTTTAATAATTATATTAATTAGTGGGGGCATATATGATTTTTCAGGCTCATTGGATTTCTGTCAAATATCATTTAACATGAGCCCTTAATTAAAAAAAATGACATCGAATATTTTTGTCTTCTTAATAAATTCAGCTCATTCAAACCTATTTGCAAATAAGGAAAAACCTTTTTATATATACCAAAATCACCCCCAACTCCTTGAAACCCTAATTCAACTCCAATTTCATGATTTACACCATAATTTTTGCTCAATTTCATCAATTAACCAATTTTGAGCCTTGTTCCAATTTTGAAACTGTTGGAGACCGCTGGTCAGCCGCCGTTAACCGCCGGTCTCCGGCGTTAAGTTCTTTATATTTTTTTGAAAACTTTTTTTTTATGATTTTTTTTTCCGACAGGTCAACCGTTGTTGACCACCGGTCTCCGGTGTTATTATTTTTTTTTTTGAAAACTTGTTGTTTCTTAAAAAAACATTTTTAATTAATACTATTATCTTGACATGTTATATTAATGTAATTTAACTGTCTGAGACAGTAATCTTACTGTCTAACACAATAATTTTACTGTATTAATTAATTTTATCGTCTTGCCCTGCAATTTTGTTGTCTTTGACCGTAATATTATTGTCTCCGACCGTAGTATTATTGTCCCCGACCATAATATTATTGTCTCATGCAATAATATTAATGTTTGAGACAATAATATTAGTAATATTGCTGTTCGGGAAAGTAATATTCGGAGTATTACTGTTCGCAACAGTAATATTAGTGTTCGGGACAGTAATATTACTGCTTGGGACATTAATATTAGTAATACTAGTAATACACCCGTGCGATGCACGGGGTATTCATCGTAAACCAAATATTGAATAATTAAAAAGGTTCTTGAAATAGTAATATTAATTGTTAATAAGTAAAAGAAATAAATAGAAAACATTCAAAAATAAAACTAATTTGTATGGTGTAAGTGATGAAATAAGTCGATATAAGTGAAAAACTAAACATCGAAGGTTTTAATTTCCATATACAAAAGAGCGAATATATAGTAGGTCCCAAACTTGTACAACCATAATGACATGAAAGTTAAAAACTTGAATTGTTTGATACCAACCGCCCTAAACCCATGCAACAAATCCTATACAATGCAACTGTTTAATGGTATAAAATCATTGTACAAAAATTACCAAAATAATACTAATAAAACTGACCTGCATATGTTGTACAATGGTGACACGAAATATGTAAATTGTTACCAAAACAATACCAATATCACTATTTAATGGCATAAAATCATTGTAATAAAATTATCTTCATGATATATAGTGAGCGGAGTCCATAGCAAGTTCCTAATACAATTAAAATGAACCTACAAATGAGGAATAACAAAACATATAAATAATAGAATATAAAGGTGGTCAATGAATATTGTAATTTTTTGTATATAGAATTACCTTCATATACGCTGAAAAACTTTCTTGTATACAACATTATTTGTAACATTGGTCCTATCACCAGATTCCGAGTTAAACAAAATCTATATGCCACTTCGACTCTTAACTCTCGAGAGTGCAACATAGAGTTGCATGTGACTGAAAACAGGTCTCGGCAAATACAGACTCACGTGAGAAAGAGTCTGTCCTAGACTTTTATTGATTGTCATTGCGAATGATACCATCAGCGGAAACTGACGTCGCTGGAATTTAATAGGCAATGTAGAGTTGGACGGTACCAAAGTCATTCTAGGAATGAACACCAAATCACCAATATGTTTACCGGATAGAAACCTGCAGTTGAAAACGTGTTTTCCCATATTAACAACCTGAAGCCTTGTTTTGATATCCAATATTACTATCGCAGACAATAATTTGTTGTTAACACAGTAATTTAGAGAGAAAACAAAAGTTTTAAAAAAGTTCAGAAGAAAAAAAAGTTAAAAAAAAAAGTCAATGCCGGTATCTGGCCGAAAAAAAAGTTTCAGAAAAAAAAATTATTTTATGGAATTTAAAAAAATAAAAAAAAGTTATGAAAATAAGATTAATGTGATATATTTGTTTAAATTCGGGGTCAATGTGCAATATTGATGAAATTGGAGTATAATGGATGGAATTAATAAAAATTACATTATGGAGAGTATTTTAAACATAAAGATTTAGGGATGAATTTATTTACAAGATTCTTTGTTGTTTGGACTTATATGTATTTAAATCCCTTATCATATGCCTATTTACCATTTATCCAATCTAATAATAATATAATTCTTAACTTCGCCACTCAAATTCATTATGCGGCTGCAACAAGCATCAAGAGTTTGCCAACTTGAAGACGAAAATGAGAAACCAAATGCAATTCGCTAAACAAATTATAAACGCGAGCTGCAATGTAGTGGAAACGAACGTTAACGTGATGGTGCCTTCAATATTTACAAATAACTCTCTGTCATCCAATCTCAGTCACAAATCCTCACCAACCATGACTAACCAAGACGAAACCGACCAAATGGAAGAATCAGCCGAATACCAATGAATTGCCACAATACAGAAAACAAAACCGATTGCAAGAGAACCAAATACAAACAAATTACCAGTTTACGAAAGAACCACCAAACCAAAACGACACCACACCAATTTCCGATGTCTAATTAACCAAACCAAGTTGTGACTAGCTAGCACAACCAAAAAGAAATTGGGATCAACGCAACCGAAACCAAATAGTGATCGACGCAACCAAAACCGAATTGTGATGAATGTTCCAAAAACAAAATAATCATCGACAAAAAACTAAATTATGATGAACCAAAACAAAAAAAAAACAAATTGCGAATCTGCGATCAACCAAAACCAAATTATGACTAACACTACCAAAACCAAATTATTACTAACACAATTTAGTTTTAAAGGACCTAGCTAATGGTATATGCTTGAATGTTCAATTATAATTTTGGATGCACACTATTTTCATTTTATTTTTATCTTGTATGAATTTTTATTTATTATGATCTTATTATCATTAAAATTTTATTAAGTGATTATGATATATAAATGATGTGGATAAAATCACGTTTAAATATATTTTTATATATATTTTGAGTATTTACAAATAATATCTAAAATTATATTACATTACACTTAAAAAATCGATTTATTTCCGATTTATCGCCGATAATCACCGCCGCATCGATTAATCGTGAGGCGGTGCATAACCGATTCGGGTCCGATTCCCGCCTTTTTCACACTTGAAAGTTACATATACGAAATTAGGGTAAATTACAACCATCCCCTGCAGCATGGTCAAATTACGAAAATCCCCCTCTTGTTTCGGTAATTACAACTACCCCGTCAACTACAAATCTTCTTACACGTCCACCCTTGCAGTTTCAAATTTAGTGGAATCTTCGAGATTATATGGAATATTATCACGTTTGTACCCGCTTTATCCAATTCGAACTCCACATTTTGAAGCAAGATGATCATAAGATGTGTTTTTTGGGTTGTATATATCAGATTGTGGTGCATTTGAAACTGTGTTTTAACACAAAACGAGTACAAACTAGAGCAAAGTCCATGAAATCTAAATGATTATGTTGAATTTGGCACCATAAGGGTGTAGGTGTAAGAAAAAATCATAGTTAAGGAGGGCTGATGTAATTATCCAAACAAGAAGGGTTTTTTTTTTTTTTTTTTCCGTAAATTAACCATACCTCAAGGGGGTGGTTGTAATTTACCCTACGAAATTAATGATGTATAAATTAAAAAAATAATTAGTTATTTGGGATTTATTGAATTTTGAACATTTCTTCTTAGTTTTAATTATTCAATAAATGCATTGTTCACTGATTTATTAGGTTTTTGTCCAGTAACTTAATTCTTTGTTATTTTTAAATTTTATTTGGTCCAACATAAACTAAATGTTATGTTATTACATATGTAACAACGCAAGATAGCATTTTTAAATTTTTGAATGTTGCATTTTTTTCCTATAGATATTTTTTTAATAATATAATTTAACCATTCTTTTAATATTCCTTCCAATAAAAGAGAAAATTGTAAAAGTATTAAATTTTAGGGTAAATTACACTTATACCCATGAGGTATGTTAAAATAATTTTAAGATCTATGTGATATTGATAATTAAAGAGTTGTAGGTGCAATTTATACTAAAATTTAAAATGCAAATTAAATGGTGATTGAGGGACATGTGTTACAAATGATATTTGAATGGGGTAAGTGTTACATATGATATACTTTAGGGGTGTAAAATATATTGTTCCAGTTTGCTCAGTTGAACTACAAAACGTCTCAAATACTCCCTTCTGTTTAACTTATGTTTTTAAATGCTGATGTGACACTTTGATTTTATGATTTCTAGACACTTTTTCCACCCTTGAACATTAATTGACTATTTTGCCCCTCTATTCAATTATATATATATATATATATATATATATATATATGTGTGTGTGTGTGTGTGTGTGTGTGTGTGTGTGTGTATAACACCCCGCCCTTTCAGATAACTCGTTTTATATTTTTATTATTTTTCATAAGTAGATTTTACGTTTAGAATTTTTATGTGCTAATAGGATAATTTATTATGAGCTAGCATAATTAACATGCATTCTTGATGTACTTTATGTGTGACTTAAATTATGTGATTAGTTGATTTATTAGAATCGAATATTTGAAAATTTCACACGAAAAATAACTAATTGAAAAATTTCATATTTTAATTAGATTATTGCCTTCTAGAATTTAATTTGGATAGTTGGAATATATTTATGCATACACTAAATTTTTACAAAAAGAATAAATTCATGCATATTAAATAATTAAATGAGTGAATAAACTTAGAAATTAAATTTTCCCACTCTTTTTGTAATTTCCGGCCATGTGGAGACACATGTTTTATTGTCCATGTGTACAATTCTTTAATGTAGAAAGACTCATTAATTGAGAGAATTGAAAGCTTAAGTGGCTTGTACTTTATTCATTAAGAATGGTACTTCACTTTACCTTTCAATTCAAGACCCACTTACTCTCTCTCTCTCTCTCTCTCTCTCTCTCTCTCTCTCTCTCTCTCTCTCTCTCTCTCTCTCTCTCTCTCTCTCTCTCTCTCTCTCTCTCTCTCTCTCTCCACCTAAGCATTTGAAACCCACTCTCTCTCTCTCTCTCTCTCTCTCTCTCTCTCTCTCTCCACCTAAGCATTTGAAACTCACTATCTCTCTTCTTCCTCTCTCTAATTTCGGCCATCACCACCATCCCTCACAATATCTTAAACCTCTTAAGAAAATATCCTTCTTCCTCAAGCTCAAGCCATAGAACCACCTCCAATCCGACCCAACTAAAGAGGAAATTCCAAGAACACCCCCAAATGCTTGCAAAACTCTATAAATAGAACCAGGGGCGGACCCAAGGCTTCTGTTGGGGGGGCACCCGCCCCTGCAGAAATTTTTTTTTTTACCTTTTTTTTTTATTTTTTTTTTTTTTTTTTTTTATATTTTGGCTTATTTATGTATTAATTTATACACTTTAGCCCCCCCAAAGTTAAAATTTTATACCATTGAACCCCAAAACTTTTTTTTCGCCCCCCCACCCAAAACCCTCTGGGTCTGCCCCTAAATAGAACCCAACACCCAAGTGAATTTTCATCTTCTCCACCATATCTTAAATCTCTTAAGAAAATATCCTTCTTCCTTCTTCTCGTCCATTTCCAAATTATTAGTGTAAGAAGCTCAAAATCTCTCCTCATTTCCAAAAATAAGTTATTTCAACTAGAAGCGTTCTTATATTGGGTTATTCTATCCACCAATTCCTTCATATTCCTAAGAGAAACTAGGTGAGAATTTCATATTCTTGCTACAAGTGATTCTTCACCAATATTATTTCTTCTTTCTCCTTCTTTATTCTTCATGGCCGAAAATTTGGGAAGTTATAGCACTTTACTTGTTTATTGTTAGATCATCCGTGCATGTAAGAATCTAAGCTTTAAATAATATAATCTTGAAGAACTAAGAATAATATTGTAATTTAATTTTTATGTATGTATATATATATATATATATATATATATATATATATATATATACTAGACCTGCGTGATCTTAAGGAAATTTCGATCCATGGTTTATTTATAATCTATAGGTGCTATATATAAGTATATGTTTCTATGTGTATCTATATATCGACTTACGTGGTTGTAAGTGTACTCCCTCCGGGTCGAGGAAGCTTACGATCCATGGTTTATGATCTATGAGTAATAAGATAATATACGAAGATAAAAATCGAGAACAAGATTAATAAAATGAAATTTTGCGTGATTGAATGGTTGATGGTTTGAATATTTTGGAAAGAAAATGAAATAAATGGAAATTTGGTGCTACTTTAAAGAAAACTTCAAGTCTCTTGAAAAAAAAGGGCTTGAACTTTAATTAATGAAACTTGGAGATAGTAATTATGAATAACCGAATGGTTTGAGTTGTTTTGCTATATGTGTAAATATGTGATCTATGTTCTTTTCTTGAGTTGTTATGTGTCTGACTTGCTTTTGTGATTTTGTGACTAAACTATGTGCCTTTGTGAAATATGTGGAAATATGTGTGCTTATGTGAAAGCTAACTTTGAATATGTGAAATGAAGAATATATACTAACTTCACATTGCACGTTTTTAAAGTTGGAAAATCTTGTAAAACATAGCTCGAATAAGCACGGGGTATGAGGGACCGGTACCCCAAAAATGAGATGAAGAGTAAGTGGTTTGATTCCACTTCTGAAACGGGTTCCAAATAAATGAAGGCTTATTGTCTATGGTTTTACTTGATTTTTCAAAGGATATCCGAACGAAAAAATGATTTATCACACACCTAATCAAATTGCTTGAAATGAATGAAAGTATGTACTAACCTGACTTGCACGTTTTTAAAATTGGAAAGTCTTGTAAAACATAGATCGAATAAGCACGGGGTATGAGGGACCGGTATATTGGACGGACGGATCGGATTTGGGTGTTTCGGAAAATTGATTCCGATTCCGATTTTATCGGAATTTTCGGAAAATCGGAAATTTTCGGAAATCTTCATTTTCGGAATTTTTTCGGACATTTTCAGTTATTTTTCGAAAATTTCCAGAATGAAACATACATTTTCGATTTGGGTAGTATGTTTCCAGAATTTTCAGTTATTTTTCGAAAAAAAAAAAAAAAAAAAAAATCCACCGACACAGTAGCAAAGCAGACAAAAATGAAGAAAGAAACATACACATTCACCAAAACACACACACGCACAACAGACTCACAAACATAATTCCGAGCAACGGTTTTTCCGAGCAAACACATAATTCCGAGCAACATAAATCCAAGAACAATTCGCATAATTCCGAGCAACAATAATTCCGAATATATCCGAGCAACACAGGCTCATCAAATCAACATAAAACAAACAAACACATAATTCCGACAAAAAACCTAAAAATAGATCGATAATCGAACACCCACGTAATTTTGAACATAAAAAAACAAACATTTAAAAAAACATAAAATTACCTTGAAATTGGAGGAGTAGCGGCAGAGGGCTGGCGGCGGACGGCGGAGGGCTGTCGGCAACGGCGGAGGGCTGGCGGCGGACGGCTGCGGCGGCAAATTGGGGGCAACGGCTGGATGACGGCGGGCGAACGGATGTGGGCGACGGGTTAGCAGCAGACGGCGGTGCGCGGCGGGCGGGCGAATGTCGGCGACGGCTCAGCAGCAGACGGCGGCGGTGGGCGGCGGTCGGCGACGGCAACGGCGAGGGCAGATCGGAGGAGATGGAGAGGGGGAGATTTTGAGAGAGAAGGCCGGGAGGAAATAGAACTAATTAGGGCCTGATTGAGTAATAAGTCAATCGTTGCGACGTTTCCCATTTTCGTCTCCAACATATCCGAGAACTAGCGACGCATTAACGAATCCGTCGCTACTAAATTCGAAAAAAAAAAATTTGAGCACATTTCGTGCGACGATTTTGCAAAATCCGTCGCTAGGATATAAAAAAAAAAAAATTACTAAAACATTGGCGACGTTTTTACCGTTCCGTCGCAACATATAAATAAATTACAAATAATTGGCTACTCCTAGCGACGTTTATGCCAAAACGTCGCAACGTATATTAATTTTTTTTTTTTTTATAATAATATTTGCGACTATTCCACCTGTTACGTCGCAAAAAATATGTAACGTAGCGACGAAAAAATATTTTCGTCGCCACAAAAAGTATTTTTAATTTTTTTTGGGTATTAGCGACGTTTGTATATTTTTCGTCGCTTACTAGCGACGCTTATCCGGAATCGTCGCTAGGGTTTTGAATTAAAACTAGATTTTCCACTTTAAGCGACGATTTAAGCACAGAAACGTCGCAAACGTGCGACGAAAACATAACCGTCGCGAACAAAAACGTCGCCAGTCTTGCATTTTGGCCTAGTGGTACCAAAAAAATGAGATGAAGAGTGTGTGGTTTGATTCCACTTATGAAACGGGTTCCAAATAAATGAAGGCTCACTGTTAATGGTTTTACTTGATTTTTCCAAAGGATATCCGACTAAAGAAAATGATTTTTCTCACACGTTGTATGAGCACTTGAATGAATGTATGTGCAAAAGAATGACGACTCCCTTGTTGGAATTTTCATGATTTCCAATAATTAATATTGAGTAATATTAATTTAATTATGTAAAGATTAATTTCATTTATTTACTTGATCAAAATCATGAAGTAAAGTGAATGAAAATTGTCTTGATTAAATGGTTAAAGTTCAAAAGATGTGCGCTCGGTGTGATCGAGCGATAGGACTAGTTTGGGTTTAGATGTCCACAAATATTACTTTTGGGACATTTAGTAGTTAGTCAAATTATTTGAACCAAAATCCAAATAATAAAATACTTGGCCCAAACCAAATTAATTAATTGGCCCATGATCAATTAATTTTCCTAGGTTTCTTGAACTCGGTAAAAAGAACAGACACAACCTTCTGCTTCTTCTTCCAACCATTGCAACCCTCTATGAATGAATCTCTATCACCTATAAATAAAGGCAGAATTTGGTCAATTCTGTACTGAATTTAATCGACAATTAAGAGATAGTTCTTCATATTCTTCTTTTTCTTCGTCAAAGTTGCGTTCGTTGTTCAAAATCGCCGTGGGTCGAATATTCGTGCAAATATTCGACAACCGATCGTTGTACCTTGGGAGACTACCGGGAGAGACTGTGCACCATTGACAGCCCGAAAATATTGTCTTAAGGGAATTGCTTTGGCAAGCCTCGATCGTTCTTTGTGGTTTTCACAATTTCTCTTTTCGACAAACAAGTAAGTATTTTTCGTTTACGCAGAATGTTAATTATACCAACAATCTTAAGACAACAGATTTTCGTATATGTAACATCTGCGGATAACAATTGGTTTCCAAAATCGTTTAACAATTTATTCTGTTTCAAACCTAGTGTTTATCAATATTTTCTTAATTGTCTGTGAAAACATATTCTGTATATATAATTATATGTTTGGTTGAATATACAATTTTTGTTGATAGAATATTTGACATATTGTCTGGTTTCGAAAGGGAATTGCTTTTTGCTGTTTGAAAATTGCTATTTGCGGTTTTTGACAAAACCCCCCAAAAAAATATTTTATTTCACTAAAACCCCAAAACTTTCCAAAAAAATCCAAAACCCCCCCCAAAACGCCTAAAAGCCCAACTTGGGCGCCCATTTATGCAGTGCACGCCCAAGTTGGGCGTGCAACCTGCATTTGGGCGCCCGAATTGGGCGTCCAGTGCAAAAAAATTTTTTTTTTTTTTTTTTTTTTGTTTTTTTAAATTGTCGAACGCCCAAGATGGGAGCCCAAGGCGTGTACGAACGCCCGGAACGGGCGTTCGTACACGCCTTGGGCGCTCATCTTGGGCGTTCGACCATTTTTTTGCGAAAAAAAAGCCCTACAAATCGATTTGTAGGGCTTTTTAACATGAAATTGGTTCCGTAATCGACCTACCCAATGCATATGACACATAAAAGAGTCGAAATTACATCAAAAAATCGAAGCCCAACCCTTCTTCAAGCTTGATTTCGAATTTTCGAATTTTTTTTTCTTTTTTTTTTTGCTATTTGCAGTTTTGGGGGGTTTTTTGATATTTTTAAAAGTTTTGGGGGGTTTTGTTAGAAACCGCGAATAGCAATTTTGTGACCGCAAATAGCATTTTCTTTTCGAAATCTGCAAAACCATTTATATTCAAATAGTTTAATCAAATGAAATTTTGACTTGTGAGTATAATAAAGTCAATTCATGTTTTAATAAACTGGAAAAGAGCATGGTCCGGAAGATTATGCATACGTCATCTTGAGTATTGAATATTCTGTATATTCATAATATCTACTTGGTTCAGAAAAAGTTTTAAAGTAAAATACAAGACATAAATTCCAGAGGTAAGGAATTTTGATTATAAAATACGTATTTAATAAATTCTAACTATTATTTGAATCATTTGTGTAGATGGCTTTAATCAATGATACGAACCCTAAGGTCGTTGGCGCGGCCGAAAAACCAAACAAGTTCATGGGAACGGACTTTGCGACATGGAAGAACAAAATGTTCTTCTACCTTACTACCATGAATTTGGCGAAATTTCTCAACGAGGAGGCACCTAAGGCGAAGGAAGGAGAAACTCCTGAAAATAATAAGGAAGTCTTCCTAGCCATCGATACGTGGAGTCACTCTGATTTTCTATGCCGTAACTATATCTTGAATTGCTTGGACGAATTATTGTACAAAGTTGATAGTCCTATAAAGACTGCTAAACTTTTGTTGGATAGTTTGTCCAAGAAATACAAGTCTGAAGATGCGGGATATAGGAACTTCATAGTAGACAAATTCCAATTTTATCGAATGGTCGATAGCAAAACTGTGAGTGAGCAAGTGAATGAACTCCAACTCATGATCTACGATATTCTCGCCGAGGGTCATGAGGTGAGCGAATCCTATCAAGTGGCTTCCATAATTGGAAAGCTTCCACCGAGTTGGACGGAGTTCAAACACTACCTAAGGCACAAGAAATCGGTTGCCAAATGGACGATGGAGGAACTCATAGCAAAGCTCAAGACCGAGGAGGATAATAAAATTACTGACAAGGGTGGTCAATTCGTGGCTAAGGCACACGTGGTGGAGAGCTCGAAGCAGAGCAACAAGCGAAAGGGTCTTACCATTAACAAATGACCAAATAACAAGAAGAAAAGGTTCACCGGAGCGTGCTTTGTTTGTGGAAAGAATGGACACCTTGCGAAGGATTGCCGCCACCGCAAAGAAAACAATAAAAATGAAGCAAATGTCACCGTGGACTTAGCTACTTCCGAGAACGACAACATGCACCTTTCGACAATCGTAACAGTGGCCTACCTATTGAGCGATACTCGAGGATAGTGGGTAGAAACCGGGGCAACTCGTCACATTTGCTATGACAAGAGCATGTTCTCCTATAAAAAGTTGGAACAAGAACAAAAGCTCTTCATGGGAAATGATGCTTATTCGGTGGTTGAAGGACAAGGACAAGTGATCCTAAAATTCACTTCCGGAAAGGAAGTACCTTGAACGATGTGCTACACGTTCCAGATATTAGGAAGAACTTAATCAGTGGTTCTATCCTAACCAAGAAAGGTTTCAAGTTGGCTTTTGAGTCGGAAAAATTTGTGCTAACCAAAGGAGGGTTCTACGTCGGAAAAGGGTACCTATGTGACGGTCTCTTTAAGGCGAACGTAGTTGTTATCGGCAAGAACTTAGCTACTACATTTATATTAATAATTTTAGTTTATATGGTTTATTTGCATTTTGTGATAAGAGTTGTAAGAACTTATTGTGTTGGAAAATGTCGTGTGTAAAAAAAGGTTTTATTATACAAGTTTTTGACTAGTATATTTAAAAAAAAAAAAATTTCCCTATGTTTTATAAGTCTGTATGAAATTTAAAATTATTAAATCATATAAATATTTTATTCTTTCTTTTGAAACAATATTGTTTCAATCCAATGACTTGGTTGAAGTTGGGCATAATTAATATTCATTTATACTTCAAATAAGCACTCATGAGGGGTGCTTGATTTCTCTGTTTTCCAAACTTTTGTAAGTTAGTTCTTGATTTAAACGGTGCAATATGATTCTGTCCAATCATATTGTGAGTATTTTCTCAATAAAAATTAAAGTTCTTAAAATTTTGAGTTTAATAGAACGGTAGCAAAAGCGTATTTGTGAAATACAAAATAAGAAGATAACTTCTTAAATCCGATAGAGCGGATAATATGAGTAACTTATTTGTGTGCATGGAAAAATCATTGCACCCTATTCACATCGAATGGGGTAGTCAAATGGAAAATCATGATTTAAAGACACAATTAAACTTGAGTTTACCGAACAACTTGTGGGGGAAACTCCTTGTGTGTCTAATGACATATTAAATAGAGTTTCATACAAGATGAACATTCCTTATGAGTTATGGAAATATATATAATCGAGCTATAAATATCTCAAAATCTGGGGGTATTTGACTACAAGTTAAATATGTTTGTATATGTCCTTGGGGGATATAGCGAAGCAAATATTTGATTTAAAAATAATCAATTAACAAATAGCTCTCATACTTTACTATAGTAAGTCTCGACATATTCGTTGTAGACATATAACGTGATACATTTACTCTCTAATGGAATAAATTTCCATTGATTTTGAGAAGTCCTAAGATAACCTAGCGGATTCATTTAATAAAGGTTTATCTAGCGAGATAGTTAAATGTGCATCGAGGGGAATAAGTTTAAAGCCTAAATAACTAAGTTACCTGATACGGAAACCTAACTTGGCGACTGGAGATCCCACGGACCAAGTTCAATAGGACAACCAGTTCTGTGTAACTTAAAATGAAGCACTTAGGAGTTTTAACTCCACCTTATTCCTATGATGCAATAAGTTCAACCTACGACGTTCAAAAAGGTTAAGCTATTGCTTTTAATGACATCTATATATTGTAATTTACAAGTGGGTTATAGTAGGATACTCTTTATAGATGCGGTCACCTATGTTAGTGTGAGCTGGGTCGGCTCGTTGAGAACTCTTAAAGGCTGAAATTCTCTAAAGCACTCACAGAACCGAAGGGTGTTCAGGGCCAAAACGAACACAACCTAGAACTTGAACAAGTTCGTTTTGTATGGTGTTAAGTTTATTGTCTTGGTTTACACAAACAGCCGACGATTCAAGATGAAATAATTCACCGATTGGCTAAGTAAATCCGATAAGCTTTAACTAGGGAAGGTTCAAGATGAAATATTTCACCTATCCCGATACTGTACTATTCACTAAGGAATTTTGACAAATAGATCTTATGCTATAAGATTGGAAGAACAATTTTATTCATGTGGGGGATTGTTGGAATTTTCATGATTTTCAATAATTAATATTGAGTAATATTAATTTAATTATGTAAAGATTAATTTCATTTATTTACTTGATCAAAATCATGAAGTAAAATGAATGAAAATTGTCTTGATTAAATGGTTAAAGTTCAAAAGATGCGCGCTCGGTGTGATCGAGTGATAGGACTAGTTTGGGTTTAGATGTCCACAAATATTACTTTTGGGGACATTTAGTAGTTAGTCAAATTATTGAACCAAAATCCAAATAATAAAATACTTGGCCCAAACCAAATTAATTAATTGGTCAAATTAATTAATTGGCCCATGACCAATTAATTAATTGGCCCATGACCAATTAATTTTCCTACGTTTTTTTAACTCGGTAAAAAGAACAGACACAACCTTCTGCTTCTTCTTCCAACCATTGCAACACTCTAATGAATCTCTATCACCTATAAACAAAGGCAGAATCTGGCCAATTCTGTACTGAATTTAATCGGCAATTAAGAGATAGTTTTTCCTATTATTCTTTTTCTTCGTCAAAGTTGCGTTCGTTGTTCAAGTACGCCGTGGGTCGAATATATAGAGTTGTATAAGAGATTGAAAAGAAAGTTTGTTCTTTTCCATTCATTTACACGTAATTATATAAGTATAAGAAACAAACCCTAAACAAACTCTCCGTATTTCTAGGAGATATAAGATAAATACAAATCAAGAATAACAACCTAATAATCTACAACTTAATAGTCAGAACGAATCTTGGACCATTGTAGATAAACTCTAATACACCCCCTGCAAGTTAAGTGTTCTGTGAAACAACACTTAAGTTGGATAAGTGCCTATGGAAAGCAGGCTTGGGAAGAGCTTTTGTGAGAGTGTCGGCCAATTGATCTGCAGCATGTATATGAGTGACAACGATTTCTTCCTTCATAACTTGATTTCTCACAAAATGAAAATCAACTTCTATATGTTTTATCTTGCTATGAAGAACTGGGTTTTGGCAGTGATAACTTGCTCCGATGTTATCACAAAAAACCTTGGGTAGTCTACATAGAGAAACCTGAAGTTCACGAAACAAGTTCATTACCCAATTTGTTTCAGCAACGGCACTCGCAACAACTCTATACTCAGCTTCGGTAGACAACCTAGCAACTGCTTTTTGTTTCTTGGAATTCCAACTGATGGGATTTTGTCCAAAAAATAAGAGATAGCCACTAGTGGAAGTCCGATCAGTAGGATTTCCTGCCCAATCGGCATCGGAGTACACATACAGATTGTGGTCGTTGTGATGACTTATTCGAAGGCCATAATGAGCTGTATGTTTCAAGTATCGTAGCACTCTCTTCACAACTTTCCAATGAGTTTCAGATGGCGAATGCATGAATTGAGATAATTTATTTACGGAATAGGAAATATCGGGTCTGGTAAAGGATAAATATTGCAACTTACCGATTACCTTTCTATATTTCGTGGCGTCAGCTGGTGTGGCTCCATCATTAACGGAGAGAGTATGGTGAGAACTCATGGGAGTGAAGACTCCCTTGCTATCTTGCATATTGAAGTCATGCAGAATATCCAAAATATACTTTGACTGTGATAACATGATTCCATCATCTTTGCGAATCACTTCAACACCGAGAAAGTAATTAAGAAATCCAAGATCTTTAAGAGAGAATGTTTTGGAGAGAGTAGAGATAACCTGCTAGATATGGTATGAGCTATTCCCAGTGTTAATAATATCGTCGACACAGACAAAAAGATAGATAGATTTATCCAAATGATTAAGGATGAAAAGCGATGGGTCTGATTCGGACTTCGTAAATCCTATGTGCAGTAGGAACTTTGTCAACTCAGTGTACCATGCTCTTGGGGCTTGTCTAAGCCCGTATATTGCTTTTCTTAATCGACATACGTGGGAGGACATATCTTCATGCTCGAAACCAGGAGGTTGCTGCATGAAAACTTTTTCATCCAAGTGTCCGTGAAGGAATGCATTATTCACGTCTAATTGATGCAACGGCCAATTTTTTTGAACTGCAATTGATAAGACAAGACGAAGTGTAGTTAGTTTAACCACCGGGCTGAATGTGGAATGATAGTCGATTCCAGCTCGTTGGGTGAAGCCTTTTGCATCTAGCCTTGCTTTGTAGCGATCAATTGTACCATCTGGATTTTTCTTTACTCGGAATAACCACTTACAAGCAATAATATTTTTATTGGAATCCCGCGATACCAATTCCCATGTTTGATTCTTCAATAGTGCATCAAATTCTGCTTTCATAGCAACTCTCCAATGAGGGTATTGGGCAGCCTGTTTGTAGGTGGTGGGTGTGAGAGGTGGGCAAAGTTGAGCCGTGTAGTCAAATAATTTTGTCGGTTTAAAAATATTGTTTTGCGACCGAGTCTATGTACATCTGAGCTGAAGAATGATGGATTGGTTTGTATTGGATGATGGGTCAGGCTGAGAAGTGGTGGCTTGGGATGAATTGGGTTGTATGGAGATGGGTAGTTAAGCTGTAGGGGGTGGAACGAGTTGCTAATTTTGGTTTGTGTTGGCTGGAGAGGAAGTGGTGTGAGTGTGTGAGGGAAGTGGGGTTGGGGGAATAGTGGTGGATGGTGAGATGGTAGGAGCTAGTAAATTACCTGGTAACGGGACACTCGAACCAGTGCCGGCCGGCGAAGCAGATGGAACCTGAGATTGCCGCTGTTGAGATTGTATCGGAATTTTTATAGGACGAGGGATATCGAAAGAGATATGAGGGGACTGAATTTTTTTCTCCAACTGATTTTGACTAACAACAACATCCCATTCAATATATGCAAGATTATCTCGCAAATTTTGGAAAAATATTTTCAAATGGAAAAATATTTTCAGAGAAATTGACATCACGAGATAAAAATAATTTGGAAGTTGTAGGATCAAAACATTGATGGCAGTGGTGTGTTAAGGAGAAACCTAGATATACACATGGTTTTGAACGTGGTGCGAGTTTATTTTCAGCATAAGGCTTGAGCCATGGATAACAAAGACACCCAAATGTTCTAAGGGACTGATAGTTGGGATCTTCTCCAAATAATTGTTTATATGGAGAGTTATTTTGTAAGTTTGGTGTGGGTAGGCGATTAATTAGAAATGTTGCGTGGTGACATGCAAATGTCCAAAAAATGCTTGGCAGTGAGGCTTGATGGAGCAAGGTGTTGGCAGTTTCAATGATATGGCGATGACGGCACCCATAGATCACTGTAAATTCGTTTAAGAGGGATATCACTGGACAATGTGTTTTGATAGAAAGGGAGTCTGTGGACTTTATTTGAGGAACAAGAATTACAAAACGAAACTTTTTCCTTTGCGGAAAATGGCAAAGAAAATTTATTCAAGATAAATTGCATTACTCAAGAGTTGGGATGGCCCAATCGTCGATGCCACAAGTGGAGAGAATGCTTGGCAATAGCAGAAAGTGATACTGGTGTTTGGAAATTCGGCCACTCGTAGAGTCTATCATTGCCCCGGCCGCACATAAGTGGAGTTCCCGAACTCAGATCCTTTACAAGAAATTTGAAAGGAAAAAATTCAATAGAGACTAAATTATCTTGGCAAAATTTAGAGACATAAATGAGTTTTTGTTTGATAGCAGGTGCACAAAGTATATTGGAGAGCTGGAAAGTAGAATTAGATGCATGCAATTGAGTAGAACCAGTATGAGTTATAGGAATCATGTTACCATCACCCATTGCTATTTCCTCCGTTCCAGTGTACTCTTCATTTTGTTGGAGGTTGTGTGGTTCGGTGGTCACATGATGAGAGGCACCCGTGTCGAGGATCCATGGAGCTGGTGACAAATTGGAAGACTTAGAGACGAAATGAGCTCGTGCTTCCATATGGTTATGTGAACGAGATCGACAAACACGAGCCGTGTGACCGAATTTTTCACAGAGTTGACATTGAACCCGTGGGATGGATTGCATAGCAGATTGAGGAGCTCCTTGAGGAGGTGGAACACGCCACTGAGTTTGGTGACGATTGGGCGGCGAGCGCCAAGGTTGTTGTTGTAGACGATTTTGTCGATTGAATCTAGAGTTCGTAGAGGAGTAGTTTCCCTTTTGAGTGTATGCGGCTGTGATAGGCGTCACCGACTTTCGCAGTTCAACATGTTTGAGAAATATTTCATGATTAAGAAGCTTGTCGAATAGCTCCTCATAAGATATTGCCGAGTCTCGGGCTTGAATAGCTGCAAATATAGCGTCATATTCGAGACCAAGACCACTCAAAATTTTGACAATAAGTTCTTCATTTGAAATAGGAGCACCGGCAGTGGCAAGTTCATCGGCAACACATCGTACTTCACGAAGATATTCAGCTATGGTTTTGGTGTCTTTCGAAACTTTGTTCAAAGAGTTTTGGAGGCTGAAAATCCTAGTATGCGACTTGTTTGCATACAAGGTGTGCAGAGCATCCCAAGCTTTTTTTGATGTGGTAGCAGCAACAATGGTTGAGGTGATGGTTGGATCAACCGATGCCATTAATGCATTGCGAATAAGTTGATCTTGTCGGAACCAAAGTTTGTAAAGTGGATTGCGAATTTGTTGATTATTGGCAGTGGTCGTTTGTCATGGAGCGAGTGTTGTTCCATCAAGATAAGAGTAGAGATCGTGCCCGTACATGAGCGAAGAGATTTGGGCTTTCCAATTGGCAAAGTTGGAAGCTCTTGTGAGTTTCATTGGCAATTGAGACGCTGGATTAAATTGAATTAATTCATCAGTGACTGCTGCAGTAGAGGCGCCGGAAGTCATGGCTGGAGGAAAGAAGAAAAAAAATGGAGTTACTCGTTGGAGTGTTTGTGGCTCTGTACCATATAGAGTTGTATAAGAGATTGAAGAGAAAGCTTGTTCCGTTCCATTCATTTACTCGTAATTATATAAGCATAATAAACAAACCCTACACAAACTCTCCGTATTTCTAGGAGATATAAGATAAATACAAATCAAGAATAACAACCTAATAATCTACAACTTAATAGTCGGAACGAATCTCGGACCGTTGAAGATAAACTCTAATAGAATATTCGTGCAAATATTCGACAACCGATCGTTGTACCCAGGGCCGGTTCTGAGCGGAGGCGAAGTAGGCGGTCGCCTAGGGCCCACGATTTTTTACGAAAATTTGGGGCCTCCAAATTATTTTATTTACACTTTATATATTAGTACTTATTTTAAAAAAAAAATATTATATATAATATTTTGGAACATCGGTTCTAAAATAAATTTAAGCTAAATGATCAATAGATATTTTTGTAAGTGATAAGGAACGTCAAATTGGATTCGAGTTGCAAAATAACTATTTAATTCGGAGAAGAGTTATTAATGGGCATTGGTGGAAATATCGCAAGAAATTATGGAAAAAAAAGGGTTTTCGACGAACTCAAATCGTAGTTGAGTACGAAACG
Source organism: Erythranthe guttata (assembly GCF_056151865.1). Lineage (NCBI taxonomy): Eukaryota > Viridiplantae > Streptophyta > Magnoliopsida > Lamiales > Phrymaceae > Erythranthe > Erythranthe guttata. The sequence continues at coordinate 5,828,225 of NC_142540.1, forward strand.
AAATCTATCTCAAGTAAAACGGCGTAAGGAACAAAACTCATGAGCAAAGCTCATGAATCACGTCAAATTTCAGCAATCCAACGTCGTTTAGACTCCTAAAAGTTCGTTTTTGCTATTTTAGGTAACTTTTAGAAAACTAATATTAAATCATAGAAAAATCGTATTAGGATTCCGTAAATTGGGTTGTTCCCAAAATTACGAGATCTACTAGAATTAGGGTTTAACTTGTTTTTGCCGTTTTTGGTAATTTTTAGTATTTTCTTAGTTTAATTAGGGTTTTTAGTTTTTTAAGTATAAATAGCTGCCTTAGGACTTTCTTTTGAGAAGAATTTCGAAATTTAATAAAATCCTTAGAGTTTTCTCTATTTTTCTGGTGGATTCCAGAGTTTTTGGTGGATTCCGAAAGTTATTTTGTTCTATAGGATTAATTCGCAGAAATTAATTCTTTACCGTGCTTCCGTTCTGCTTCAGTAAGTTTTCCTAAAAACCTTATAAAATGCCCATCGGCTAGTTATGTGTTGTGTTCTGCCTAGTAGTTTAATAATTCGTGTTAATTATCTCTTGTATACATTATTGCATGAAATTTTACAGCATCATAGGTCTATCTGTTAGGTTCACGTTGATAGGTCTTTTGCATTATTTGGTTAAGACATGAATTAATTACTAACTTTTTACAACCTCTGCTCTGAAACAGAGTCATTGTAGTATTTACAACACAATACGAAGTTTTTCTCACTCAAAAGGATTTATTCCACTTGGGATAAACTCCTAACTTACTTATGTACTTTAGTATCGAATGTTTAGATTTTTGAAACAGTAGGGAATTTATAAAGATTTTTCAAAAGTCACTCCCCTGCTTTAGATTTTCAAACTGTACAGTTGTACCATTTTAATTATTCCTTTCAAATGGCTCAAGGTATTTAAAAACTGTTTTTACTAGATTATTTAGGCCCTTATTAGAGCATGTGGTAAAAATTTCAAGTGTTTGTCATGAGCGGTTAGAGAGTTATTAATTTGTTGGATTGATAGATCGAAACTGTCCAAAATTTTCTCACTTTGCTAAAATGGGACTTAATCTCTAGTCATGCATGCATAGTTTGTGAAATTGATTAAGTGAATGTTGTTTGGTAATATGTGGTCACTCTTACTTTGATTCTAAAAGAAAAATTTGGTCGGAATTTTCTATTCCCGATTAATATATTTCAAAGTCTTCCGCTATCATATTCTAAAATACTAATTAGGTATAACTAGAAAATGGGTGTCACAATGTGTGTGTGTGTGTGTTTTAAAGCTCTTTCACCGACTTTTTTGCGCTTATTGTTTTTTACTAAATTGCTGCCTTTTGTCATGTTTTTTTTTTGCTCCATATTTTTCGGTTTTCATTTACTCGTTTTCCCCTTTCCTTCTCCTTATTTAACCATTAAAATACCACTAATTTTTTCTTCTATTTTTTTTTAAATGTCGAGTAGCAACGAAATTCTTGTACTTCATGTGAGAAGACATGTTTTCCTATTCGGAAATCACCCCAAAAATTATGCATTTAATGAACGGCATAAACAAAAATGCACAAAATCGAACAAAGGACAATTAGCAGATATATTGTCCCCCAAAAACAAAAAGAATATACCTATAAAGATATATTGTCCCCCAAAAACAAAAAGAATATACCTATAATTACAAAATCAATCCTTAAAATAAGAAATTCCCAATAATTAAACATAGTTAAGGGAATCACGCATACGCTAAGTTCACTTCAATCACAATTTCATAACAAAATCGACAAATACAACACACACTAATTATACAATTATTAAGTTTCTTACAACAAACCCCAAATGATAGAGAAGTAATTGCACATTCTGAATAAAGATGTTAAAAATTTAACCGTTGACCATAAGGTGGAGAGGGGCATTTGAGACATTTTGTAGTTCAAGCGGGCAAACTGGTACAACCCCTATAGTTCACGGGTGTAAACTGTACTTTGCCCAAAATTAAATACTCATGTGGGGATTCTCGGTCTCTTCCTCTACTTCTGCTTCTTCTTCCTGCACTTCCTCTTCTGCTTCTTCTTCTTGCGCTTCCTCTTCTTTAACTTGCTCGTCGTCTCCTTGATTTGACTGTTGGGGCAAATCGTCTAGTCCAGCATCGCGATCGAGAATTGCCGCCAAATGGGCCGAAATCTGTTTAAGACATGAATCAAAGCCATGGTAGTAATAATGCACCGAAGGAGGGACCTGATATTCACTGGATTTCGGGAACTTCGCCTTCTGCGTGTGTGGCACTACTTTCTTTCCTTGTGTGTTTTTCGAGTGTTGTTGTGCTTTCTTTTTGTGGGACTGATGATCAGCCACCAATATGTTCCGACCAACTCCTTGTGTTTGTGGCCGGAGCTCCGGCACTTGGCTCATCCCATCACCCGAACCCTAAAAAATAATAGTTGCATGTATCCAAAACAAAAGTTTTACAGCTGGGATTGCCATATATATATATATATATATATATATATATATATATATATATATATATATATATATATATATATATATATATATATATATATATATATGGTGGAACTTTGTGGGCTCATTAAGACTGTTGAATGTAAAATCTCAAATATTTAGTTTGGAAGTAGGTCAGAATTTATTTTCATTTTATTTTGAGAAAATATGTTTTGAGAAAAAAAAAAGGGGAATGAAAGTAATGTTTGTTTATATTTTGAAATTAATAAAATACACTTTAGGAGTCAAATAATGTCTAAAGTTGTTAAAAATATGTGGCTTATAAGAAGAATTTGAAAAAAAAATGAAGTGATGTTTATTTTATTTTTTTAATATAGGAGAATCATGTTTGGAGGATAAAGAAACTTTTTGAATTGTTTTGAGAATTTTTTTGTTGGAAAACTTAATGGATATGATTTCGTTTTGGGGGAACAACGAAAACAAAATTGGAATGCTTCCAAATATTCTCCTTTTCATACTCAAATAAATTAAACCCAAAATTTTCCGAACTGAAATCAGAATGAAAATAAATTTCTTACCTCGGTGAGGTCCTGTTCATCGGTAACCTCGTTTTTCGAATTGTCAGTATTGGAATTATCAATATCCTGATGATCAGTTGGAGTGCTCGATTCGTCGACCTGATGATCATGATCATGATCATCAGTTGGATGAGTAGCCGAAGAATCGCCGGCTTGAAGACTATCATCATTAGTTGGAGAGAATATGTCTTTGTCGACAAACCCAAACATGGTGATTCCAGCTTCCTTTATCATCTGGTTGTTAGCTGAGGTTGAGGGTGATCCTCGTCCTCGTCCAGTGCCCTTTTTTTCCGTTAATGCTGCAATTTTCTTTCCTCCGATCTTCAACGCCTTTCTTACTATGGAAGGAATTTTTTTTTTATTAAATATAATATTAATAGTTGTTCAAATATCAACAAACTATGTAGCACGAAAACGGGAACACGGACACGGGAAAACATGGAAACGGACTCGGGGAAACTCCGTTTTTCAAAAAGTTGGATACGGGACGTGGGGGAAATGAGTAAATAATAAAAAAAATATGGGGTGCATTTATTATTTCTAAAAAAATATTATAATGTTTAATATCGTTCCACAAATTACATTCGGGGCATATAAATTTATTTTAGTGTGGAATTAACCTCTACAAAAATATTAAAACACCACAAAAAGTGAAAAGGAGACATAATATTTAAGATGTTTTTAAGCGTATGCAATTCGTAGTTTATTGAAAATGAAATTTGGATTTAGTTTGTTTGGACACGCGTTTCCAATTTTTCATTATTATCAGAAACATCCACGAAACTTTTAAATATCTATGAAAACGGCTCCAAAATGTTTCGACAGTCATGGAGTTACGGTTTGTGAAACGTTTGCGAAACGTGGAAACGCGTGTGGGTTAAAGTTTTCGCGCATCATAGTGAGCAAATGACTTCAACTAGGCATTTTTATCGTATAAAGAGATGCAAATATACTTTTAAGTTAAAGAATGAATATGATGATAATCGCGGGTTGAAAAAAAATTAAATACAGTTTACACCCCTAAAGTATACCATCTATAATACTTGCCCCTTAAATTATCATTTGTAACACTTATGCCCTTAAGTACACAATTTTATTTGTATTTTAGATTCTAATACCTAAAATTTTTCTCTTTTATAGACATGAATAACTAAAAGAAAAATTATATTATACAACGAAAAATATTTGTTGAAAAATGCAATATTTTAAATTTTAAAACTATATAGCGATGGGTAAATATTTTACAAAAAACATCTAAATGTTGTTAGACCAATTAATCGAATATATTCATATCGACAAATTTTAAGAAATCAATACATAACTAATAGTAATCTTAAGTATTTAAATTTATTTTAGTTCATTAATTTCTTAAAATATATTTTCATTCATTATTATACCAATATATATTACTTTTATAAATTAGTTTTTTTCTATAATTTGATTTTAGTTACTTTTCTATTTTTTTGTGATTCAATAATTATCAGCTTGTGATGTTTATTATGTTATAAATTTAAAAAGTAGGGTAAATTATGAAAAAAACCCTGAACTTAGGCTAAATAACGAAAAACTTCCCACATATTCGTAATTACCAAAATAACCCTGAGGTTTGTTTCTGTCTTACACCAACCCCTTCCAGTGTGACTTTACACGGATTTTTTTTTTAATTCCAGTGAATAAACTTTACACAATTTCAGATAATTTCTTTTATTTCTCACCTATTTTAAAGATGGTATAATAGACTCTACACATTTTTTGTTAAAAACTCGATCAACAGTTAATTAAAGGGGAATTTTGGTTATTACGGATGGGTGAGGGTGTTTTTTGTTATTTAGCCTCCTAAGTTCAGAGGTGTTTTATCATAATTTATCCAAAAAGAAAAATAATTGATGTTAAGACGTGTAAGTGTTACAAATGATACTTTAAAGGGGTAAGTGTTGCATAAGATCTATTTCAGGGGTGCAATGTGTGTTTAAACCTAAAAAAAGGGAATAAAAACAATACAAACAATAAAATTAATAGTATTAATAAAACAAATTATTGCAAGAACTTTCTATGGATTGTACAGTAATCTTAAGGTAGGGCATGGGTCGGGTCAGGTTATTATCGGCCAATTACTTGCCCGACCCGACCACCCGATTTAAATTTGTTGAAAACTGAAAACCATTTTCGACCCAACCATTATGGGTCGGATAATGGTTGGCAACCGACTTTACCGGGTAAATAGTGGGTGGTTGGTTGGCCATCTATTTATTATTCTTTTCTATTTTTTTTTTATTTTTTTTTGTACAATAATAAGATGTTTAAAAAGTTTTTCAAAAGATATTCAAAATTTTTGGAAATTTATGTTTTAAAATTCTCAACTTTAAAATTAAGAGTTTTTTTATTAAAGTTTTACAATAAGTAAATATATAATTAAAAAAAGACATCCTACTTTTTTGTCTTGCAAATAAATGCATATCATTCAAACTTATTTGCAAATAAGGAAAATATTTTTATATATATCAGAATTACCCAAAACTCCTTGAAATACTAATTCAACTCTAATTTCATGATTACACCTCAATTTAGCTCAATTTCATCAATTAACCAATTTTAACCATTTATCCTCACCGTCGGTATCCGGCGTTGATTTTTCTTTTTGAATTACAAAAAAAACTATTTTTATTAATACTACTGTCTTGTCATGCAATACTATTGTCTCAAACAGTAATATTGCATACAAGACAATAATATTACTGTATTTATTAATTTTTATCGTCTTCGCCTGCATTTTTGCTGTCTCCGACCGTAATATTACTGTCTCCTGTAGTAGTATTACTGTTTGGGACAATAATATTAGTTATATAACTGTTTGGGACAGTAATATTAATAGTATTACTATTTTGACAATCACATATTTGCAATCTTAGACAATAATTTTGTTGTTAACACATTAATTTAGAGAAAAAAGTCAATATCTGAAATCGGTGGTCAACAACGGTTGACCGACCGAAAAAAAATTTCAGAAAGAAAAAATTTTCAAAAAAAAAAAAATGAACGCTAAGCAATAGTTGAGGGTATTTATAATTACCTATACCACATATGTGTGTAAGTTATTTGGTCATACCTCAGAGTACCTATAATTTACCCAAAAATAAATAGAAAACTTGGGCATTATTTCATTTTATGAAATAAGAATTTCACACACACACACACACACACACATATATATATATATATATATATATATATATATATATATATATATATATATATATATATATATATATATATATATATATATATATATATATATATATATATATATATATATATATATATCAATTTCAATTTCTATTAAAAAATCATAATCAAAATTTTCTTTAGGGTTTGCAAAATTGAAAATTTTGTTCCAATTTTCACCCTTAACGTACCTTGGTTATCCGCCCGAGTGTTCTCTTCCTCTCCATCAACTTTTTCCGTGGCGGCTGGGCCACCATCTTCTTCGTAATTTTCCATCTTTTCTCCGGGCAAATCCCCATCACCGCTCTCTTTACCTCCATCAAAGTTTTCGGCCTCGGCTGTGCCGCCATCTTTTCCTCCGTCCACGTCTGTAGCTTCTTGATCAGGCAGATCCCCATCAGTAGCCTTGGTATCTGTAATACCTTCATCACCATCGCCTCCATCAACATTTTCCGGCGGGGCTGAGCCGCCATCGTCTCCTCCGTCCACTTCTGTAGCGTCTTGATCAGGCAGATCTCCGTCAGCAGCCTTTGTATCTGTAATACCTTCATTACCACCGCCTCCATCAACATTTTCCGGCGGGGCTGAGCCGCCATCGTCTCCTCCGTCCACGTCTGTAGCTTCTTGATCAGGCAGATCCCCGTCAGCAGCCTTTGTATCTGTAATACCTTCATCACCACCGCCTCCATCAACATTTTCCGGCGGGGCTGAGCCGCCATCTTCTCCTCCGTCCACGTCTGTAGCTTCTTGATCAGGCAGATCCCCGTCAGCAGCCTTTGTATCTGTAATACCTTCATCACCACCGCCTCCATCAACATTTTCCGGCGGGGCTGAGCCGCCATCTTCTCCTCCGTCCACATCTGTAGCTTCTTGACCAGGCAGATCTCGGTCAGCAGCCTTTGTATCTGTAATACCTTCATCACCACCGCCTCCATCAACATTTTCCGGCGGGGCTGAGCCGCCATCTTCTCCTCCATGTGGTGGTGGTTCAGTAGGTTCTTTAGGCAAGTCACCCTCACCAGCCTTTGTAGTCGTACCTTGGTCGCCTCCGTTACCTTTTTCCGGCAAGGCTGAGCGGCCGCCATGATCTTCTCCTCTCGCTGGTTCGGTTGATTCTTCAGGCAAATAACCCTTCCCCTTTGTATTACTAGCTTCATGATCAACTCTACCACCGGTCTCTTTGCCGCCAGTAGTTTCTTGATCAAGAGCGTAAGTATATTTTGAGGCAGCGCCGGGAGCTCTTTGAGGCTGAGGCCCGGCGGCTGGTGGAGCAGGGTTTGGATTCACGTTAGTTGGCAACTTCATTATTTTCTTTGCCGAGAAAAGAATGCCTACGGAGAGGAATGCGAGAAAGAAAGCGCCACTTAAAGAAGCGCAAACAGCGATTAAGGTGGTGTGGTGGTTGCCGCCGCCGCTGCCGATGCCGCCTGTTTCAAGAGCATTAAATGGCGGAGAACTGGGAACTGGTGAGAAGTAATTATTAGGTGGTGGTGGTGGAGCTAATAGAGGAGGATATAATGGGGGATGTGACTTTGGCGATGGATGAACATAGTATGGCGGAGATGCTGGTGTTTTCGGTGGCGGCGGTGCGGTGGTGTGTTGAGGAGGTGGGCAGGAAGTTTGCTGGTTGGGAGGCGGCGGTGGGGGGAGAGCAGTATTGCTTGAAGATGGTGGGGGTGGAGAAGTATTAATGCATGGACAATTCAAGTTCTTGATGCTCTTAACATAAGGCATTTTTATATGTGTTTTATGGTCATAAATATTATAATGTATATATATATGGACAAATAGCAAAGAGGGATATTATGGAGTTAATACAAATTGGTCCATACAGAAACCAGTTTTAAAAATAAATTCATTCTAATGTCTTAACTCTAAAATACTCTCAAGGCATCTCCAATTGATCTCTAAACTCAATAGGGATTGTACCTAAAATTTCTAAATATTTTCCTATATTTGGGATTGTATATAGATACTCCAACCTAAAGTTAGCCCCATGGTAAACTAATCAAAAAAAAAAAAAAAAAACAATTAGAATATCAAATTTATACTTTTGTGGTTGAAATATTTATTTTTGTTGCTTAAAATATTTATTTTTGTTTTTTGAAACAAGAAAATAAACAAAATATTTTCTTTTTGTAGGTGATACATATATTAAAAAATTAAGATAATGCAAATAAAAAATAACTATAGAAAATTTAATGTACAAAATTAAACTATAAATGTATTTATAGTATGAAATAATTTATAAATTGATAAATGAAATTAATTTTATAGAACTCCTCATTGGAGATGACTTTTACTATTAGAGACCTCGAGTCTCTAACTCCGTCTTTAAAATAAAATTTAAAGACTCATTTTGGTTACCATTGGAAATGCCCTTAGTCTAGGTCGTATGAGAGACCGTTGTGCATGAGTGGAATTCAAGTGGGAAGAAAGATGGTGGGTGATTAGGGCTTATTAGGAAATTATAGATATTGCAATTGGGTACCTAAAACTAACACTGTTTATATTTTTAGTTGAAATATTAATTAAATGAATAAAAGGGTTTTATGTCATTTCTAAGTTTTACGAGGAGGTTTTTGGCTTTGACTTATAATTTACAAGGGTTCTTTTGCTAGTTAGTTTTACATATGGGATTTTTGTGCAATTTGAGATAACACAACGGTACTAATTGCAATTTACTCTACTTTTTTTCTTAAGTCCATCCTCCCTCCCTTTAATTTAAGGTTTGGATTTCGCCGGCATGAGTGTAGTTCAACTGGTTTCGGGAGTGGTAAGTTGGATTAAAGATCACGATCGAATCTTGACAGCCGCAATGTGGAAATTTCAACTCCAATGAGGGGGTTGGTTTCTTGTGGGCACCAAGTCCGGGTCCGCTACCCTGTGAGGCCTTGAGTTACCGTGATTTACATTCCTATATCAAATACTTATCGGGTCAATGGATGGGGGCCCTGGGGGCGAGGTATTTCCCCTTTTGGAGCAAAAGTCTGGATTTCTCCTACAGTTCTCACCACTACGCGTGCCTCAAATTTCTCCTTATTTGTCAGGCGAATTGCGGCCACCCCTGAATTATGGTTAAATTACAAAATTTCCCTCATGTTTGGGTAATTATAGTCACCTCTCAACTATGTATTATCTTACGAAAAAACCCCTCCAAAGGTAAATTTTGGGATGTTAAATCGGTAAAAACCGAACTGAAATTTCGGTACGCCAACATTCATAACGTTTAGCAAATTAAATATACGATTTGGTTCGGTAAATAACCAAATTACATAAATTTTATTGTAAAATTATTTAAAAGGACGGGGTGGCTGTAATACCCAAACAATAGGGGTTTTTTCGTAATTTGACCATACCTCAAGGGGGTGACCGTAATTGGCCCTTATTTGTATGCTATTGTTTGCACTTGATCAAATGTTCCTTCGACCCTACACCTGGTGAAAACATCATGTGAGTCTTCTGCTGACACGTGTATTTTTTTCATATTCTTCTAAAATCCCTATAGATTAACTCTAGTAGGGAAAAATATAATAAATAATTAGATATAACACGTGTGAACAGAAGACCCATCCAATATTTATCGCTGAGTGAAAAGTCGAAAGAACCCTTGATCAAATCATGTGGTTAGCCAAATGTATTTAGAAATCTCTCAAGTATATATTTCATCTTTAGTCCTTTATTTTTGAAATGCATCAATTTCATTACTCGCCTCCCGATATTAATCCCAAACTCATCATTTGCTAATTATTTTTAATATAAATCTTCTTATTTAGAGCAACTCCAACAAAAAAAAGAAAGAAAAAAAATACTAAAATGAGTTATCAAATATTTATTTAATATTTAATAATTAGTTGATACCTAAATATTCTTTTTTCCTCCATCATATGTATCATATAGTTCTTACTTAAAAGTAATTAAAGGAATTATATATTTAATAAACACATGTCATATCTAGGGATGACTACGGGTCAGTTCTGGGTTGGGTTTGTCTAAACCCGAGATCCGGCCAGTGAAAATAATATAAAATCCAGATTCGCCCTAACCCGGTATAGCTTAGATCCAGACTCGCCCAAACCTATACCCTAATTAAACAATTCAGACCCGTCAGACCCGTTAACATAAAAAAAATATGTTATTTTCTTAAATTTCATAATATTTTGCTTCTATATGCTAACAAAATAATCTAAAAATTAAAATACAATATTTTAAAATACTTCTACAAGTGATATAAAGTGAACAATAAATTTATATGATTAATTATATTTAACTTCTACGATAAATAATGTTCAAAAGGAAAGACGGCTAGCGGTAGTCGACAACCTACGAGAAATGAGATTAAATAAAAGGATTAAATACAAAAACACCCCTGTACTATGGATTTTGTATCGTTTACCCCCTGTACTACACATAAATACAAAAACCCCCCTCACATTGCATTTTTCCCAAAATATGACGAAAATACCCCTACTCAAGCATATATATATATATATATATATATATATATATATATATATATATATATATATATATATATATATATATATATACTTATATTGAGCCATTTTCCACTATGTATTTTACCATTTTCAGTCAATTTTACGTTGAAAATTTTGGTATTTATACTTTTTTCTCCAAAACATCTAAAAGCTTACATTTTTTTTTATTTTCTAAATAAAACCTTTTATTTTTGTCATTTCGAGTTTCTTCATTTTTTTTTCTTAAATGTCTTCCGGTAGTTCAAACATTCTAAGATTACAAACATCTTTACAATCCTATTATTGTTGAGAATTTGAACTACCGGAAGACATTTAATAAAAAAAATGAATAAATTCAAAATGACAAAAATAAAAGGTTCTATTCAGAAATTTAAAAAAAAATCTAAGTAATTAAATGTTTTGAAGGCAAAAATAAAGAAATAAAAATTTCCCAAATAAAATTAACCGAAAATGTTAGAAAATATAGTGAAAAATGACTCAAACAAACCCTTATATTTATAGGTTTAGCAGGGGTATTTTCGTCAAATTTTGGAAAAAATATAATAACAGGGGGGTTTTTGTATTTATGTGTAGTACATGGGGGTAAATGATATAAAATCCATAGTACATGGGTGTTTTTGTATTTAACCCTAAATAAAATGAAATGGTGAAAATAGGTAAATGAGAATAGACACGACAAAAATTGAAAGTTTGATAAATGAATTCATAAATTAATTTTTATATATAGATTAATTATAAAATATAACATATTTATACGGGTTGGTTCTCGGTTGGTTCCAATATGACCCCTAACACGACCGGTTCTAAAAACTTAAACCCATTACCCGACCCATAACAATTTAACTTACGCAGATCCGCCCCAAACGGGTAGGTTCCGGGTCTAAGACCCGGCAAACCGGCCCGTACCTATTGCCATCCCTAGTCATATCCTAATTGGTTAGAGCAACGCCAATGTGAGTATTAATGGATTATCAAACCCATAAACAACCTTTTTGATATCTGAAAATTAAAAATCTCTGTTCCAATGGGAGCATCAAATTAATGGGTAAGTATTTTGATATTCTACCTCTTTGTATGTAAAAAATATATCATGTAAATTGAGTTATCAAAAAAATAACCACCTAAACATCTAATCACAAAATGACACGTAGCAATTACAAATAAAACCATTAAAAAACTTTCAATTGATTATTAATTTTGATAACCATGATTGGAGTAGATAAACTATAAATGCATAATGAATTTTCATCTTGATAATCAAATGGGTATTTATAATTCAATTTTGATGTTCAGCATTGAATTAGGTTGTTAGATTATGTAAACTTCTAGTTGATATTATTTATCCAGGATGTATTTTTACATGTGAATAATTAAATTAACAAAATAAAACCTCATATGATAACTCCATTGGAGTGCCAATTTATTAGTTTGAATTATCAAAATGGTGGTAAAGGATTTTAAAACCCCATTTAATAACCCGATTGAAGTTGCTCTTAGAGCGTATTTCTCATAAAATAAATAAGATAAATTTTACCAATTTACCTTCTCAAGTAAAGCCACGTAAAACCTAATAATCTAGGGTTTTGGAGTAAGAAAAAAATTAGCAAAAAATATAGAGAGAAATCAAAACATTCCATAATTAAACGGAAAGATGCTTTTTTCTTTGTTACCATAATATCCTTTATTAAAGAATTATTTTTCGTATTTTAGTTTGTTTTCGTCAATCGTTAACAAAATTGTTTGAAAATGAATAATTTGATACAATTCTGTGATACGTAAGAGCAACTCCAATGGCAAAGTATTAATTCATCAAATATTAATTTGATGCTCGTTTTATTATTTTGATACTCATTTACTCCAATCGTAAGCATTGAACGAAACGTCAAATTTTAATTATAAGTATAAATATATTTAAAATTGACACATGTCAATTTATAATTGGTTTGTTGAGAACTTGAGTAGTTACTTTTTTTATACCTCTTTTTCGAGGATGCATTTTTGCATCTACGGAAGTCGAATATCAAAATAACTACCGATTTAATTTCATCATTGGAGATGAAAATATAAGTTTGAAGCATCAAAATAGAAGTTATACCATTTAGTTCCTCCATCCGAGTTGCGCATAGGACTATTTTGATACATTGTATAAATTGGGGGTTAAAAGTGAGACAAACTATGTAATATAGGGATTAACAATGAGATTCCAACATCTGCTATATGATTATTGATAAGCTCAGAAAAAGTTTAGTGTAGTCAAATCCAAAATCACTTTAAAGAATATATTGTCGGTTAAATAATTCAACTTTTAAATAATTGAATATGAAAAAACGTGCGGACCGAGTTTTGAAATATGAAAATCATTGTTGAATTATATTTTTTGTTGACTTAGACTTGAAGTCGTCTAAGAGGGTGTTTGGCTAAGCTTATTTTAAACAGCTGATAAGCTCTTACGTCTGATAAGATATTTTTAGAGTTGATAAGCTGTTACGTCTTATTTTTATGATTAATTTTTAGAGTGTTTGGATAATTAGTTTATTTCTTATTTTTACTCATTATAAGATCTTAAATAAAAAGGTGGGGTAGATGTACTTATTTAAAAAGATCTTATTTGGTCTCCAACAGCTTAATTTAAAAAATATTAAGATCTTTTTTAAAAAAATTACCAAACACTTTGTAAGAGCTTATAAGCTCTAAAACATCTTATAAGCTCCTTTTAACATCTTATAAGCTTAGCCAAACACCCTCTAAGATAATAAAAGGAAAAAATATTTTTGATGGATGATAAATTATTGCATATAACAAACCACTTAAAATATGAGATTAGTGGGAAATATGATAAATTATTGGATAAAATAAACCACTTAAAATTCTTAAACATAAAGACGAGATTTGAAAAGTCACCATTGTAAAATGAAAAGATGTTTGAAATTGACACATAAACAACCATTAATTAGTGCAAAATATGTTTATAGTTTATGCAACAAAAAATGCACCGATCGAGCTGAATAAGCATACGATTACTAGAACTGGAGTGTAAACGAGCTTGGCTGTTTTGGCGAGCTTAAGCTAGAATTCATGTTGACGGGCTCGAGCTCCTCGAGTATTTTTGTTTTTGGTTCGAACTCGAGCCTGAGCCTATTTATTGTATTTTTATTATTATTAAGATTATAGAATTTTCTTATTATAATAATGATCAAATATTCGAAATTAAAAAATTGACCTGTAATTTAGTTTTTAATTATTTCTACGAATTTATTATTTTATGTTATATTAGTTATTTGAATTTTTTTTTTTTTTACCTAAGAATGAATTCGGGCTCGACAGTCGACTCGTCAGAAAGGTCGAACTCGAAAATTCGAGTTCGAGTTGATATTTTCAAGTGAATTAAATTATTAGGGTATTCAAATAGGTGCATGTTAGGAATGAATGCGTTTCTCCTCAAACAACACGTCTATTTATGAAATAACTCTTTCACAAATAATATATCCATTCACAAGAAGACTCTTAAATACGTATATATAAGACAAAACCTGATCAATTTTACACAAGATATAACAAGACCTTAAAGAAAGTCTTTCTAATATTAATTTTATTTTTGTCGAAATTTTGTTTCTATGTTTTGAGTACGCAGTGGGCTTCGAATTTGTGCAAATACCGAAGTGTATCTTGAGACACTACCGGGAGAGATTGTTGCACCGTAGACAGCCTAAAAAAATTCTCTTAAGGACATTACTTTTACAAGCCTCAGTCGATTTATCGTTTTTTGTATTTCTGGTTAATTTATACTTCCAGGTAAGTGCAAATGTTAATTAATTACTTAAGCAGATTATTATTTACACCAACACGAGTTCGAGCTTTTACCGAAACGGCTCACCGAGCTCACGAACCGGCACAACTCATTTACAATCCGTACATACAAAAGGGCAACGTATTGTACATTTTCAAAATCGTTATTTTTCGAAGAGTTAGTATTTCCAGTGTTGTTGGATCCATCTGTTTATCACTTTTGTATCATTTCAATTAGCACTGACGAATGACGATGACATATGACAATTTAAATCAACCGGGCCAGGATTTTGTGACTACTTTTTCTCAATCAAAAAAATAAATGAAATAATAAAGAGATAAGCTAAGGTTGTAGCTTTATAAGTCTTTTTTTAATCAAAAGACAATGAATGTAGCTTTATAAGTCTTTTTTTAATCAAAAAGACAATGAAGTAGGGCAACATGCATATCACGTGAGTTTAAATTAATTTTCGAGGTTTCAAAACGATTCAAAGTTTTAACCAATATTTTAAAAATCGGACTGAACACTAACTATTTATATTTAATATATATAGTAAATAAAGTAGATTTTCTTTCATAAACATTATTACTTATTTTTAATTAAAACGTAAATCAAGCTTATTTTTCTTATACACATAGAACATATCAATACACGCACATATCACACCGATACGGTTCGAATATTATAGAAATTGTAATCTAAAAACTATATGTTTTCCAATTCAAAAAAAAAAAATAATTACATTCCTTTTCGAGTATGCAGTAAGAAATACGTTGTGTTAACTATTTTATTTGTTTATTTAAAAAAAATGCACAATTTTGGGCAAAAATATATGACTGTCATTCAGGTACGTTCCGATACTAGTTGAAACACGTGGACTATTTCCACATTGTGTTTTTAACCTTCTTATTATCTAAACTAAATTTTAGTTAGTGGGTTAAGTAGTGCTTAGTGGATTAAATTGTGGAATTTATTTTAACTTCCAAACTAACCCACTAACCCACTTTCTTGAGTGCTCTTGTGGTTGGTTTTCTTGCAGATCATGGGCTGAGGAGTGGAAGCTTGGCAAGTCTATAAATACCAAACTCAAGACTCAAAAATGGGGTAGATTTTGAAGAAACAAAAAGAGTGCTGAAGTTTTAATCTCGAGAATTTTAGTGTGTTTCTAGGATCTGTTGTACGTACTCCTTATGAGTACATTCTTTGAAATCTAGAATTTTGAATATTTTTCTTTTAGTATCTAGATTTGATTGTAAGAATGATCATGAGAATGATTCATTTGTAAGGAAGAAGTTTTCGCACCTCTTCCGTTTGTATTATTGGAATACTGATTTTAATATATTCTTTTTCCGTCCTGTAAAGGGCAAGTTCACAAGTATTTACTTGCGAACATTTTTAATTATGAGTATTGTTCTTTTTATTTCCGCTGCATGTTTGTTCAAGTGTCATAACACTTAAGACAACACCTCTGTATTAAACAAATTCGGGACCATAAATTCTTTCAATTGGCATCAAGAGCCAACACTTGACGTATACTAAGTGTGTGTTCCTATTTTCTTTTTCAGAAACGAATTCGTGATGGATACTCGGATGACAGCTTCTATGCGACCTTCTGTACTCGACGGCACAAACTACACCTACTGGAAAGTCAAGATGAGGGCGTACATCAAAGCCATTGATGAGAGAGCCTGGAGATTTATTCTCACTGGATGGAAGCCACCAACTATCACAGATGCGGATGGGGATGTGTTTCCAACACCAGAATTACGGTGGACACCAGACGATCTATCAAATGCTAACCAAAACTCAAAGGCGTTAAATGCGATTTTTAATTCAGTAGATTTAACAATGTTTAAATTGATCTCATTGTGCACTTCTGCGAAGGATGCTTGGGAAGTTCTTCAGCTACATTGTGAGGGATCAGACAGTGTCAGAAGAACTAAGCTCAGACTACTCTCTTCCAAATTTGAGAGACTGAGAATGGAGGAAACTGAAACAATTTCTCAGTACAATGAGAAATTGATTGATTTAGCTAATGAATTTCAATCCTTAGGTGGTCCTTTGAGCAACGAGACACTGGTGAATAAGGTATTGAGAACTCTTCCAGAAAGGTTCAGCATGACGGTTACTGCTATTGAAGAGGCCAAAGATACATCATCTCTACGGCTGGACGAATTAATTGGTAGTCTAAAGTCTAGAGAGATGAACTTTGAAGATCAAAGAAAGGAGAAAGGAAAGGCTATCTCAAATGCACTTCAGGCAGAATTAGAGAAGGAAGATGTTGCTCCGGAATATGATGATGATGCAGAGGAATGTCTCAACAATGTTGCATTCCAAATTCAGAAATTCAATAGGGCATACAGGCGCAGTGGAATCAAGCCCAGACAATTATTTCCAGATGGCTCTCCACAAAATCGACAAACTCAGCCCCGGAACAGATTTACTCCACAGAGAACATTTCCTCAAACATCTTCTCAAAACACTTTAAAAAATTCTTCATTTGTTCGTTCAAATTCTGAACCACCTAACTTGGATCACATTAAATGCAGGGCTTGTTCAGGATTTGGACATTATGCTAATGAATGTGCAAATACCTTGAGAAGAAGAGGAATGAGTTTGATTTGTGCTGTCAGTGATGAGGGGGAAGAGCAACCTGAACAGACAGAGGAAGAGCAATCCACTAAACAAGCTCTCTCTGTCAGATATATCACTGGAAATGCTTCTGAAACAGAATCACAAGGAGTTTCTCTGGATGCTGCAACACTTTCTGAAACACTTTCAGTAACTGAAATTTATGAGTTAAATACTGATCATTATACATGTTTAAACTCTATTTCTTTAAATGCAGCAGAATCCAGTATTGAAGCAGTTAGTGATGAGGAAGAAATGTGTAAGAAACTGGTTCTTGACCTGGAGAAGAAGACTCAAGCTCTAGATGCAGCCAACAAGGAAAACTCCTCCCTTAAAGAAACAATCACACATTTGGAGGTTGGAATCACCAAGAAGCATCTTGAAATGGCAAAGGTGAAAGATGAACTCAAAAAGGCAACTCTAGCAATCAAGAGGATGAATACTGGCACAACTAAACTCGAAGAGATTGTGTCAATGGAAAAGCATTACAAACATGAAGGGCTAGGGTTCAAAAAACAAATGAAGCCAGTAAAGAAGAAAGAAATTGTCTTTGTAAAAGAAAAGGGTGCAAACAAAAAGGAATGCAGGAAGTCCACAGTCACCACTCCAGATTCCAGAATAAGAGGTTATGTTTGTCATTACTGTTTCTCACCAGGACACATTCGTCCATTTTGTGAAAAACTTACTAGTTACAAAATGATGTATAAAATAAGCCACATCACTCCAAGGAACACCTCAAAGAAAAAGGTAGAATTTACCAAAAAGGAGTGTAAAATATGGACTCCCAAAGGTAAACTCTTGTGCAAGGCAGTATACACCTCTTTAAATGCTAACATTTCAGGTTCATGGTACTTTGATAGTGGATGCTCTAGGCACATGACTGGAACAAATGAATTTCTATCAAACTACCACACACTTAATGGAGGACGTGTAACCTATGGAGGAGGAGCTAAAGGCAAAGTGGTTGGACGTGGAACACTCAGTATTGAGGGACTTCCAAAGCTTTCAAATGTCCTACATGTCGAAGGATTGGGGTCAAACCTCATCAGTATCAGTCAATCGTGTGATGATGATCTACGTGTAGAATTTTATAAATACTGCTGTTCTGTGTTTGATAATCAAAATCATTGTGTACTGACAGGTTCCAGATCAATGGATAATTACTATCAAACAGTTGACAGCATCTCATGCAAGAGCTCAAGAGTAAGTGAAGTAGAGCTGTGGCACCAGAAAATAGGACACACAAACTTCAAAAATCTGAAGCTGCTCAACAAGTACAATGCCATAAGAGGAGTACCAGATCTCAAGATCAAGGATATTCCTATATGTGGAATGTGCCAGAAGGGAAAGCAAACCAGAGTGCCACACAAAGTGTTGCAACACGTTGGTACCACTATTTGTTTTGAACTTGTACATATGGATCTTATGGGTCCTATAGAGGTAGAAAGTCTAGGTGGTAAAAAATATGTCTTTGTATGTGTTGATGATTTTTCAAGAAATACTTGGGTGATGATGAGTGCAAAAAATCTGTCTAAAAGGTTTTGGGCTGAGGCTGTCAACACAGCCTGTCACATCTCAAATCGTGTGTATCTAAGATTAGGATCTATGATGACTTCATATGAAATTCTTTATGGTAAGAAACCTAATCTAGAATACATGCATGTCTTTGGATGTGTCTGCTATGTTCTAAATGATAGAGATCATCTAGCTAAATTTGATTCAAAAAGTGATTTGAGTTTGTTTATGGGATACTCTAATAACAGTCATGCTTATAGAGTATATAATCTAAGAATTCGAACCATTATTGAATCTGTAAATGTGGTATTTGATGACTTTGCTGATCTCCGCAGTAAAACAGCTGAAGATGAAGTTGATGACTTAATTGCTGAAAGAGAATCAACCGAAGAAGACACTTCTGCCACATCCGACTCAGTACATCCTACAGAGAATACAGAGACTGAATTGCAGCCAACCTTTGATGTCTGCAGAAAGGAACCATCAAGTAGAATCCAGAAAAATCACCCATCTACTGAAGTAGTGGGAGATATCTTTGATGGAATAAGAACCAGAAGAAAAGAGAGAGTGAATTACAGAGATATGGTAAGATTTGCAAATTTATCTTCTGAATGTGCACTAACTGGTACTACTTGTTTTGTGTCTTCAGTAGAACCAAGGAATATTGCAGAAGCTCTGAAGGATGAATTCTGGGTCAATGCAATGCATGAAGAGTTGAATTAGTTCATCAGAAATGATGTTTGGTACTTAGTTCCCAGACCAAGCCATGTAAATGTGATAGGAACTAAGTGGATCTTCAAAAACAAAACTAATGAAAAAGGTACAGTGGTTAGAAATAAGGCTAGGTTAGTAGCACAAGGTTATACTCAAATTGAGGGTATAGACTTTGATGAGACTTTTGCTCCAGTAGCTAGAATTGAATCTATTAGGTTACTTCTTGCTATAGCCTGCTTTCTTAAAATCAAACTATATCAGATGGATATCAAAAGTGCATTTCTGAATGGGGTCTTAAATGAGGAAGCATATGTAGAACAACCCAAGGGTTTTGAAGATTCTGCCAAGCCTAATCATGTTTTCAAGCTTAAGAAGGCACTTTATGGTCTTAAACAAGGTCCTAGAGCTTGGTATCAAAGACTCACTGACTTCTTACTTGAAATACAGTTCAACAGAGGAGAAGCAGACAGAACCCTATTTGTTAGAAGAACTAATAATCATATCATTATTGTTCAGATATATGTTGATGATATTGTTTTAGGCTCTACTTGTGCTAACCTTTTGCAGTCTTTTGTAGATTCTATGTCTCACACTTTTGGAATGAGCATGGTAGGGGAGTTGAATTACTTCTTAGGACTCCAAATCAAACAGACAGGTGAAGGAATTTTTGTAAATCAAAAGAAGTATGCTCTCAATCTGGTCAAAAGGTTTGAGTTGGAGTCAGCCAAGCACATGAAAACTCCAATCGGTTCCAGCCAAAAACTGTCCAAGGATGATGTTGCAGAAGATATTGACAGCACTCTTTACAGAAGCATGATTGGAAGCCTTCTGTATCTAACAGCAAGCAGGCCTGACATTATGTTTAGTGTTTGTGTGTGTGCCAGGTACCAAGCTAATCCCAAAGTCACTCATCTTAAAGCTGTGAAAAGGATTATTAGGTATGTTGCAGGTACAGTAGACTTAGGGATTCAGTTTTTCAAAGACACTAATTCAAATTTGATAGGTTTTAGTGATTCTGATTGGGCTGGGGATATTAGTGACAGAAAAAGCACCTCAGGTGCATGTTTCTTTTTGGGGAATAATCTGGTTTCTTGGTTTAGTAGAAAGCAAAATTGTGTATCTCTTTCAACAGCTGAATCAGAATATGTAGCTGCTGGAGGATGTTGTGGTCAACTAATTTGGATGAAACAAATGTTGGGAGATTATGGGTTGACCAGTGATACCCTGACCATATATTGTGATAATTCAAGTGCTATTGACATTTCAAAAAATCCTGTTCAACACTCACGAACTAAACACATAGATATTAAACATCATTTTATTCGTGATATAGTTGAGAAAAATATAGTGTGCTTAAAGTACATTCCTACAGAAGATCAGCTGGCTGACATCTTTACACAGGCATTAGATTATGAGAGGTTTTCTAAACTCAGAAAATCTCTCGGGATGTGTACTCAATAAACATGTCCTGAAATATGTTGCAGCACCTCATCAAATATCTTAAGCTGCAACATAATTTACTGAAGCTTAGCTTCTATAAATAATGACTTCACTATGATGGATTATTTTCTAAATAAGTAACTGGAAGTCTTTCACCTTGAAACGTGATCATGCTTCATGTAAACATTTAGGGAATAATTACACTCACATAAGTCAAACTCCTCTATTTTGATAGTCATATCTTAGTAACTGAGGAACCTTCAAACTGAACACTTGATCATGTTCCATGTGAATTGTTTGACTTGAAAATAAGAGTTAAAAAAAAAAAAAAAAAATTATATATATATAATAAAATCTATGCCTCATAGCCAATTTTTTTCTCATTATTAATCATTAATAAATATGTTTTTTATTTTTTGTGAATATTTCATGAGTGCTACGGTTTTTATTTTTATTTTTATTTTTATTGAATTATCCCTATTTATATGGGTCATGGGTACATGGGTTAGTCTTTCATTTTCCACTAAGTCCACTCCTTATTGTGCCATGTGTCACGGTTTACTTTAAACTGCCAAAGAAACTTTTATTCTCCTTAATCACACTTTCTCCAAGAAAAACGCACACCACTTCTTCACCTTCTCCACTTCAATTTTTTTCTTTCTTCAGCAAAATTAGGGCTTATAAATTTCGTGCTTCTTCTCTCAAAAATTCACACTCAAAATCAAAAGCACAAAGAAACAATCTTTCTTTACCTACTGTATCATGGCATCTCCTCCTAGAAATCCTCTTCCAGTCGCCGTTGATGATGTCCACAACGATGCTGCAGCACCTGAACCAGCAGACCCAAATCTGGCCATCATCGTTCATCCAATACACCTTTAAGCTGTACCAATCAGCTACATTGAGCCGGAGATGAGCTGAACCCGATCGACCCACACAACTTCGAGTTCGTGGGTCCCTCTTCCACTGCCGGAAGGTTTCGAACCCGCCGGTCCAAGCGCATGAACCCCTTCCCAGATCTGAATATTGCAGGGTCACAACGCCGGAGGGGAGAAAACTCTCACAGAAGATGAGGCAGAGGTGGAAGAAGAGGAGGCAGAGGTGGCCGCACTCCAGCTAGGTCAAACCCTCCAAGAGGTCTTCATTTGGTTGATGAAGACACAGATGATGAAGAAGGAGATCCTACCTTTGCAGAACCGGAGGCCCAAGCTCTATCCTCCAGCTCCTCTGAGTCATCATCCAAGGACTCACATCCCCCAGTATCAACTCAGAGGGAGACATCTCAGCCTAGCATGGCAGCAGCAACCTCTCAACATCCTGTTTCTGAAGGTGTTGCTGCACATGCTCCAGAAGATGCTGCTGCACCCACTGTCTCAGCAAATGCTCCTCAGAATGCTGCTGAGGATGCTGCTCCTTATCAGGATGAAGAAATGCCTGATTTTTCTGGGATATCATCTGCATAGCATGTTGACATTCCCACTGTTGATGCTCAGGATTTCACCACTACTGAAGAAACACCATCAGCACCTCATGCAGACCCTCTGGAAACTCTGGCAGAAGCAGCAGTTCAAGCAGATGCATCTCCTCCTCAGGCTGAAGAACAAGAGAAAAGTGATGACAGCTGGGAGGTTCCTCTAGCTGCTTTTCGCAAAAATTTGCCCTCCTCAGATTCAGACAGCGAATCTTCTGAAGACTCTTCTCAGCAGGAAGAAGATGTTGCCCTACCTGTTGCATCACCTGAACCAGCATACATTCCAGATGAGCTTGAAGATTCAGAAGAAGAGGACTCCTCTGAAGAAGAAGAACCAGACTTGGATGGCAAGAATTTGTCAACCCCTTTTGAGGTAAACAATGCCTTCAGACCTAATTTTTATTATGAATCTGATTCCATTTTGATTCCTCAAGTCATGAATTGTCAATTCATTGAGGAAAAAGAAAATTTCCAAGGAAGAGTTTGATAGGCATAGGATCACTGCTTTTCTTCATCAAAGAAAAATTCTTAGCCTAGTCGAGATTGCATGCTCCTATGATCCCACTGTTGTGAAGGAATTTTATGCCAATTTGCAAACCTCTTTTTTGAAGAAGAACTCTCCAAACTTTGGCAAAGTTTTTGTGCGAAATTCCATCTTCTCCTTTTCTCCCAAAATTATCAACTCTCACTTACAAACTCCTACTGTGATTGATGAGGATAATTATGGTGATTTTACTGAGCTTTGTATAGTTATTTCTGGAAACCATTTAAGAAGTTGGCCTGCACACCCCAGAAAATTCAAGGTTTCTCAACTCACTGCCTTTTATTCTGTCTTGTTTAGACTCACAGTGATGAATTGGATTCCATTAAAAAATGTCTCTGTGGTAACTAAACCTCATGCAGTACTCATGTACAAATTGGGGATGGGATTACCAGTTGATTTTGGCAAACTGTTCTTTAATACTATTGGTCATCTTGCCCAGAAAATTTCACCTTCTACTCATCTTCCTTATCCTTCTCTCATCTATTCCATTTTACTCTCTCAAAACTTGGGCCAAGATGACTCAGAATATCTTCACACTCCACAAGGCATGATCAGTGTTTCTCAAAATTTTCTAAAAGCTCCTCATGTCCAAGATCTTCCCTGGAATGGAGATAATTTTCTCTCAACTGAATCAGGTCAAAATAATCTTGGTACTGAAGGTGTTGCTCCTCATGTTGACAACACTCCTAACATTCTTGTTTATGTTCCTAGAGATCTTCTGTTACAACATCTTACTCACTCTCTAGCTCAGATTACTTATCACCAGTCCATGGTGGACATGCTCCAAAAGACTCTTTCTGATCAAAAAGAGAGAGAAAAACATCATGAAGCTGAAGCAGGGACTTCTCACCCTTTGGATGCCAGAGGCAGAGAGCAAGGAGTTAATGAAGAAGGAGCAAAGAATGAGGGTGAAGCTCAAGGAGTAGAGGAAAGCAGTGGATCCAGTGCGAGTGATGGAGGAGCAGCAGCTGATACTGAGGAGACTTTGGATATTCTACTTTAGTTGTTTTCATGAACAATAGTTTGATTTTGTTATGTTCTGTTTTTATTTTCCCTCTGAACTTTTGTTTTAGGACTGCACTTTGGTTATTTCCTTTTCTTTTAAATTTTGTTGGACTACCTTGCTGAATTTGTTTTGAATTATTTTCTATCTTTTTGGTATTATCAAATTCAGGGGGAGTTCAAGCAATATCTCAGGGGGAGCTTTAGCTAAAATTTAGTTTTGATCAGAAAGTTAAAAAGGGGGAGTTTGAAACACGTGGACTATTTCCACATTGTGTTTTTAACCTTCTTATTATCTAAACTAAATTTTAGTTAGTGGGTTAAGTAGTGCTTAGTGGATTAAATTGTGGAATTTATTTTAACTTCCAAACTAACCCACTAACCCACTTTCTTGAGTGCTCTTGTGGTTGGTTTTCTTGCAGATCATGGGCTGAGGAGTGGAAGCTTGGCAAGTCTATAAATACCAAACTCAAGACTCAAGAATGGGGTAGATTTTGAAGAAACAAAAAGAGTGCTGAAGTTTTAATCTCGAGAATTTTAGTCATGTGTTTCTAGGATCTGTTGTACGTACTCCTTATGAGTACATTCTTTGAAATCTAGAATTTTGAATATTTTTCTTTTAGTATCTAGATTTGATTGTAAGAATGATCATGAGAATGATTCATTTGTAAGGAAGAAGTTTTCGCACCTCTTCCGTTTATATTCTTGGAATACTGATTTTAATATATTCTTTTTCCGTCCTGTAAAGGAGAAGTTCACAAGTATTTACTTGTGAACATTTTTAATTCTGAGTATTGTTCTTTTTATTTCCGTTGCATGTTTGTTCAAGTGTCATAACACTTAAGAAAACACCTCTGTATTAAACGAATTCGGGACCATAAATTCTTTCACTAGTGCTCAACTGGTCAAACCAATCCAAGCAAGACAACACATCGCGTTTTAATCGGTTCAACCGGCCGGTCCGATCCAGATTTCAAAACACGGGTTTAACTGATTGAATAAAATTGTTGTAAATTATAGTTCTTTTCCTTTCTAAATGATGAAATTATTATAACGAATTAAAATTTGGGAAATTAGCTACGAGTTTCTAATAATAGTAGGACTATAGTTTGGCAAATCTTTTTCAAGCTATAATTAGCTCTTTGTGTTTATCATTTGTAATTTTCGAAGTCCTTTTTGAATATTTCGTAACTATTTCACCTTGGATTTCTCAAAAAGTTCAAACGAGAATTCTAATTAAAATTGTAATTTTTCATAAACTAAACCCACAATTTGTCGCATCCATTCACGAACTGGTGATTATATGGAATGTACAAAAATACTTACCACTACGTCTAGGTCACAAATATATTGTGACCTTTGGAAAAATTATATAAACCAAGTTCCAAAAAAAAAGCTGTAACTAATTTATAAGGATTATATATATATATATATATATATATATATATATATATATATATATATATATATATATATATATATATATATATATATATATATATATATGGATGTGATAAATGTCGTTCTAGCTTTAATAATACCGTTACGACTTCAAACATGATTTTGATAATTTTTTATTCCAAATTTTGCAAAACTCGAAAAATAGAATTTGTAGTAAGTATTTTGAGTTAGTTTTCTAATCCAACTTGAATCACCAAAATTAAATGTCGGACGAAAAAGATATGCATGAATCAATGGATATTGCCCACAACTTTGATATATTGAGGTATCTAAATTCAAAATGTGACTCATTCATGCGTAACTTTGTCATACGACATCCAATCTAGTAGATTTAAGTTGGATTAGAAAGCTAACACAAAGGACTGCAATTTTTGTGTTTCGAATTTTGCCAAAATCAAAATAAAAATATGTCAAAATCAGATTCGAAGTCAAAACGACATTAGTAAAATTGAAACGACATTTAACATTTCAGATTTATATATATATATATATATATATATATCCTTTTTCTTTCAGCAGATGCACGATCGACGTGCTTTTGTTTGTTTTCGATTTTCTTTTACCTTATCTAATTCTCTGCCTACAACAATTCTTGACTTGCCCTCACCATCATCATCAACTCTTTCTTCTCCCCTACTCTAACAATATCTCCCCTCACATCTCTCTCCAACGACTCCGCCGCTATCTCTCTCATTTTATATATATATATATATATATATATATATATATATATATATATATATATATATATATATATATATATATATATATATATATATATATATATATAAAATGAGAGAGATAGCGGCGGAGTCGTTGGAGAGAGATGTGAGGGGAGATATTGTTAGAGTAGGGGAGAAGAAAGAGTTGATGATGATGGTGAGGGCAAGTCAAGAATTGTTGTAGGCAGAGAATTAGATAAGGTAAAAGAAAATCGAAAACAAACAAAAGCACGTCGATCGTGCATCTGCTGAAAGAAAAAGGAAAGAAAAGAGAGGAGAGAGATGATTGGTAGAAACTGACGGAACGACGTCGTTCCAGATTAAATGTGGCTAAAAAAAAAAAGTGGAAATAAATAGGGGGGCCATGAACAAGGGACATCTAACTTTTTGGTCTTTCAAATATTTTCAACTCATTCAAACTTATTTGTAAATAAGTAAAACCTTTTTATATGTACCAAAATTACCCCCAATTCCTAGAAACCCAATCCAATTTAATTTCATGATTTACACCCCAATTTAGCCCAATTTCACAAATTAACCAGTTTTGACTCTAATTTCAATTTTGACCGAGCGGTTCTCCGATGTTGGCTTTTTTTTTTCTTTTTTTTTTTTTTTTTTTAAAAAAAAATTATTTTAATTAATACTACTATCTTGGCTGTTAAATTACTGTCTCCAACAGTAATTTTTGACTTTTAATTTTTTTTTTCTAAAAAAAATATTTTAATTAATATGACTGTCTTGGCTGCTAAATTAATGTGTCCAATACTAATTTAACTGTTAATTGACTTTTTTTTTTGAATTTTTTTTTTCTTAAAAAAAAATTAAGTTAATTAATATTACTGTTTTAGCTGATAAATTACTGTCTCCAACAGTAATTTAACTGTCTGAGACAATAATTTTACTATATTAATTATTTTTTTCATCTTGGTCTGAAATTTTGCTGTCTTCGACCGTAATATTACTGTCTCCGACCGTAATATTACTGTCACCGACCGTAATATTACTGTCTCATGCAATACTATAACTGTTCGGGAAAGTAATATTCATAATATTACTGTCCCAGACAGTAATATTACTGTCTCAAACAGTAATATTACTGTCTGAGACAGTAACTTAGCAGTCAATACATTAATATTACTGTCTAAGACAGTAACTTAGCAGCCAATACAGTAATATTAATTAAAACAATCTTTTTTTAAGAAAAAATAAAATTTAAAGAAAAAAATTCAAAAAAATGTCAACGCCGGAGACTAGCAATTGACGCTCGGAAAAAATTTCAGAAAAAAAAAATTCAAAAAGAAAAAAAAAGAGAGTTAAAAAAAAAGTCAACACCGGAGAACCGCCCGGTCAACGCCGGAATCTGGCCAGAGAAAAATATTTCAGAAAAAAAATTATTTTTCTGAAAAAATAATATTTTTTTCAAAAAATTATTAAAATGGAGGTTAATGTGATATATTTTTAAATCCGAGGGCAATGTGTAATATTAAGAAAGTTAGAGTATAATGGATGGAATTGATAAAAATTATATTATGGAGGGTATTTTAGACTAAAAACATGGGGATGAATTTATTTGAAAAACTATTTTTTTTGTGGACCAATGTGCATTTAAGTCTCTTCTCATGTCTCTCTTTACCATTTGCCCATGAAATAAATATGTGATGATGCTAATTACTTAGATCACCTGGGGTAGGGTAGAAAACGAGCTAGGAGAGCAAAACGGATCACTGCTCACGTGCTAGATGGCCCTGAGATACCTGCGAAGAGAGAACACGTGAACAAGGCCTGGGGTTGATCCGGCGGAAACCCCTCGATCCGACGCTCAAGTCAGACGTGTGGATTGTAGAAATAGTTGAGAGAATATGAAGTATCGTATTATTCAGATAATAGGGCGTACCTTTAATAAATGAATTTTGTCGTTATTTATACCTTGTCGGTTGGGTAGAGGTTAATTTGTTGGGCCCAAACCTTATTTGAAGGTGGTTGGACTTTCGTAATAGTGTTCTAGCCCAGTAAATAGAGTAATTATAGGCTTATTAAATTGGCCCAATTATGCATATCAATATGGTACTAATATTTTACGAGATATATAACCCACATTTGGAGTCCGAAAGAAACAAAACACGAACAAAAATCCACGTAATCTAAAATAGGTCGACTCATTTTCAGTAAGTAAATTAATAGGTTGTTCTAATAATATATATTTTTATAAAAAAAGTAAAAAATATTGACAGTTGGAGTCGGTCATTTTAAGCATTGCCTTTTCTCATAAATTAAAAACATCTGAAAATTGAAATGCTAATTGCAATTATTTCCAAACACTTATAAAACATAGAAATTTTCTCAACTTTTGGATGCGGAATTTTGAGATTTCAAGCAAGTCTCGCAAATAGTAATATACATATATATATATATATATATATATATATATATATATATATATATATATATATATATATATATATATATATATATATATATATATATATATATATATATATATATATATATATATTATTTTTTGTAAAACAAAATTAGTTGCACCATAATTTAAGTTATGACAAAAAAGACGAATTATTTTTCTCTTTTTTTTTACGCTAATGATGATGTAATAAAATATTAAATTTGATGCAATATGAATTTTTGTTTTTCACCCCAATGCTTGAGAGAAAATTGTGCAATTAATTTGAGCCCGTATTGAAAATAGACCCTAAAACCCAATTAAATATTGTGATCTACAAAAAGTCCATTTTAAATTACTAAAACACAAGGTTATTTATATATGTATATATACTTTATTTTTTTTAATTTGGGGGCCCCCTTAAAAATGTCATTGCTTGTGCAGCATAGGCTTTGGGCCGTCCTGTTCCTATCTGTATTATAACCTATAAGCTATATAGATATTAGATTTATGTTTTATTAGATTTATGTTTTGGGGCTCTTTACCCTCAAACATTTCATTAATAAGGAAAGACCCAACGCATAATTCACTGGTTGAGATAAATCCATACTCCATTCAAGGAGAAAGGAGCGAGAGTGGGAGGTGGAGATGGATCTGAAATAGGTAGGGGCCATGAAGAGGTCACGGAAGTTGCTGCGGAGGGTGACGGTGGAGCGGGTGGCGCGCTTTGAGGCGTACCACTTGCTGTAGACGAGGGCGACGTAGTTGTGGCGGCGACGTCGAGCACGACGGCGATTATATTTTTTCACGAAATTCGGACCAAATTGGACGCTAATCGACTATGTTGTTTGCGAGTCGATTAATAAATCAACTATAGTTTGTTAAAATATTAAATAAATAATTTGAGTATTCGTTCCAATTTACATCTTGAATATTGTTTAAATTAATAGATGAATTCAACTTAATTTTAGAAAATAATTTGAATTTTAAATGAATAAATTAATTTTGCATGGATTCCACTTGTGTTCAAAATCGTGCACGGTGTTAACTATCAACGAAAATGAGGATTTCATGAAAGAAAAAAAACACACACACACACACACATGAGAGTTTACACAATAACAAAAATATAGGAGGGTTCTAAGCAATAAAAAGAACACATGAGGATTTTTTGGGGCAGATTTGTCTTCAATATATAGGGGTTTTACGGTGTTTACCCTATTTTACACACGCCTACATATTTACACGCCTGATTAAAGGAAAAATAAATAAAATTTAAACAAATATACCTTGCACAACTACCTTTTGTTTTATAGAAAATATACTGATGAAGGCTCATTGGTCAAATAAATAAAATTTAAACAAATATACCTTGCACAACTACCTGCTCATTGGTCAAACAAGATATGTACTACATAGGTGTATGGGTTCTATATATATGTGGGCTTGGGATTAATGGGTAAGAACAATACCTTCAATTAGACATGGCCACGGTCCGGGTTTGACCCGGACCCGCCCCGGCCCCGCCCCGTTGACCGCAGACCCAGACCCGCCCAAGCACGGGTTGGTTTCGGGTCCAGATATATTGGACCCGAGACCCGACGGGTCTACCCGGCGGGGGGCCCGAAGACCCGGACCCGAGGACCCGTCGGGTCAACCCAGGTTTTGGGCCTTTTTTGTCCAAAAATTAGACATGGTAGAACTCGAAATCGGGTGAATAGGGCACAATTAGGCAACTCAAGCCACTGAGGCAACGAACTTGTTTGATAAAATTTAGACAATAAATATATATAATATAAACTTATAGTGTAAAATGATAAATATGTTAAATAAATTATTAATTCATATTAATTATTATTAAATATTTTTAATTAAATTATTAACAAATGCAATATAATAAACTTTTAAATATATATAGAATCACGGTTCAATACTTCAAAACATCTATTATTAATTACTCTATCAATATAATCTCCACTATTGAAAAATATAAAGTATTGAATCAATTCAATATATAAACAAACCTTAACTTAATACAAACTCACTTAGGTTATCAAAATCGATAGTGTGAAAAATTCGAATGAAAAATAAAATAAGATGTTTATTTAAAAAAATAGATTATAACTCATTTCAATTAATTTAAATTGATTAACCTCAATTGTTGACAAGAACTTATTAAAACTATTGATTATTTTATCATAAGATAATTATTTTAAAATATAGATAATGTTTATTTTAACAAAAATAGATTATATCTCATTCTAATTAATATTTTACTTAAAAAATAAAACTATTTATGACGAGTATAATCAAAATATCATGATGTGATTTCTCTTTTAATAATTGGTTTAATTTGTAAAAATCGTAAGAATTAAATCGTAGGTCATATGATTTAATAATTTTTTTTACATTTACATTTTATTCAAATATTAGAATCGAATCGTAAGATTTAAATGAATTAAGCTCAAGTCCTTTCAATTTCTTTTATTTTTATTATTATATTATATAATAATTTAATTAAAATTATTTAATAATAATGAATATGATAATTAATAATCTATTTAACATTATTTATTATAATCATTTTACACCTTTTGTTTATGTTATATATATTCCTTGTTCTAATAATCCTAACTATAAATATAAATAACATTGTAAAATGTTTATAATAATTGTATAACTAATGTTTTATAAATTATTAATTGTCATGTTGACTATTATTAATATCAAAAATCTCCACTAATAACAAATGCATAAATATTTAATTTTGATTTTTTTTAAAAAATACGATTTAATTTAAAAGAAAGATTGAATTTTGATATTTTTTTGATTTTTGAAATTTTGAAAAAAAATTCAATTATTACTTTCACTTATAAATACCCATAATTCAATCTTCACAAGTTTCATTTTACTTAGTTTATGTCTCAAAGTCCTAATCGTTTCATTTTTTTCTAAAATTGTTTAGTGTTTAAATTCAATTATTTTTTTTTTAATTTTGAGTTTAAAGTTAATCTCATGTTTTTTCAAGTTTCAATATAAGTTTTTTTTTTCTTTCTTAAAAAAAAATAAAAAAAAAATTGAAAAACCGGGTGGACCCGGACCCGACCCGGACCCGGATGGACCCGGGTGGACCCGGGTGGACCCGCCCCAGACCCGGACCCGGACCCGCCTACTCGCGGGTCGGTTTCGGGTCCCCTAAAAGTCGGATCCGACCCGGACCCGGACCCGACCCGCCCCGTGGCCATGTCTACCTTCAATGATCAATAGACTTAGCTTCCAAGACCTGCTCAACTGCAAAAAAAAAAAAAAAGAGTGTCGGAGGGTGTTTTTTCCGGCGTTAGCACTCCGAAGGTTAAGTTAGTCGTCGGAATTTGTAATAATCACATGGAAAGAATATGTAGTTGTATGAAAGTAGGGAAAATTATAGTTTATGTCCCTAAACTTTACCACTAAAACGATTTATGTCCTCAAACATTTCAATCCACGAAATATGTCCTCAAACTTGCCACTTTTGATCGCTTTATGTTCTGTCGTTAACGTCGGCAGCTAACTTCGACGGAAATAGCACACGTGGCTCACGTGACGTCTATGTGGCCGTTAAATGTGACGTGGAATAATATATTGAATATTAAATATTGACGTGGCACAAGAATATACAAATGTCATCCAACTCACTCTCCCAAATGTCAAATCCCAAATCACGTTTCACTCTCATTCCCAAATTTTCAATTCAATCTCCATTCTTGCTCGAACCCATACTAAAATCGAATTCATAAACCCATAAAAAATCAAAACATTCTCACATTTGAAGAGTTTTTCCCTTCTCAAAGAACAGCAGATTCACGTGCAAAAAAATTTAGAGGAAGCTTTAATTCTTCTCCCAACTCCGTCTCTAGAACGTTGAGGTCTTGTGATTTTTCACCTGCTGATGCTTGTGCCCCTTGTGGTCTCGATGAAGCGAGCACAAGGATGGTGAAGATGGCACAAAGTCTACCCCATTCAGCAGTTTCAAAACCTGCCCATAAGGTGTTCGACAAAATGTCTGAACCAATTCCGGAAAAAAAAAAACATGCAGCACTTGTCAAAGCTGCATATAATTCTTTTTTTTGCCAAGAATAGAGTGCCCAAGAACGGATTCCAGCTCCCCACTTCCCCAACGAAGTGGAAGAATACATGATTTTTCAGCTCGAAGATGAAAGTAAAATCGATGAAACATTCGGCATTTGTTTATTGGGCTATTTTGCTGGTAAAACACCACGAAAAATGGCCATGGATTCACAGACGATTCTGCTATTTCGAATTTCACCTCAATTGAAGGTTTCGAAATGGGGTTTTAGGGATTGGATTTACGGGTTCATTGGGGATATGGAGAATTTGGGATTTTAGAATAGAAATAGGGGAGGAGAATGACGTGTCGCTCCACATCACGTTTTACAGCTCGACATTTAACGGCCACATAGACGTCACGTGAGCCACGTGTGCTTTTCCGTCGAAGTTAGCTGCCGACGTTAACGGCAGAACATAAAGTGATCAAAAGTGGCAAGTTTGAGGACATATTTCGTGGATTGAAATGTTTGAGGACATAAATCGTTTTAGTGGTAAACTTTAGGGACATAAACTGTAATTTTCCCTATGAAAGTATATATGTAGTAATCCAAAAATGTCAACGTTTATATTGTTCTCAGAGGTTCTATTTAAACTAGTACCTTATGAGGCCCACGAGTCTCATCGCCTACCTATCCTATATACAATGCCACGTGGGAAATCGTCGTTGCTTGCCTATCATGTCCTGCCAAATGTCCCTCCGCATCAGTCTTCCATCCTTTCGTTTAGCTTTAGGCGAGGTTAATGCCATTTGGTGAAGTTATCTAACTCACATCTTCCTTGTGGGAGAGATTATTATGCTACTTCACCGTTCCAGGGCGAGGTGATCGTGATTTAACTTTCTTATAGCGAGGTTATTATACTCCTAACACCTTTCTCCCAGGTTGCCTGTCTACAAGCTTTCTGCCTTATTCCTGACACTTTTTTCCAAGGTTGTCATGTCCGTTCCCCACGTGGGCTGCAAGTGGGCTTTTTGTTGCTGCTTCTGTATCATTTGGGCCATGTATTTATTTGGGTCGTGCGTTTATTAGAGGCGAACCAACCCAAATCACATATATTAATTAATGTTAAAAAATATTGCATGCAATCCGTCGTGTACTTGCATGGGTATAGCGCAACTGGTTCCGGGGGTGATAAATTGGTACAAGGTCGTAGAACCAAATCCAGGCAGCTGCTGTGTCGGAATTTAAACTCGAATAAGGGTTGGTTCTTTGTGGGCACCAGTTCGGGTCCGCTACCCTAACGTAACGTTGAATCACCATGATTTATATTCCTCCATAAAAACTTGTCGGGTCAAGGAATAGGAGACCTGGTGACGAGGGATTTCGTCTTTTTTGTACAAGGAGTGAAACGGAAAATTGAATCTTATTCAAGAAAAAATAAGACAAA
Source organism: Erythranthe guttata (assembly GCF_056151865.1). Lineage (NCBI taxonomy): Eukaryota > Viridiplantae > Streptophyta > Magnoliopsida > Lamiales > Phrymaceae > Erythranthe > Erythranthe guttata. Next base: position 5,862,161 of record NC_142540.1, read on the forward strand.
GGGACTTGTATGCAATTAATTTGATAAAAACATTCTCTTAACCGTAATATCGCGGATTATTACGCAGTTTATCGGCTGCATACTGTTTTTTTTTTTTTTTGATAATTAGGCTGCATACTGTTTTATTAGATTACAACTTGACGAATTAAATGAAAAGATACCATTGCATCGATAAATACAACTCAAAACTATTATACTGTTAATAACATGAAGACAAAGTTCAGAGGATAAACATTCATAGAATAATAATATTAATACCAATCGCAGACAAAGTTTACAGAATAAATTGGGAAAATTACAGTTTCACCCCTCAAACTTTGCAACAATTTCATATTTGGTCCCCCATTTTCACATAAAAATACATTTGGTCCCTCATGTTTCAATAATTTAACACTTTTGGTCATTTCCAACAATTCCCCGTTAATTCATCTGTTAAAGAAGTGGTAGACAGACATTTGATTCCGTTAGTACTAACGAAAAATTGACAGAAAGGACTAAAAGTGGTGACTTTCTTTAAAATTGGGGGACCAAATGTATTTTTTAAACATAAGGGACCAAATGTAAAATTAGTGCAAACTTGAGAGATAAAAATTGTATTAATCATGAATAAATTCATAGAGGTTTCAGTTAAAAATAATACATTTTTGCGCAAGGACAAAAGATGTACTTCTATGCTATATGTGACACATTGTATGTAAAATGCATATAATATTTTTGTTGGTACATAGGAGGGGGTGAACAACATAAAAATCCTCCCGTAAAGAAAGCGTAAAATGCCCATGTGTTTCATTTTAATTTACATGAAATCTCGTCTTCCATTAAAAGTTAACGCCGTTGATTATAGAGAGGATTTTACGCAATTTTTCCATAACAGAGAAGAATTTAGTGCATATTTTCTACAATACAATACAAAGAGATTTTAAGCGAAACTAATTTATCATGACACGGGGGTTTTATGCTGTTTACCCAAATGGGAGGGAAATCTCAAGGGAAATACGTAATGCTTCCCAAAATAAGTAAATCAAAACCTAGAAAAAAAGGCATCTTAATATAATAATCTAGATCATTAGTTAAAGGCGAAGGTAATGCGTTTGTGGAAGTGATTATTTAAAAGTTCTCCATATCATATGGAACAATATAGATACATATTAGTTTAGACAAGAAGTGATTATAGAGGTAGATAATTATGAGACAGATTTCATCTCTCATTAATTTGAACATTTTTTGACTCATCAATGGGTCATTTAGGTGGTGTTTGCAAAAACTTTTAAAGATAAATTAATATGAGCTTTTTTTTTTCTTATATAATCTGTTTTTAGATGTTTTTAAAATCGACTTTTGCTTTTGTTTCGCTTAAAATAAGTTGTTTTAAACTATAATTTTAAAAGGGTTTATTAGGGATAACCCCCTTGTTCATATTTTCTAATGAGGTAGATCCAATTAATTTTTCACTTTTTGAGATACACCCAAATTTGCCAACTTGGCAAAATATATTACATAATTTCCCTTTAATATCCCTGTTTTATTTTTGAACGGGATTTATTTCCTTAACTACGAGATATGAGATTTGCTGATATGTTGCCTAAAATCACGGAATAAATTTACGTGAGTTTATTGGCCGTTTCTATCAAATCGTGTACAATCTGTTTTGAAGATTTTCTCCAGCGTTTCATCGTTTTTCTATCGTCTTTGAAGATTTTTTCACCGGCGTGGAAATAGGATCGGATTTGAGCGTTCATTGTTGTACGTTGTTAAGCGGGTATGAATGCGTTTTTTTTCGTTTTTTATTTTCGTTGTATGTCCAGGGTTGTCGTGTACGGTGGTTAGACATTTTTAAGAGTTGTGTTGATACTTGATTCTATTAAGTAGAACGTTTTTTAACAAAATTACGTCGTCACATATACATCGTTATTTTTTGGCTGATGGTGTTTGTTTGGAAGAGGATTCACAGAGTTATAAGAGGATGGTTCACGCAGTCGGACCAGAGTTGTTTTATTTGAGCGTCGTAGTTGGTTTATGCAATAATCGAAATAAATGTCTGCTGTGGTCGAGTTCATGAGTTTGATCCATATTGATAGTTGGTTTATTTGTTTACAACAGTCGATTTTAGTGTGCTCGGTAGTACATTAAAATATATTTCGTAGTCTTTTTTAATTTAGCGTATGGATTTTGCATTTAAAGTTTATTTTTGATGGTATTAATGTATTGTCATTCAAATGTATTTGCAGTCTATTTAATCATTTTTTAGTATTCTGCATTTTTAATTTTGTTTCATGATTTTAGGTTTTTTCGATGGCAAATTTCGTACGGATTTTGTTGAGGTTTGGTGGGTTGGTTGCTATAAAGAGGTGTTTACGATGTAATGGCTCGGTAACTTCGGTTAAGTGTTAAACCGTTGTAATACAGTAGTATACTATTATGAATACCGTATGATACTACCATTATCATTTTATTATACTATCATGAGATTATTAATGTACTAGAGTTTTTTAACTCGACATATTGGTTTGATTGTGTTATGATGTGGTTTTATGTATTTTATCAAAACCCTAGATTGAAATTATGAGATTATTAATGTACTATTTTATTGGTTATGTTGGAATACTTTACGTTGGTTTTGTTCTCAATGTTCTTGTCGTTTCAGTGGTATATATATTGTTTGTAACACAATTTCATATCACTACTATAACCATAATATACTATCATAGCAGATTAATGTACTATATTGAAATTATTAATATACTATGTGGTTGAATAATACGGGATCCATAGTCGATTAACGAGATCCATAGTCGAATTAGATCAATAAGATAGTCTATTACATGATATAAGGAAAATTACCCTAATTGATTAGTATTTCAAACAAACATATTATTCAGTTTCCATATATATTATTATTTTTTCATATATATTATTATTTACCCTAATCGTTTTCATATAATAAGGAAAATTACCCTAATTGATTAGTATTTCAAACAAACATATTATTCAGTTTCCATATATATTATTATTTTTTCAATAGTCAAATAACTAAACCCATAGTCGAATTAGATACATGGGATAGTCTATTAAATGATATGAAATAGTCTATTAATTTTAAAACACAAATCCGCCGCCGTCACTTCTCAAATCTAGGGTTTTGATGATTCTTCGGCCCATAGTCGATTAACGAGATCCATAGTCAAATTATACCAGTGGAATAGTCTATTAAATGATATGAGATAGTCTATTAATACAGATGTAATCGACTATGCATCTCGTTAATCAACTATGGGCCGAAGAATTATCAAAACCCTAGATTTGAGTAATCCTAGATTTGAGTAACCCTAGATTGGAGCAGTGACGACGGCGGCGACGGCGGGCAACGACGATATCACTCCTAAATTGATTGTTACGACCTTGGATGCGGGAGCGGCGGAGGTCTTGGTCGTTTTTTGCGGTCTTGGAGGTGGAGGTGGTCGGATGTGGTGGTGGTGGAGGACTAGGCGATGGTGGAGATGTTGCTTATGGTCAATATCGTTGTTATCGTCGTTGGCCACCGGCGACAACGGTGACGGAGGTGGCGGCGGTCGGAGGTGGAAACGGCGAACCCGGCGGGAAAATAGGGAGGGATTTCGGAGTGTAGAAAATCGTCAATCGTCGGTGTATAAATTTCTGGTTTTCTTTGGGACGTTTGCAGATTTTGATAGTGGTTTTGTGGGGATAGTGTTTTAACGGGAAAATAGAGAGGGATTTGATATTATTTTAAAAGGTAAAGTAACGGGATTTGTGGGATTTGATTGAGGGTACTTATGTAATTTATAAAAGTTTGGGTTTTTATCAAAATGGCAAATTTAAATTTGGATCTACCCCTATTATTTGAATGTTTAAGGGGGTTATATCTAATAGACCCATTTTAAAAACACTCATGTACCTACTTTTTCGATTTAAATTGATTTTTCCCAGATTTTTTGCAAACACCCATAACTTTTAGAATAAAGTAATTAATATCAACTTAACTCACAATCACTAACTTATACTTTTAAATAAGCTTTTGCAAACACCACCTTAATAACCTTTGTTAGTAGAATTGGTACCTAGCTAGGGTTCGAATTCTGTGCCCTCCCCTACTTCCTCAATTTATAACAGGTTTTGAATTTCTCTTAAAAAAACAAAAAAAAAAAAATAAAATAAAAAAAAAAATACGTCCTCAAATTATAACAGGTTTTGAATTTCTCTTAAGAAAACAAAAAGTAAAAAAATAAAAAAAATACTGCCCCATATCTTTAAATGTCTAGTCCTTTAGTGTTAAATCCAAAACAATAACTTGCGAACTAAAACAAATTTGAGAGTTGAGAATTTGAAATCTATATCACATTTGTATTCGTGAGACTGTCTCTCATTTTGTAATGTGTAGAGACTCTTGGAATATTTTGAATTTACATTTAAAGAAGAAATTTCTCACTAAGAAAAGACACATCATCAAATTGGAAATCGATATTTATACTTAGGAATATACGTAGTTAGCATCTATGTGTTTACCGCTTGCAACTCGTGTTGGCATCTCCGACGACGAAAGCCACGTCGTTTAGTACTAGTTTCGATTCTCTTCTGAATATGAAGAAAATTATCGATCGAACAAGGTAGCGTAAGAGGTCCAGGTGCATGATAACCATAGACTTCACGAGCGTTATCAAGAAGTCTTTGAAATAAGGGATTGTACAGGTATGAAATCGGGATCACAAATCTCATAAATTTGGTACAGTTACAATCTTGATTTTCGTCATTAGTTGTTCCGCCTAATCCAACTTGCACCGCCACCCACCCTTTCTTGACCTTCATCTTCTTCTCCTCTTGCCTCACTTGCATCCTCATTATTATCATGATCACTATATATATGAATGTATAATATCTACTTTGGAAAGATGTTTGCGGTATAGTGTTATCGAAGTAGATACGTGTTTCTTAGATGATGATAGTGAGTATAGAGATAAAGGGGTGATTTGTTTATATGTTTATATATATAGTACTACATAAATAGATAAAATATTTTCTTTGAAATGTACGAATAATATACCTAGTAGATTTTGGATTCTTAGAACTAAGTATTTCAATGTTGTTTGATTGATTTCTAAGGATAAACCTAAGAATTTTTGAAGTTGTGTTTTTTGTTTTATATCTTCGTGTGACAAATTAATAATTTGGCATACTGCAGAGTAGTATTTATATAACAAACTTGACAAAATTGTTAATTAATATATATATATATATATATATATATATATATATATATATATATATATATATATATATATATATATATATATATATATATATATATATATATATATATACACACCATAAGACTAGCTCTTCCTTATATGGAATATTGACATAAGACAAAGTTTATAGAATATTCATTCAATCATGTAGTTAATAACAATAAATTTGTGAGCAATAACAAACAATTATTCATGTACTATAGTGTACGGCATCCTTTCACAACGTTACCAGTCGGGAAGTGAGAGGATCGAACAAGTACTTACTATTTGTAAAAGTACGAGGATGTTTCATCCTTTTTTTGTACATAGTTTTCACATAAAAAATCTTCTTTATAACTTAGATGTGTATAAGATTTTGCAACTCTAGATTTTGGATTTCTTTAGTGTATAAACCGAATATTTAAATGGAAATGATAAATGCACGACAACTTTTAGTAAAAATAGAATATTTTATTAATGTTAATTTTTATCAATTTATTATATATCCCTTCAATAATGATTTTAAATAAAAATTCGACAAACTCCACTCTTATATTTAAATTTATTACATTTAATGTTGTTGAAAGTCGAATTATAAAACAAAAATTCTAATTTTTAGAACTAAATTAAGGAAAATCAAGCATGTAAACTTGAAAAGTGTTCATAGAGTTGTTTTGAAATTGAAGAACAGAGGCTATTTCATATCTTACATGATTTCGTTGGTTATATTTTATTATATGAAAAAAAAAAATTGGTCAAAAAATTTACTTAAGAATATTTACTTGAAAAGAGGATGCGTCTGCAGTAAGCACAAGTTCGTAATCATTGTATCTCATTGATGCGCAAATTTACTGTCTACGCGTCTACGACACACAATGTTAGTGATGGATTATAAGTCTTTCTTTTTACAGGGTCAAGCGTGTACACCCATCGAGCAATACTAAAATTCTTGCAAAAGAGTGAGAAAAAAAATCTATTCATCCTATAACTCTATCCATGACAAAAATACCATTAACCCTGCGACATAGAAAATTCAAAATTTAAAATTTTAGTTTACTGTATATTTCATCCAATAATTGTTTGGCCGTTGATCGGCCATATTTTGTTTTTCTTTGATTTATTTGTTTATTTTTTGTTGTCGGCTTGGTTATATAGTTGTCCAGACAATTTTTTCGTTATTCAATTGTCCGATTCTTCAAAAGATTCTGAAAAAAAAAAAAAAAATCGGTCACTTTTTTATATTGCTTGGCCGATTATTTAGTTGTTCGGCCAATTTTTTTTTACTCTTCTACTATCCGGTAAATTTGTTTCTAGTCTTCGACTGTCTGATCATTTTTTTCTCTCTCTATTTTTCGCTATTTTGTCATGGCTCGGCTATTAAGTTGTCCTGTTAAAATTGTGTTGCTATTCTATAACCCTATAAATTTAATTATTTTCTATCTTATTGTCTGCTATTATGATCAGTTAACACTGGTGAACATCACAATAAGGACAGCTACAATATTGGTACAACATATTATAGTCGACAATTAAAAAAGTGTCATAGCAGATCAACTGCGTAATAAGGACACCATAGTATCGGTCTGATACGGGCCGAAATCCTCGAAAGTCCAACCCATAAAAAACATATTTTAACACGGCCTAAATATGGCACAAGCCCACTACAAGACTGGTTATTCCCATCCCATAGGCCTCCTCCCACGTGGAGCAGATAATTGACGGATCTGACTACGTTTCGGCTCGGACAGAGGCGGAAATCACATTCACGTGGACCGAACAAGGGCCCACTTAGCATCTAGAGTAGAAGGCGAGCACACACGCGGACCCTCCACGTCTATACTGATTCAGACCGCTCAAGATAAAGAGATCGCTTGTAAAAACAATGTAGTTCGGGGAAATCACATCACACCCACACGTGACCAAGGTCAGAGGAGGGTCCTACCACCCCACTATTGAGTTAGGTATAAATACAACCTTGGCACTCAAGGATAGAGGTATCATGAATTAAGTATTTTTACTCTGTTCTCTACACATACTATTATCCGTTATCCCTGCTGACTTAATCGTCGGAGTGGTAACGTCGGGAGATTTCTCCTCTATACTCCTTTTTGCAGGTTTTTCAAGGATTTCATGGACTTTTCTCTTGGGCTCCCTTTTGTAAAAAAACTCATATCGTATCCTCTTCCATATTATAAGCCAAAAGGACTATATCACAGTCAATAACACTTTAGCCACAATTAAAAAATAGTTCAAAGAAGAAAACCACAAAGTTGATTGGTTAATGGGCAGTCAACGACAATCAACAACTGGTTTAAGGCGATTGGTCGATGCATGAAATTGGAGGTCAAATTAAGGTTTTAAATATTTGAACCGGATATGTTGAAATGGTTGGGATAATATTATCATAAAGTTCTTATATCAATAGATGTATCAACCAATGAGTGTTTATGTGAAACTAAAAATAGTTGTAAGAGACATTTAATTTTTAACACATTCACGAGTATAATATTAAGAAAGTTTTAATTAAGTAAATATATAACCAATAAGATCGTATAATATTAATATACACTCATCCATTTTTAATTTACAACTTGCAATTCGTTTTGGTATCTCCAATGACGAAAGCCACGTCGTTTATTACTAGTTTCGATTTTTGTCAGAATATGAAGAAAATCATCGATCGAACAAGGTAGCGTAAGAGGCCCAGGTGCATGATAGCCATAAATCTCATGAGCTTTATCAAGAAGTCTATGAAATAATGGATTGTACAAGTATGAAATCGGGATCACAAATCTCATAAATTCGGTACAATTACAATCTTGATTTTCGTTCTTAATTGTTCCGCCTAATCCAACTTGCACCGCCACCCACCCTTTCTTAACCTTCATCTTCTTCTCCTCTTGCCTCACTTGCATCCTCATTATTATCATGATCACTATATATATGAATGTATAATATGTACTTTGGAAAGAAAATGAAGTGTTTGTGGTATAGTGTTATAGAAGTAGATATGTGTTTCTTAGATGATCGATGGTGAGCATATAGATAAATGGGTGATATATATATATATATATATATATATATATATATATATATATATATATATATATATATATATATATATATATATATATATACTACATAAGTAGATATAATATTTTCTTTGAAATGTACGAACAATATACCTAGTAGATTTTGGATTCTTGGAACTAAGTATTTCAATGTTGTTTGGATGAGTTCTAAGAATAAATTTTTGAATTTTTTGAGGTTGTGTTTTTTGTTTTATATGTTCATGTGACAAATTAATAATTTGGCATATTGGAGGGTAGTATTTAGATTACAAACTTGACAAAATTGTTAATTAAAAACTATTTATATATACCATAGACTAGCTCTTCATTGTATAAAATATTGACATAAGACAAAGTTTATAGAATATTCATTCAATCATGTAGTTAGTAACAATAAATTTGTACGCAATAACAAACAATGTATTCATGTACTATAGTGTACGACATCCTTTCACTAAATTACCAGTCGAAAAGTGAGAGGATCTAACAAGTACTTACTATTTGTAAAAGAACGAGGACGTTTCATCCTTTTGTTGTATATATAAATTTCCCCTTAGAAAATATTATTTATGACTTAGATGTATATAAGATTTTACGTCTCTAGATTTTGGATTTCTTTTAGTGCATGAGCCGAATATTTAAATTGAAATGATAAATGCACGACAACTTTTAGTAAAAATAGAATAATTTATTATAATCTTAATTTTATCCTTTTTATACATTTATCTATATCCCTTTAATACTGATTCTATATAAAAATTCGACAAACTCCACTCTTTCATTTAAACTTATTATATTTAATGTTGTTGAAATTCGAATTTAAAAAAATAATTCTAAATTTGTAGAATTAAATTATGGAAAATCATAGACACTTGAAACATATTCGTAAACTTGTTTTGAAATTGAAAAATAGTGGCTTTTATTTATCCTACATGACTTCGTTGGCCAGATTTTGTTACATTAACATACAAATTTTGGTCGAAAAATTTAGGTCAGAATATTTATATAAAAAAAAGGATGCGTGTACGAAAAGTATAAGTTCTTTATCGTTGCATCTTAGTAATGCACAATTTTGTTGTCTACGCATATACGACACACAATTTTAGTGATGGATTATAAGCATTTCTTTTTACATGGTCAATATTGTATAGTACCATTGATCAATTCCAAAATTCTTGCAAATGAGTGAAAACAAAAATCTATTCATCCTATAACTCTATCCATGAAAAAATCACCATTTACCCTTCGACACAAAAAAATTCAAAAGTTAAAACTTTAATATCACTGTATATTTTATCCAATAACCGTTTGGCCGTTAATCGGCCATATTTTGTTCTTCTTTATTTTATTTGCTTATTTTTTGTTGTCGGCTCGGTTATCTAGTTATCAAGAAAAACTTTTGGTTATTCAATTGTCCGATTCTTCAAATTAAAAGAATCTGAAACAAAAATTGTTCGGTCACTTTTTTTTATATTATGTTGCCTGGTCGATTATTTAGTTGTTCGACCATTTTTTTTTACTCTTCTACTATCCGGTAAATTTGTTTCTACTCTTCGACTGTCTGATCATTTTTTTCTCTTTTTTTTTGCTATTTTTTCATCGGCTCGGCTATTAAGTTGTTCTGTTAAATTTGTGTTGCTATTTTACTGCCATGTAAATTTAATTAGTTTCTTTCTCATTGTCTCCTATTATGATCTTCCAACGCCGGTCAACATCACAATAAGGACATGTTATAGTATCGGTGCAATACATAATAGTCGACAATTAAAAACAAAAATTGTCATAGCCGACCAACAACATAGTAAGAACACCATAGTATCGGTCTGATACGGGCCGAAATTCTCGAAATCCCAACCCATAAAAAACATCGTGTAACACGGCCCAAATATGGCACAAAGCCACTACATGACTACTTATTCAGATCCCATTGGCCTCCTCCCACTTGGAGTAGATAATTGACGGATTTGACTACGTTTCGGCAGGACACAGGCGGAAATCACCTTGACGTGGACCGAAGAAGGGCTCACTTAGCATCTAGAGTTGAAGGCGAGCACACACGCGAACCCTCCACATCTATACTGACTCAGACTGCTCAAGATAAAGAGCTCGCTTTTAATAGCAATGCAGCTCGGGGAAATCACATCACACCCACGTGTGGGTATGACCAAGGTCAGAGGAGGACCCTACCACCATACTCCTGAGTTAAATACAACCTTGACACCCAAGGAAAGAAGTATCATGAATTAAGTTTTACTCTATTCTCTACACATACTATTATTCGTTATCCCTGCTGATTTAATTGGCGGAGTGCTAACGTCGGGAGATTTCTCCCGGTACTTCTTTTTGCAGGTCTTTTAGGGATTCCATGGACTTTCTCATGGGCTTCCTTTTGTAAAAAGCTCATATCATATCATCTTCCATATTATCATCCCAAAGGACAACATCACGGTCAACAACACCTAGCCACAATTAAAAAGAAAAATTAAAAAAGAGAAAAAAAAAAAAAAAAAAAAACCACAAAGTTGATTGGTTAATGGACGGACAACGACAATCAACAGCTGGTTAAGGCTCAACTGGTTAATGTATGAAATTGGAGGTCAAATTAAGGTTTCAAATTTACGAACTCGATGTGTTGAAGTGGTTGGAGTAATTTTATCATAAAGTTCGTATATCAATAGATGTATCAACTAATGGTATTCATGTGACACTAAAACATTAAAGGGATGTACGTATTCTAACTAAAAATAGTTGCAAGAGACATTTAATTTTTAACACATTCACGAGTGTAATATTAAGTAAGTTTTAATTAAGCAAAGATATAACCAATATGATCGTATAATAATAATATACACTTATCTATGTTAATTTACAGCTTGTAACTTGTTTCGGTATCTCAGATGACGAAAGCCCCGTTGTTTAGTACTAGTTTCGATTCTCGTCTGAATATGAAGAAAATCATCGATCGAACAAGGTAGCACAAGAGGTCCAGGTGCATGATAGCCATAGGCCTCACGAGCTTTATCAAGAAGTCTTTCAAACAAGGGATTATACAAGTATGAAATCGGGATCACAAATCTCGTCAATTCAGTACAACTACAATCTTGATTTTCGTCATTAATTGTTCCACCTAATCCAACTTGGACCACCACCCACCCTTTCTTGACCTTCATCTTTTTCTCCTCTTGCTTCATTTGTATCCTCATTATTATCATGATCACTATATATATATTAATGTATAATATATACTTTGGAAAGAAAATGAAGTGTTTGTGGTATAGTGTTATAGAAGTAGATATGTGTTTCTTAGATGATCGATAGTGAGCATATATATATATATATATATATATATATATATATATATATATATATATATATATATATATATATATATAGATTACTATAGAAGTAGATAGAATATTTTTTTCTTGGAAATGCAGGAACAATATACCTAACAGATTTTGGATTCTTGGAACTAAGTATTTCAGTGTTTTTTGGATAAATTCTAAGAATAAATCTTGGAACTTTGAGGTTGTATTTTTTGTTTTATATGTTCATGTGACAGGTAACAATATGGCATATTGCAGAATACTAATTAGACTACAAACTTGAAAAAAAAATCCAATATTAATATATATATATATATATATATATATATATATATATATATATATATATATATATATATATATATATATATATATATATATAGACACACACACACACTCACACATCGTAAGACTTGCTCTTCATTGTATGGAATATTGACATAAAGACAAAGTTTATAGAATATTAATTTTCTTTAAGTACAAGAAGTACTTGGATTTGTAGCCAATTAACTTAAATTACAACCACTAAGTTTGATAAAATACTAATTATTTGTATTTGTTCAAGATTAACAAGAAAAGGAATCTTGAGAGTTGAAAGATTCATATTGTTATAAACAATGTGTTTTGGGGTTTCTGTGAAAAAATAACCTCTTGTGTAATGTTTGGATGGATTCAATTAAAAATATTTGGATGAATTTATTATAATATTGATTTTTTTTGGAAGATATTAATTGGTTCAGAGACGAACTCGGAGAAATTTGATGCTATACTTGATTGTTTATATTGGATGGATTTCAAATCATAGATCTACACATAATCACACACACACACCAATTTATATATGTACTTAGTGTATAGTTATCTAATCAAATTTACGATTCAAATTCACTCAGTGTAAATAACCAGGCGTAGCATCAAACTTCTCGACGAACTTGCGATGCGCATTATGCTATCAACATGCTATTTTATCTTGTCTCAATATAAAATATATTTTAAATCATTTTTTTTAATTTCAATAAATTTATTATGGATAATATAGACTCATTTCAAGATCTTGCTAAAAATTACTCTCATTAAAATCAAAACATTCAATCAAATTAAAGATGCATCTTTAGAAAAATCTAGATATGCTTAGCGCAATTTTTATGTTTGATAAAAAAAGAAATCACGAGCAAAAAAGTAAATAGGTAACTAATCTTTATATAAAAAATTAAGAAATCTTAATGACATGTTTAAAAAAAAAAAATCTTTCATCTTCTATTTTCCAGCCTTTTTTACTCGGATAGTCTATTTTCCATTTTTTTATTTTTTCTTTTGTTTTTTAAGTTTTGCATTTCTTTGTAAATCTCTCTTGTACACTTAGTGGTGTGGAATTTTCTTATTTTAATAATCGGAAGAACAAAGCAAAGTTTCCCCTTCTCACTCACACACCAACGTGGATTTTCTTTTAGTATTATTTTGCCTTGCCTAGTTTAACTTTTTTATGCTATTTTAGTAATTTAAATTTCACAACTAATTATTGTAATATTTATGTAATTTTTTAGAATACAATTTAATTATCATATATACTTCTCTTTCTTTTTTTTCAATTTTATACCTTTAAACCTCTATAAATCATTGAAGTTTGGACTGCAGAATTAATTACCTTAGTTTGACAGAATATTAATCCTAAATTAATAATTGGGCAAATTACCAAAACCCCCCTGAGGTAAGGCTGAATAACGAAAATCCCCCCCTTGTTTGCGTAATTACGAAAATCCCCCTGAGGTATGTTGTCATCTTACAAATTCCCCCTACGGTGTTACTTCTGACGGAATCTTTTTGATTCCATGGAATATTCCTCCGAAAATGACATTCTTGCCCTTGAGGGGTAATTGTAAGCATATTAATTACTTAGGGGGTAAATTGTAATGTATTTAAAAAATGTAGTTATTTTAATTTTAAAACTATAATGTATTTCTTCATTTTATAATTATTAAAAAGATAAAATGTATATAAAATAATTAAAGATAACATTAAAAGTTTTTATTTCTTTTTTAATTTTTTTATATATTTTTTTATTCAATAAAATCGAGGTTACGTATTTTTGAAATACTCTCGTATTTCTTATTTTATGCTACAAATATTTTTAATAGTTTTTTTAATATTATGGTAATTGTCAATGTTTTATTATATTTTTTCGTCAAAAGTAACACCGTAGGGGGGCTTATAATACTTAAAAAACGTAGTTATTTTAATTTTAAAACTATAACGTATTTCTTCATTTTATAATTATTAAAAATATACAAAAAGAATATATAAAATAATTAAACATATCTTGTAACATAATTTTTTTTACTTGTTTTGTATTTTTTTTTTATATATTTTATATTTTTTTATTCAATCAAAACGAGTTTACATATTTTTGAAATATTCTCGTATTTCTTATTTTACGGTAAAAATATTTTTAATAATTTTTAATATTTGTTTAATTATATTTCAATTTTAAACAAACGAAATGTAAAAAGTATATATTAAATACAAATAAATCATAATATTCCATTGAGGGGGATTTTCGTAATTACGCCTTACCTCAGGGGGGTTTTCGTAATTTGTTTTTTTTCTTTTATTTTTTACATATTTAACAGAAGGGTATAATAGACTTTTCACGTTTTCTGTTAAAAAAAATTGGTCAACCGTTAGTCAAGGGGGATTTTCGTAATTACGCAAACAAGGGGGGGATTTTCGTTATTCAGCCTTACCTCAGGGGGGTTTTGGTAATTTGCCCTTAATAATTATAAATTTATAGGATTTAGATTGATTGTTTACATGACAAAGATATTAAATCAATAAGAAGAACAAGTAATTTAAATAAAATTTTATATATCAAATGGAAGATTTACATCCATGGCCAGGGCCGGTCCTGACATTTCCGGGGCCCTAAGCGAGCTTTTGAAAATTTAAATTTGATGCGGTAGTGGTTTTTGTTTTCCATCCCCAGTGACCACAATTAGGGGTGAAAGTCGGATGGATCGGATCGGAATTAGCCTTTTCGGAAAATTTCCAAAAAAAATCGGAACTACAAAATCATTTCCAATTCCAATTCCAAAATTTTCGGAATCTAAAAATTCATTCCAATTCCAAAAGGCACGGAATTTTCGGAATTTCGGAAAAAAATCGGAAATCACATAAGCTTTAAAATTTCAAAACTTAGCCGAAATTTTCTAAAATGTTCATAATTTTTCAAAAATAAGAGCATCCACGTCGATAAAAGTAAAACTAATAACTACTAAATTTCAGTTCAAAAAAATAAATAAAAACAAACACATCATAATATCCAAGAAAACTTCAAACAACAATTCATTATATCAAAATCCTAAAACAAAACTTATAGGTGTATTTTTCGGAAAATAAGTATTATATAATATACACTATTTATAGGTGTATTTTTCGGGAAAAAATCGGAATTTTTCGGAATTAAGTCGGATCGGAAATCGGAAATTCCAAATTTATTTTATACAATTCCAATTCCAATTCAAAAAGATCGGAAAAATTCGGAAATCGGAATTTCGGAAGTCGGAATAAAAAAAGTTATTCCAAAATCGGAACTTTTCGGATCGGAATCAGCGGAATTTGGAAATTCCGTTCCAACTTGCACCCCTAACCACAATAGATGAACAAAAAGCCAGGATGAAAAACATTTTTAATTTGACAAAATAATTGTGTAATTAATCTGAGCCTTAATTGAAAATAGATGTAAGGACCTAATCAAACTAAATAAAAAGACTTGTGTATGGATAGCTCAAGTGATTCATTCATGATTTATAAAAAACCAATTTTACATTGATAAAAGATAAAGATATATATATATATATATATATATATATATATATATATATATATATATATATATATATATATATATATATATATATATATTAACTTTTTTTTTTTGGGGCCCCCTTTGAGAGTGGGGCCCAAAGCCATTGCTTGTGCCGCGTGGCCTCACGGCCGGCCCTGTCCATGGCCTCTAAATTAGAGCCATGTTTATCATCTCTAATCAAGTGATGAAAAAAAAAAGAGATACGAAAATACATTCATAAATCAAAACAAAGAACCGTGACTACTTGTTGGTGACAACATTTTCGATCCGCCACCGGAGAAGAAGAAACTCCTCAACGGAACACGGCAACATTAGTGGGCCCGTTGTTTGATAGCCATAAATTTCCGAAGCTTCTTCTAGAAGCTTCTGGAAAAGGGGATTATATAAATACGAGATTGGAACATAGAATCTCTGAAACCGACAACAATCTTGATTTTCATCGTTACAAATTTCTGATAACCCCACTTGCACTACTAACCAACCTTTCTTCAACTTCATCTTCTTCCTCTCTTCCATTTTTTTTTTCTATTTAGGGTTGAAAGAAAATAAATTTAGAAAAAAAAACACTTGAATTTATGTGAGAAGTATTGAGTTTATGTTTAGAGTTATGATGTGATACTATCTTGTCACAAGGACTTACATATATAGAGAATTTGAAAATTGATCAATATTTTATTTGAAATGGAAATTAAATATATCATTATTTAAATTTTGTATTTTTTTTACTTTATCATAACTAATCGATGATTACTAGCAAATATAATGGGGGTGGAAGATATGGTTTTGCAGCCAATGAATTAAATATTACAAGTACTAAGAGTGTTAAAAAAGTACTTATTTGTTTGGTCAAATCTTAGGTGCTCGTTTTTTGGCTTTTGCAAAATATTCTTTAGATATAAAAAAAAAAGGAAGAAGAAAAAATAAGACAAAAAAGAATCGTTCCGTACCTTGTATTCATAATCTTAATTTCTTGGGTTTAACGAAGAAGATCACTTGTTGATCACAATTGAGACATCACAAAGTGCTAAGACTATCGAATCTTGGAATTTATCAATTAGATTTATGAACATTTATATGAATTTTATATAACTCAATAGTTTTAAATATTATATATAGTTTAAATATTTATGGCAAATTGCACTTCGCCTTCTTAATATACAACTCGGTGCACTTTGCCCCGAATACACATTTAAAGGGGGACAGTCTTATGTTTGTATTTTGAAGGGGGAAAGTGCAAAAAAAGATTTTTTTAGTGGGCGAAGTGCAATTTGCCCAAATATTTATAAATAGTATGTTAGTCCATTTGAGCTAGTCTTTTTAGGTAATGTAATTTATATAACTCAATTATAATGTCATGATTTTCAATATAATAGTCTTCAATTTCTAAATCTCAATTATTTAAATCATTCAAGATATACTCCATCCGTCAAATATTAGGTGTCGTTTTGGATGGTTGCTTGCGTATTAAGAGACTCAATAAATATGCATATATTATACCAAAAAGAATATAGTAAATACTAAAATACGATTGCCATTAATTATTTTTCAGTTAACTAATTAAGAGTAATAATTGACAGTTTTGATAAAAATGCAATTATTGTTTTATTGATACTCTAATAACAAATAAATTGGGACACAAAAACATCCCCAAAAAAAAAAATTAACATACATGGGATAAATGGAGTACAATTTAGGGTTAAATTCAACTTGCACCCTTAAAGTATAACTCCAACAGCTCATTATGTAAGAAGAGTTCCTTTAAGCAAAAGGTTTCTAGCAATTATAGGCAATACCCTATATATCACCAAGATGAAGAGGAACAAGTATTTCAAATAATTTTTTCTACATTAACTTATGGAAGATAAATTTACATCCATGGCATCGATTTTATCATATACAACAATATATATCCAGAACTAGAGGAAGAATTTGTAGCTGACATATAATTACTTGTTCGAGGCAACTTTTTCTATCCGCCACCGGAGAAGAAGAAATTCCTCAACGGAGCACGGCAGCATTAAGGGGCCGTTTGTTTGATAACCATATATTTCCGAAGCTTTTTCAAGAAGCTTCTGGAAGAAGGGATTGTACAAGTATGAAATTGGAACGTAGAATCTCTGAAAGAAGTTAGAACAATAATCTTGAATTTGATCATTGCTAACTTCTGATAATCCAACTTGCACTACAACCCATCCTTTCTTCAACTTCATCTTCTTCCTCTCTTCCATTTTTTCTTTTCTAATTAATTAGGGTTTACACCAAATAATTATTGGGGCAACTCAAGTAAATATACATATATATGTGAGAAGCTACTAAGTTTATGAGTAGAGTTTGTGGTGTGATAGTGAAGACTTATATAGGATTTAAGATTTGATAAATATTATATTTTGCAGATGTAAATATATATATAATATAATAATATTATGTTTTTTTTATAAGATCGATTATTACTAGAGAATATATGGGTGGAGCATTATTTATTAGTAATTAATTACACCCACTAAGAGTGATTAATTAATTATTTGGTCAAATATTGTGTAAGTGTTTGTTCAAATCTGAAAATGTTTAACATGCATGAAGGCGAATCTTTATAGTTAATAGATTCATATTATATATAAACAAGGGATAATTAGCAAGAACCCCATCTAGGAAAATGAGTTAAGAAAACACCCCTCTCAAAAATAATTAGAGAAATCCCCCTAGGTAATTTTTAACCCAATTTATATTTTCCTAATTCCAAAAACACCCTCACTTTTATTAAAGCCCTTTGTTCACGTTTCACGTCTCTGTTTCAAACCCCTGCTTTTGCTGTTCACTGTCTCAACGGGGACTGACGTGGAGACGAAGCGGCGGCGACGGCGACGGAGATTGAAACAGACGAGGAAGTTCACTGCACATACGGCGACGGACATTGAAACATACGGTTCGATTTTTTTCGTACTGATTTTCGAAAATAGTTTTTTGTCGATTTTGGTATGTGTTTTAGGGTTAAAATGATCATGTTCGTTTCGTTTTTTCAATTTTTTGTTGGTTTTGTTTGTTACCCGTATATGTTTTCGCCCGTAGTGTGGTTTGATGATCCAATGCTAATTTCCAGTCGTTTTTGTGCTAAAAGTCGATGTAAACAGAGTCTCTGTTTGTTCATCTGTGTAATTATGTTAAACTGGTCTGTTTTTTGTAGCTGCTATGTGTAAACAGAGACAGCTTGATCTGTTTGCTATGTAATTGCATAATCGTTTTAATATGCGCATAGTCGATTTACTATGTTTTTTTACTTTACAGATGTATGTCTCACACAAAATTTTGTTGAGGTTTGGATGCTTAATTGCAGTTAAAAGATGTTCGAAATATTTGAATTTAGAAGAGCTGGTGAAATTTGACATTCTTAAATGGAAACAGTTGAAAAAATGTAATATTACGTTAACGTATATCCTTGCGGATTACGGCGAGTGTATTCTGTCGGACGATGATGACATGGTTTCGATGTTTGATATGATGAAGTTGTTGTCGTTAGAGTGTGTTGAGGTTATTGTGAAAGAGAATAATCGGTTTCTGGTGGGCGCAAATCATTTATGTGTTGACCATGCTCAATTACCCGTAACACAGTACAATAGGAGTGTCGTTGTGAATGAGATGAATGTTGAGGGAGTCGTTGACACTTCGGTTGGTAAGAAATTGTTGAGTGCTGAGTGGGTTCATTTGATTAAAGAGATAGGACAAGTTTTTTTGGGTGGAGTTGATGAATTTAGAAAATGCTTGATCAAGTTTTCGGTTGAGATGCGATTTGAGTTTGCGTATGTGAAGAACGAGTCGTACAGAGTGACTGCTGAGTGTAGATTTAAACATGAGGCTCAGTGTTCATGGAGGATTCATGCTTCTATTTCTAAATCGAATGGTTCTTGTTACATTCGAAAGTACAACAAAGAGCATCAATGCGTCATGTTTTTTGGTACTGTAAGTAGGAGGAGAATGACGTCGCGTGTCATAATTGATTTGATAGAAGCTGATATCAGGGCAATGCCAGGTATTACGCCTCGAGAGGTTCAAAAACAGGTGAAGGAAAAATTTGGCGTTGAGATTAGTTATTTTGTTGCGTGGAAATCTACTGATGCGGGTCGAAATAGGATTTTCGGGGACCACAACAGCTCGTACGCATACCTGCCATCATATTTTGCTGAAGCTGAGAGGACGAACCTCGGAAGCATATTCAATTTGGATATTGATGAGTCCAAGCGAATTTTCCGCCGATGTTTTTTTGCCTTTGCAGCTTGCTTGGTAGGATTCAAGTCATGCCGCCCCATGGTGATGCTTGATGGGACTTTTTTGAAGGGTAAGCACAAGGGGATCCTGTTGAGTGCTATTGGGAAAGACGGTGATGAAGGTAAACTGTGAACATGCAATATTAATGCACAATCAAATAGTATATGCATAGTCAATTGATGTTTTCTGTGTTTTTTTGTTTTTGTAGGTCTGTTTCCTATTGCTTTTGGAATTGTAAGTGAAGAAACTGATTGTAACTGGTCTTGGTTTTTGAACCACTTTCGAGATGCTGTTGGGACTGACCGGTCGTTGATTTTTGTTTCGGATCGTAACCATGGGATTCTTGAAGGAGTTAACCAAATTTTTCCAGATACTTTACACCGCTACTATTACAAACATTTGACTCGCAATTTGCAACACAGGTTCAGGGGTGTTGCTCCAAACTTTCGTGACGCGGTACTGGCACAATTTGCAAATTGTGCTTATGCGGTTACGAAGGAAGATTTTGCCCGCTATATTCAGAAGTTGAGAGCTATTGGTGGCAAGAAAGTGTGCAATTTTTTAGATGGTATTCCAAAGGAGAAGTGGGCAAATGCACATTTTGAGGGTCTGAGGTATGGTCAAATGACATCGAATGGGTGTGAGTCGTGGAATTCTCAGGTTGACGATGAACGGTACCTGCCTATTACTAGCTTGATTGACGGGATTAGAATGTTGTTGATGGAGCAACTTAGTGATCGACTGGGGGGTGGAAATAGGTGGACAACTGTGCTGACCGAGTCCGTTGACAAAAAAATGAGACAGCTAGTTGATAAAGGGAGGACATGGGAACGTAAAAATTCGTCGGAAACTGTGTATGAAGTTTTATCGACGCCAAATGCTGTTGTGGATCTGCGAGAGAGAGTGTGTTCGTGTAAGCTTTGGCAAATCAACGGGCTTCCATGTGCACACGCTGCTGTTGTGATTTTCTTAGAAATAGGTGGTGGTTACGAATATATAGATAAATGGTTTCATAGATCAACTTTTGTCCAAAGTTATTCTGGTTCAGTTGTGCCGTTTGTTAGACAGGATAATGACAGTGCAGATAGCGACATTGGGCCACCTGAGTATCATCCATCGCGTGGCAGGCCTAAACGGAAGAGGATCCCTTCTAATGGGGAGTTTACATCTCGAAAAATGAGATGCAGCCGTTGCAAAGAAGTTGGGAATCATAACAAGAAAACATGCCGGAAATGATTTTATTATTCTTGGACCTTCACAATTTTTATGATGTTGTTTCCACAAAATACAGTGGGGTTTATTCTGTTATTGAACTGCATAGTCGATTAGTGAAACAATAATAGTCGATTAATGAAACCATAATATGTGGTTCATAGTTTTAAGATTTTTTTTAGTAGTTTGTTTCTTTTGAACTTATGTTTTTATTGTGGGTTTTTCCAGTGGGACAAATGTTTTTATTGTGGTTTTAGATTTTTTTCACTAGGGAGCAAAATGGTGTCAGCAGCGGACAATTTTATTCTGTTATTGAACAACGTAGTCGATTAGTGAAACCTAATAGTCGAATAGTGAAACATTATATGTGTTTCACAGTTTTACACATTTTTTATGGTTTTATGATTGTGTTTTTGTGAACTTGTGTATTTTTTTTAGTGTTATAAATGGGGACAAAATGTTTTCAGTGATACATAAATTTCAATACATAAATTTATGAATCCTACATGTTTCTGAATAGTTAAACAAGGATAGTCGCAAATAAGCATGTTGCCAGGACGTGCAGGATGACCATGCGTACAACATCTTCAATGTCTTCGTGTTCGGTGCTCCGAAGATACTTGAGGAGTTCAATCTTCACGTTGTACAATTTTAGCTTGTCGTGATCATGGAATTTACGCACAACAAGCCCAAAATCTGGTTTTGCGGCTCGTCTGGTAATGATGTTTGTTGCGCCCGATTTGATTCCAAATATTAAATCGCATTCATTTGGTGTAATAATCAACTCTTTACCCCCAATTACGAATGCGTTTTTTGTCTTGTCGTACAACAACAGTAGTTTTGCAACCCCCTTCTGCGTGCCTGTGACTTGCTGTAACGATACCTTCTTGAGGGCAAATGGCAAGATGAGGCGGTAGAAAGGAGTTCGCTTAAGGCAATCGAGATGCTCCTTTCGAAGATCGATACCTTTGAAGAAGTCTACAGTTGATTGCAGACTTGAACGGTACTGCCTCGTCCAAGAGCCCTCCTTAAGTAAACTGTGTACCAATAAAGTTGCTTCATCTGCAAACAAAAAAATGATGTTGTTAGACTATCATATAACATAAGAGTTGTCAAGATAAAATTTAATTCGTCTATCAAATCACACTAATCTACTATGATATAGGTGCAGTCTGCTCAGCACATATACTTCAATATCTCTTCTAGCAGGCTAGTTAATCGACTATACAAATCACACACTAATCGATTATTATATAATCACAGTGCTCAACACACATATATCAATTTATCTAGCATACGACCAGACGTCCAGTAAATCAAATATAAAAGGCTCACAGTAATCGACTATGATATAATCATAGTTTTATCAGCACACATACTTCAATCCTAGCATACGACTAGACGGCTGGTAAATCAACTATACACAGCATACGGCCAGACAAATCACACACTAATCGACTATCAACATTTTCAATTTTTTAAGGGGGTTTCTTACCAGCATCAAGTTCCCGTATATCTCTTTTAGTTTTCTTCTTACTTTTGCCTGTATAAAAAGAGAAAAAATGGCGTCATGCATAGCAAAATTAGGTTAAATAGTTGAATAAAATGTAGAAGCTTAATAATCACTTACGGCTTGATTTTTCTTTAGTCGTCATTCTTTTTGTTTGGTTCGATTTTTTTGTTTCGCGTTGATGCAGCGGCGGCGTTGTTTCGGTGAAATGGTGGTCGGACAAGGCGACTACGGCGGAGGGAGGAAGCGTGGGGCAGGGCGGAACCCTGGGTAGTCGACAGCGGCGGCGTTGTTCCTGGTTATATCGAAGCCGGAACCCTAATCGATTGCAGAGACGTCGTTTTCCTTGAAATGGTAGTGGGAGAAGACGATTACGGCAGACGGAGGAAGCGTACGGTGGGGCAGTTTCTGGGGGAGGAAGACAGGGGAGGGTTTTTTTGCAGACTTCTGATTTTTTATTTTTTTTTTTGATTTTTTCACGTTTTTGCAGGAGCGGGAGATAGGGTAATGAGGTTCCAAGGGCAAAATTGGAAAATAAGTGGCTGAAATTGGAACATGGGCTTTTCTCAAATGGTATAAAATATTTTGGGCCTATCTCCATTAAAAAAAGTAATTGGGGGGTTATGTCAAATAGCCCCTATAAACAATGTGTTTTTTGGCTTTATAAAATATTTTCGGAAGGAGAAAAAATAAGACAAAAAAAGAATCTTTTCGTACCTTGTAATCGTAATCTTAATTTCTTGGGTTTAACGAAAAAGATCACTTGTTGATTATCATTGAGACATCACAAATAGGGATGGCAACGGGTCGGTTCTGGGCCGGGTTTGTCTAAACCCAAGACCCGACCCACGAAAAATATATAAACCCAAGACCCGCTCCAACCCGCTTTAGCTTAGACCCAGACCCGCCCCAACCCAGACCCTAACTAAACGGTTCTGACCCGCCAGACCCGCTAGACCCATTAACATACAAAAATTTTAATATTTTTTAACTTTCATAACATTTTGCTTGTATATTTTTACGAAATAATCTAAATACCAAAATACAATATTTTAAAAAATCTCTACAAGTGATATAACATGAACAATAAAATTACAATTAATTATATTTAAATTCGATAATAAGTAAAACTCAAAATACAAGACAATTAGCGGTGGTCGACAAGTAATAAATATTACTCAAGAGAAATGAGATTCGAAAAATAAAACAGTGAAAAATAAGTAAATGAAAATAGACAAGATGGAAATTGATAGTTTGATAAATG
Source organism: Erythranthe guttata (assembly GCF_056151865.1). Taxonomy (NCBI): domain Eukaryota; kingdom Viridiplantae; phylum Streptophyta; class Magnoliopsida; order Lamiales; family Phrymaceae; genus Erythranthe; species Erythranthe guttata. Next base: position 5,885,906 of record NC_142540.1, read on the forward strand.
AAATCCGAAATTATATATATACACACACATATATATATATATATATATATATATATATATATATATATATATATATATATATATATATATATATATATATATATATATATATATATATATATATATATATACGGGTCGGTTCCAATAAGACCCGTAACCCGACCCAGAACCATCCGGTTCTAGAAACTTAAACTCATTACCCGATCCAGAACCATTTAGCTGGCCCAGACCCGCCCCAAACGGATCGGTTCCGGGTCCAAGACCCACCAAACCCGTACCCATTGCCATCCCTAATCACAAAGTGCTAATTAAGACTATTGAATCTTGGATGTTATGATCAATTAAAGGAACTAATAATAAAGATCAAGAAAATTAAGATGAATACTAATAGATTCGTTAAAACTTAATTAGACAAAGTCGTATAAAATTGATTTATTTTTAGGAGGATGTTACCGGTTCCTGTAATTCCCCTATGAATGACTCAGATCTCGGAGTGGAAATCGGACGGATCAAATTGAAATCACAGAAAATCGGAAAATTTCAAAAAGAAAAAAGAAATCTGAAGCGAAAAATTAACTCTAATTTGCATTGGCTTTCAAGAACTGAAGGATTGTTTATCTCGTTTTATAGTTATAATTTTGTCCCTTCCAAAGGGTACGAGTATGTTCAAATTAACTAGTGTAATTAGAAAGAGAAAATTTAATTAATAGCCCCTCATATGAAATTTAAATAGCAAAGAAGGCCTGCTCTTTTTTAATAAAATTAAATTGAAGTACCTTTAGTTAAATACTTGTTTTTTTCATTTCATGGTTATAGCTAAAACTCGAATAAGCTTATCTGAAGTGATCAAACAACAAATTGGAAAGAACTGAGCAACAAAGTTTCTAATTAAGTGAGGTTAGAAACTTAATAATTATTAATTAATAGCCCCTCATTTTTTCTTGCTTTCCTAAGGTTAATTAAGTAAAAGGTTTCTACCTATAATCACTATAGTTATATAAAATTTTCTATATCAACTGACGAAAGATTTAATTTACATCCATGGCATCTACATTACAGCCACATGTTTATCATCTAATTAAATTTAAAAACAAAAGAAAAAAAGAAACAAAGATACAACAATATATTCAGAACCAAAGGAAGAATTTCTAGTCGGGATTACTTGTTCGATCGAGACAACTTTTTCAATCCGCCACCGGAGAACAAGAAATTCTTCGACAGAGCACGGCAGCAATAGTGGGCCGTTTGTTTGATAGCCATAGATTTCCGAAGCTTTTTCAAGAAGCGTCTGGAAGAGGGGATTGTACAAGTATGAAATTGGAATGTAGAATCTCTTATATAACTCACAACAATAATCTTGAATTTGATCATTGCTAATTATGTTTGATAATCCCACTTGCACTACAACCCAACCTTTCTTCAACTTCATCTTCTTCCTCCCTTCCATTTTTCTTTCTCTAATTAATTAGGGTTTACACCAAATAATTATTTGAGCAACTCAGCTAAATATGTGACAAGCACACTGAGTTTATTTGTAGAGTTTGTTGATGTGAATTGTGATTTCTGATACTCTATTGTCGAAATATGTATATATATATATATATATATATATATATATATATATATATATATATATATATATATATATATATATATATATATATATATATATATATATATCTGATTTGAAAATTGTTAAATATATATATTTTATTTACTGATAATTAATTATATATGTAAATTCGGAACCAAACAATGTGCCAGTATATTTCGCATCATTTGTATTCTTGTTACTTTGTGTTAACTAATCGATGATTACTAGCAAATATTCCTAAGTGCAAGGAGTACTTGGATTTTCTGCCATTGAATTAAATATTAATTCAACCACTAAGAGTGATGAAATACTGAATATTTGGTCAAAATCTTGTGTTTTAAGCTCAAAGCTAAGGGCTAACACGGGGGCGAATCTTTACAGTTTAGAGATTCATATTGATATAAACAATGTGTTTTTTTGGCTTTTATGAAATAGTTTTTAAATTCAAAAGTTGCGAAAAGAAGAAGAAAACGGACAAAAAAAGAATCGTTATGTTCCTTGCAATCATAATCGTAATTTCTTGGGATTAGAAGAGCATTTGCCGATCAAATATTGAGACTATTAGTTCTTGGAAGTTATCTATTAGATTTATGAATATTTATACTATCTCTGTTTCATATTAACTGTCAATTTTGCTATGGATTTTTATTTTTTCAGACTTTACGGAAGGATTTAGACCAAAAACATTAAAATGAATACTAAACAAATTGGTTTAAACTTATTTTGGCAAACTCGCATTAAAATCATTATGTTGGTTCGTAATTCATCTTTGAATGACACAAACCCATAACCAACATAACCATTTGAACATCTTTCCGAAATAAACAACTAACAAACCTTATCACGCTTCTTGCAAAGGGCGTTTTACTAGTCGCAGAAGAAATTTAATTCATTTTAAACTTTCAAATCGTAAAAATTCTGGAAAGCTCTTGATAATCTTCCGAAAACCCTCAACATTCTTTGACATTCTCAGAATTCAATCCGGTGCATACGACTTTTGATTCAAGATAAATTTTACTAGTGACGTTAATTTATTTATGATTTACTTTTGATTAGGTAACACTTACTTTAGGTTTATGATTAATAGCAATAAGAAGTACGAAATCGAAAAAAAAGAAAAGAAAAAACAATGCAACGATTTCATACTATATATAGATCACAAAAAGTTCAAAAATTTGAATATTTTGTGCTATTATATGGCACATAAAACCTTGCCAAACCTCGTGTTGTTAGAGTACAAATTCTTCGAAATTTTGTGCTCAACAACACGAAATTGTCACAACATTAAAAGGTTTCGTGCTCAACAACACGAAATTGTCACAACATTAAAAGGTTGCGTGCTCAACAACCAGAAATTATCAAAACATATATAAAAAGTTTCGTGCTCAAAAGCACGAAATGTTCAAATATTTTGAAGAAACTTTTTGCAGAAAAATTGAGATTTTCGTGCTTAACATACATGAAGAAATAGAACAATTTAGAAATATTGTTACATATATATATATATATATATATATATATATATATATATATATATATATATATATATATATATATATATATATAATATATATATATATATATGTATATATATGTATATATATGTCGAGAGGTTGAGGGATCTTCTTGCCAATCTCGAATCCGAGTATCATTTGGTTTTAAACATTTAACGATCCAAAAATGCCTCATCCCAAAATAGGAGCATGAAAATTGAAAAGTAAGAAGATGCAAATTTGAAAATTTGCCGAAATGCAACTTTATTAAAGAAAGTCAGCAAAAGTACATATATATGCCCACTTTGTTTCGCAAGGAAAAGCGACTTTGCCTTAACCGACCAAACCAGACAACATTAATATAGTACAAACCATAGGTGTAGTAACAAGAGAAATTTTATTGCATGGACAACCAAATAAAAAAACATGATGCACAAAATAAGACAAAATAATATTAGATCAAGGATTAACGAATATACACAACATTTTTTGATTTTTTTTTTCAACTTCAGACAGACACTTTGTGATGGCTTCCAAATAAAGTCAGTCCGGCATATATCAAAGTTGCTGCATGATTTCTGCTTCCGACATTGGTATCTTTATTTTTTATTTTTCTTTCTTTTCTTTTTTTGGTCGATTTCAATATTTTACATATTTTTCATCAATTAAAGCATATTTAGGTGTAAAAATACTAACTACAACCTCTGTCTACTTTAGTAATGAAGTACCCGCACACCAATTATCTGCTTAATGAAGTACATTATAATAGGTCACATCGGAAGAGTTGCGGCCCGAGACTTCAGCGAAAAACTTAGTCCAATAAAATGGCCCGAGAAGGCACACATGTATTTAAGAGGAATGTTGAGATTCTTAGAGGTTTCTAAATACTTACTACAACTTTTATCTATTGTAGAAATTTTATAGGAAATCAATGGAGTGTTATAGAGAACTCCCTACCTTAGGATCAAGTTAATCACCAGCATGTCCGTTGATGATGTGGAGTTGATAAATACGAGTACTAAAAACTTAAATTGTAACCATCAAGCATTCAAGAAACAAAAGCATTTCCTACAATTTCTCTTGAGTTCTTAATGTTCTTAGCACATACAACACTTGTTCGAACGATGTTAACTTAGTTATCACTATGGGTAAAAATGAGCTAAAGTTGTACAGTTCTTTTTTAAGCTAAGAGAATAAGTCTATGACGTATTGTAAGGGCATCTCCAACCATAAGTATTATAAAATGATATGCTATATCATCTTTAGCATTTGCATAATGTTTTAAGAAGGCATTAATAAAGTGAGTTAAAGGAACACTGACTTTAATTCTTAGCTTGTGGGGCCGGAGGTTTCCATATTTTAATATTATTTAAGGATGCCATTTGTAAATAGTAAATAAAGGCCATATATATAACTCTTGGTTGTGGGATTTTAGCAAGCAAGTTAATATACTGCATCCTTTTCAGCAAGCTTTTTCGATTGGAAATGCTAAAAAAAAGTTATAATTTAACTTTAACCATTTCAAAACCTCAATGGTTGGAGATGCACGCTCTAACCGCAGACTAGAAGTTCTAAAATTATTATTCGTTATATTAATGAACCTTCATAACGACATACACACGTAAACTATCTTAAAAATGTTTTACATGTTATAATGTCCATTTGATGCTACCAATTATGTTCTAGATGAAACAAATAAACAAGTAAATCGAAAAGGGAGTTATTTGCAAATAGTATCCATGTGTAATCTTAAACTGTAGAAAAGACCCTATGATAAAAAATATTACTCAAAACCCTTATGAGTTTTAGTCAATGACACTTTTCCCCTAGCTCGAGTTCGAGGTGTGCACTCGCGATTTTGTGCTACCGGTGAAGGAAATTTTTTGACGTAAGAAGACATATATACCCTTTTATTCATTTTATTAACAATTCAACTTTAAATGTAAAACGTCTAAGTTGTAGGGACTCAATTGCAATATACATAGTTTCTTAAAAAATCCAAATCACCACCACCTTCCCACGCACCAAATCGGCATCGGTCTTTCAACAAAAAATACCGGCCGCCAAGGACTGGAAGGGCCCCTGCATTACAAACGGTGCACCATTAGATCGCAATAATTGTCCATCAGATCTCCATCCGTGCTTCTCACAGACGGCGCATAGAATTCCTTCGTCGGCGCGGCGCGGCCTTCTTCATTTCTGGATCTTGGGCCGCCGTCTTCTCCGTTATATTGTTGGTTTCACAATGGGGTGGTGGTGATTTTTCCGGTTCTTGGTTGAGGAGACGAACATAGTGAAATGACCTTGGGCTGCCGGTCGGAGTTGTTGGGATATTTGGTGGGGGTGGCCGGCGTTGGTTTGACGACGAAGCAATGAACTTCTGTTCATTTTCTGTCTTTTTTTTTTTGAAACTAATTTATTTATAATTAATATATACGCATTTTGTTTGTTTAAAAATTGAAACAGAAATGTTAACATGAAGGTGAATCTTTACAGTTGATAGATTCATATATATATATATATATATATATATATATATATATATATATATATATATATATATATATATATATATTTTGATATAAACAATGCGTTTTTTGGCTTTTATTAAATATTCTCTTAGATATAAAAAATTTTGGAAGGAGAAAAAAAATAAAACAAAAAAAAGAATCATTCCGTACTTTGTAATCATAATCGTGATTATACTTGGATTTAGCGAAGAAAAAGATCGCTTGTTGATCATCATTGAGACATCACAAAGTGCTAATTAAGACTATCGAATCTTGGATGTTATGATCAATTAGAGGAACTAATTAATAAAGATCAAGAAAATTAAAACGAATACCAATGGATTCCTTAAACTTATTTGGACAAAATCGTATAAAATTGATTTCTATTTAGGAGGATAATACTGGTTCCTCTATGAATGACACAAATCTCATAGTGGAAATCAGACCGATGGAATTGGAATCACAAAAAACTCGGAAAATTTCAAAAAAATAATTTAGAAGCGAAAAATTAATTCTAATTTGCATTGGCTTTCAACAATATATATATAAAAGTATAGGGGTCTCGTGAAAAACTGTGGAACCTCACAAAAAAAAGAGTAGCCATCCCATAATGAAAAAGGATATAAATGGGAAATTAAGATCCTACTTCAAACTATAAAATAACCCAAAAGTGGGTTATAAAAGCAATAACTAAACTATCTAACCTGGAATGCAACCTATCAAATATTCCATAAAGGCCCCAAAAATGGGTTAAAACAAGAATACATACAGTATCACACCACCAGCACTTATTTATTCTCCATAATGGGAGAAGCCTATTACATTTGTACGAAATTCAAACTGATCGTGGAAGATCCTTTTTCTGAGAAATACTCTATGGTCGACTGAGTGAATGAGCCCAAGAAGCTAGACAATCTGCAACCGGATTTTTCTGTCTATATACATGAGTATATGTGTACAAATCTTTCATAAGCGCAATAAATAGAAAAGATATTGTTTGAAGATGGACCTTCAACTTTCAAATAATGGCATCTAGTTTCATAATATCACTTTCAAAGATGGCGCTGCAACGGGCATTTCATATCTCATTGAAGATTTGAAAACAAGCACTCGTTCGTATAACCATGTATTGCGAATGATTTGGAATCTTTGGCTACCAGAGCATAATAGTACTATGAACTGAGTCGAGATTATGAGGCACTCCGAATATGTTTTCAAAAAATTCCACACCTGGACAACGTAACGCAAATTTGAGCATAGCATAAGATGTTGTATAGTTTCCTCTGATGGATGTTGAGTAGCAAACACATCAGGAAACTATTGGATACCCTTTGAACATACCCGTTGATCCACTGGTAAAGCTTGATGTAAGAGTTTCCGGAAAAATGTGAAAATTTCCGAAAATATTACGAAAATCCCGAAAATAAAAAATTCTGATAAATTCCAATTTTCCGAAAATTTCGAAAAAAATCGGAATCAAAAGGCATTCTGGACTTCCGAAAAACATTGGATTTTTTCCGAAACATCCAAATCCGATCTGATCCGTCCGATCTCCACCCTTAATAAAAACTATCAAAACTTCTTAAAATTGACAATGAACTTCTAAAATATGAATATTTTAACAAAATGTAACACTGAACTTCTGTAAATATAATGAAAATTGGTAGCCAACAACGGAAATAATAAGCTTCCATGCAATCAGTGGCGAAGCTAGGAGTTTTCATCTCTTGGGGCCGAATATACATTCATAAATAAAAATAAAAATAAAAAATGTAAAGAAATTAATAGCAACAAATGATTGTTCTGAGAGCGACAAGTTTATGATATTGTTATAGGTGGATTTAATATTTTTAGGGTTCGACGGGCCTTCGAAAACAAATTTAGAGAAAAACAAACTTAGGACTTCTTTTGCATAAATTTGAATTTTGGCTGGACTAAATATTAGAAATTAGGTGGACTTTATGGATATATAGGTGTGATATAGTGAAAATGTTTTCAATTGAAGGTGGCTTGAGTCCAATTGGTTCCGGGTCACAATATGTAACTTTCTTTCATACTTGTTAGACTCATTTATTATTTTCCTTGTTCCTTGTTTTCTTCAAATAAAAATACTTAAGTTTATGTATTGTATAAAACTAAATTGTTAAAAATTAGAGGAGCACAATACAAAAATATAAATTATAGTAGTAACAAAAAAATTAAATTTGAGGGGGGTCTAAAGCCTCCTGCCCTTACACCGGCTTCCCCACTGCATGTAATATATAATAAAATATAGGGCAATTTACCAAAACCCCCCTGAGGTAAGCCTAAATAACGAAAATCCATCCCCCCCCCCCCCCCCCCCCCCCCCCCCCCACGTTCTCGTAATTACGAAAACCCCCCTTGACTAACGGTTGATCGAATTTTTTTAACCGAAAACGTGAAATGTCTATTATATCCTTCTGTTAAATATGTAAAAAATAAAGGGCAAATTACCAAAACCCCCTGAGGTAAGCCTAAATAACGAAAATCCCCCACGTTCTCGTAATTACGAAAACCCCCCTTGACTAACGATTGACCGAATTTTTTTAACTGAAAACGTGAAAATAAAAGAAAAAAGCTGAAAAATAAATTATTAGTGTTATGGCCTTTGATCAGACCTCAATGCCCAAAAATTTACGCCCGTTAAATATAGTGAGAAATCTACCCGAAGACCCAAGAATCACTCCTGTAACCTCATCAATTAGACTCATTGAAGGGTTTTACACAAACACCCCCACAGATATTGGAGCCGTACCTGCGGTTTATTACCAAACCACAGCTCCGGCTTTCTCCAACGGTGTTAGCGGGTGGGTCCCGCATATCGTGCCACCTCAACCCCAGCCCCAACCACAACAAGGTCTTGCGGGCCCCACCGTAGTTAGTTCCGCGAGCGGGTACACTTATAGTCCGAGTTTTGGTAGTGATGAGAGTGGCGGCGATACTTCTACCTCTGTTCGGAAAATTAAGTTCTTGTGCAGTTTCGGTGGGAAGATACTGCCACGTGTGAGTGACGGTGCGTTGAGATAAGTAGGAGAACATACTAGGATTATCAGTGTTAGAAGAGACATCCCTTTCACTTGATGATTTATCGCTTTTATAAATTTATTTATTACTTTTTAATTTGTATTGATAATTTGATATTATAATTTTTTTATTTTTTTTTATTTATATATTTTAATTGATTTTATTTATCAAAAGGAGTATTCATACGGATTTATGCTTTTAGCTTGAATGATGCATGGTTGTATTTCTCGAATTGTAAAATATTTAATTTCATATATAAAAAATAATTAAATTTTGAAATCTCATCCATTGATTTTTTTAATCCAATAAAAATACATTGTACATTCATAATGATTGATTATATTTGGGTTTAATTTAAGAAAAATAAGTATTTTGCAGACACTTATATATTTCATGAAGAGTATATCTTTATGACCCCTCATTAAATAAAATGGTACTATCGGAGGAATATTCGGGAGAATCAAAAAGATTCTATCGAGTTTAACACCGTTAGAGCGATTTGTAAGATGTCTGCATACCTCAGGGGGATTTTCGTAATTACGAGAACGTGAGGGGGAATTTCCGTTATTCAGACTTACCTCAGGGGGTTTTGGTAATTTGCCCATAAAATATATCATTGTTAAAATCTAATTTAGCATTTAATTATTTTTATTTTTTTTTGTCATAGAACTTTATGCTTAATGCTCCAGCTTTTGTGTTGTGTATGTCTCTGATTGTTTAATTCCGTCTTTCTTTTTTATTTTCCCACATTTTTAATTCTTGCTTTTGTACGGTAAATATTTTCTATATCAAATTAGAGAAGATTTAATTTACATCCATGGCATCTACATTAGAGCCATATGTTTATCATCTAATTAAAAAGAAAAGAAAAAAAAAAAAAAAAAAAGAAAGATACAACAACCAAAGGAAAAATATAATTTGTATCTGACAAATTACTTGTTCGAGGCAACTTTTTCTATCTGCCACCGGAGGAGAAGAAATTCTTCGACGGAGCATGGCAACATTAAGGGGCCGTTTGTTTGATAGCCATAGATTTCCGAAGCTTTTTCAAGAAGTTTCTGGAAGAGGGGATTGTACAAGTATGAAATTGGAACGTAGAATCTCTGAAAGTAGTCACAACAATAATCTTGAATTTGATCATTGCTAATTATGTCTGATAATCCAACTTGCACTACAATCCAACCTTTCTTCAACTTCATCTTCTTCCTCTCTTCCATTTTTCTTTCTCTAATTAATTAAGGTTTTTAATTAAGGTTTACACCAAATAGTTATTGGAGAAGTACTGAGTTTATGTGTAGAGTTTGTGTTGTGAACTGTGATTTGTGATACTCTATTGTCATGAGGACTTGTATATATAAAGGATTTGAAAAATAATAATTAATTATGTAAATTCGGAATTCCAAACAATGTGCCAATATATTTCGCATAAATTTTATTCTTATTACTTTGTGTTAAACTAATCGATGATTACTAGCAAATATTCCTAAGTGCAAGGAGTACTTGGATTTTCTGCCATTGAATTAAATATTAATTCAACCACTAAGAGTGATAAAATACTGAATATTTGGTCAAAATATTGTTTTATAAGTTCAAAGCTGAGGGCGAATTTTTACAGTTGAGAGATTCATATTGATATAAACAATATAATGTGTTTTTTTGGCTTTTAGATATAAAAGCTGCGAAAAGAAGAAGAAAAAGGACAAAAAAGAATCGTTATGTTTCTTGCAATCATCATCGTAATTTCTTCGGCTTAGCTGATCAGATATTGAGACTATCATGGTCCATTTGGATGGACGGATTTGATTTGGGAAATGGATTTGAAATTACTCTAATATTGGAGTTATTTGAAATCCATCAATATTGCTCCAAAATCAACTAAAAAGAAGGGGTGGAGATTTGAAATCCATCTCCAAATCCCTCAATCCAAACAAGTCAGAGGGATTTGTTATTATGGATTTGAAATCCCTCTCCCAAATCCCTCCATCCAAATGCACCCTCAATTCTTTGAAGTTATCAGTTAGATTCATGAATATTTTATACTACATGTGTTTCATATTAACTGTCACTTTTGCTATAGATTGGTTTTTTTTTTTTTAGACTTGACGGAAGGATTTAGACCAAAAACATTAAAATGAATACTAAACAAATTCTTTTAAACTTATTTTGGCAAACTCGCATTAAAATCATTATGTTGGTTCCTAATTCATCTTTGAATGACACAAACCCATAACCAACATAACCATTTGAACATCTTTCCGAAATAAACAACTAACAAACCTTATCACGCTTCTTGCAAAGGGCGTTTTACTAGTCGCAGAAGAAATTTAATTCATATTAAACTTTCAAATCGCAAAAATTCTCGAAAGCTCTTAATAATCTTTCCGAAAACCCTCAACATTCTTTGACATTCTCATAATTCAATCCGGTGCATACGACTTTTATTTAAGGTTTATTTTACTAGTTACGTTAATTTATTTATGATTTACTTTTGATTAGGTAACACTTTAGGTTTATGATTAGTAGTAATAAGAAGTACGAAAATCAATAAAAAAAAAAGAAACAAATAAAAAAACAATGCAATGATTTCCTACTATATAGATCACAAAAAGTACAAAAAATTGAATATTGTGTGCTATATAGCACCTAACACCTTGCAAAACCTTGTGTTGTTAGAGTACAAATTCTTCGAAATTTCGTGCTCAACAGCACAAAATTGTCACAACATTAAAAGGTTTCGTGCTCAAAAGCACGAAAGGTTCAAATATATTGAAGAAACTTATTGTATAAAAATTGAAATTTTCGTGAACATGAAGAAATACAACAAATAGAAATATTGTTTTATATATATATATATATGCCCACTTTGTTTCTCAAGGAAAAGCGACTTTGCCTTAACCGACTAAACCATAGAACACACAACAGTAATATAGTACAAACCATAGATGTAGTAACAAGAGAAATTTTATTGCAGGGACAACCAAATAAAAAAAATGATGCACAAAATAAGACAAAATAATATTCATTAGGCCAAAATGGTCGACTGGCGACGAAAATTGGCGACGAAAATTCATATTTGGCGACGTTTTTTACTTCTTGCGACGAATAATTTTCGTCGCCAAATCCTACAAAAAACGTCACCAAACGTCCCGTCGCAAGGTCTGCGACGAAAAGTAATTTTCGACGCAGCTGTACACACAAAAAACAAAAATACACTTATATCAAAAATATTAAAACCAATTATACGGATTAAATATCAAGGTAGCACAAAACATAAATTAAAAAAAGTACATAAAAACTTAAAAGCATATGATGTAGTGTTTCAAACTTTAATTCAAAAACCAAACAAAGTTCATCCCTTTTTATACTCTACCATCATTGGAAGGAGTCGATGTCGAGGCTTGTAGTCCAAAACGGCCGACCAAGGTGTTCACAATTTCTCGGGTTTCTTTCAATTCCGCTTCCAATCTTTCCATTTTTTCATCTTTAAACTCGACTTTGAACTCTTTGTGGTGGTTGCAATCTTAATTCCAAGCCCTTTGCTTTCTCCGAGCACTTTTGCTATTGCAATTGAGTTGGCCGTGCTTTCGTCACTTCCATCACGCATTGTCTCCTCGTACACTCGTTCCAAATCAGCCTGAAAATATTAAGTACACTTGTTTAGCAAAAATTTCGACAGCATAACAACTAATAAATGAACATCCCCAAAAAAACCATCCATGTATACAACAACTTAACATTATTTAAAACAAATATTCATATCCGCATATCTCAACTACGTAATTTAACATATCAAATAATTTACATATGATAAACATGCGACAACAATAAACATAAATAATTAACATACAACCAATTGAAGAATAAAATTGCATTACACTTACCGAAATGCGAAGTTGTTCAGGAGTTGCTATCCCATTATATGGTTCTTCTGTATCTCCTTCCTCACTAATAGTTGGCCCGGTTTCCCTCAGTGCATCAATACCCATATATGCTTTCTTATACGTATCAAACACCGTAGGAATTTTGCCAAATTTTTTACTATAATAAAATATTATAAAGTAAGTGATGGAGGTCTAACCAACAGTTGGCAAGATGATCCTATCCAAGTCCCAACCGGACCAGTGACGAGGAGCCGAGCTAAGCAATTCAAGGAGAAGCTTGCCGCATTGATCCATAATGTCTTAACAAAGAAAGCTTCATTCAATGGTGATAAACAAGGGTGGATTATGCATATTCAAGTGGCGGAGTCACCCGACAAGTGTGGGAACCATCCGGGCTAAAGATCAGTCCAAGTTGAGCAAATAAGAGCAAGCATGATGAAGACCAAAGCCCACCCTACCTTAAATCCGTGGGTTCATCTCTAATCAGCTCATATTAGTGTGTTTATGGGCCTATTCTATTAAGGCCCTCTTTAATTTCGTGGCTCACTTGTTTAGAGCCTTTATTAAGTAGATTTAGGGTTTTATTTTCCTTTCTTGAAGACTATGTTTTGGGGGCTATATATATGCCTTCTTATTCATTGTGAAAGGCAACTTTTGATCATTAATTAAATTGTGAGGTTATTCTCTCTAGTTCTTTAAGAACTCTTCGAACATATCGGAGGATTCCGTACGTTCACCTGACTTATCAATCAATCTTCCACAATTGATTGTGGCGTCTTCATATACCAAGGTTCTTGTCTCTTTATAGACAACGGGTCGCGGTTCCACCCTCTTTTGATTCCTTCTTTTGGACGGTCCAGGAGTTGATAACCGAAGTATTGTTATCGGGTCTCGTCACATGGTTGGCGTGGTTCATATCATTTGGTAATCAGAGCCATCTTCGAAGAAGGTTTCGTCTATCCTTTGAGTCTTTTGTTGTTTTTGTTTCGTTTCTTTCCGTATTCCTCTTTCTTCCTTCTAGTCTCATCGTTTCTTCTTTTGTTTTGTTTCCGTCATCAAATCTGTTCTTGAGTCATTAAATTCGTCCAATATCTTGTTCGTCTTGAGTCTATTGTCAAAAAAAAAAAAAATATCATAAAAAAAAAAATCCGAAAAAAAAGGAAAAGAAGCAAAAATCGAAATTATTTGAAAGGAATAATTCCTTGTTGGTATTGTAAGTAGTTGGAAAGGATCCGAATACTGCATCTTAAGTTAGGAAGGGTATATTTTGTTTCCTATCCTCGGGATCCTTGAATATTTTTGTCTTCTACTCCATATCTACTTCCTTCCTACACTCTTTTGTTTCCTATAATATTAATTTCGAAATTCAAACAAAATAAATTAATTGTGACTATCCAAAGGTCATTAAATTCTGTTCATATTCTATTTCGATTCAAGTTCATCTTTCATCTTCTATATCAATTCCTGATAATTCGTGGTGAACTGTTGCTGAAAATTCTGATATTTGTTTGGTGAGTTTGATTGGGGCTATTGAGAATTTGAGAGGAAAAAGGCAAGAGATGGAGCAGATTCATGAGCGGATGGATCAAATGGAAAACTCACGGCATGAGTTTCCCCAAACCATTCCTAACGTGCAAAGGAGAGGACAAGCTCCACCTAGAGAGGCTAGGGCAGAAGAGGATGAGTATTACAGTGATGACTTCGATGACCAACATTCCGTTGTTTTAAATCGAAGGTTTGGAGCGAGGGTTCGCGATGCTCGAAACCGCGAGGATAACAATTTGGGAAACATAAAGGTGAATATACCATCGTTTCACGGCAGAAACGATCCTGAAGCTTACATTGAGTGGGAGCGAAAGATGGAGCTGCTGTTTGATTGTCACAATTACTCGGAACACAAGAAGGTGAAGTTGGCAGCGATTGAATTCTCCGATTATGCCATCATTTGGTGGGATCAATTGGTGCTGAATAGGAGGAGAAATAGGGAGAATCCAGTGGCAACTTGGGACGAGATGAAATCCCTAATGAGAAAGCGGTTCGTGCCAAGCTACTACTTCCGAGAGTTGTATCAAAAGCTACAGAATTTGAAGCAAGGAAATCGGAGTGTTGAAGAGTACTTTAAGGAGATGGAAATTTAAATGATCCGAGTAAATATTGAGGAGGATCGGGAGGCTACTATGGCAAGGTTCTTGGCAGGGCTGAATAGAGAGATTGCTAACGTAGTGGAGTTGCAACACTATGTTGAGATGGAGGACATGGTACACATGGCCATCAAGATTGAGAATCAGCTCAAGCGGAGGGGTAACAATCCACGATCAGCCCCTAGTTCGAGTTCATCTTGGAGGCATAATGTTGTTAGCAGAGATGAGAAGCCGGCTATGACTAAACCCAAATTCGAGCCAAAGCAAAACACTACCAACCATGCAGTCTAAGGTAAAATCGATTCTAATACAACTTGGAATCGTGAGATAGAGTGTTTTAAATGCCATGGCAGGGGTCACAAAGCAAACCAATGTCCAAACAAGAGAGTTATGCTGCTGCGTGATGATGGTGGGTTTGAGACCGAAGAAGAGGAGGATTCCACACCACCACAAGAGGATGATGGAGAAGAAGAATATGCAGCACATTGTGAACTTTTGGTTGCAAGGAGAGCTCTAAACGTGCAAGCAAAGGGAGATGAAGAAGCACAGCGAGAAAACATCTTCTACACTAGATGTCATGTTCGAGACAAGGTGTGTAGTATGATCATTGATGGAGGAAGTTGCACCAATGTTGCTAGCACTACGATGGTGGAGAAGTTAGGGTTGCCTACAACCAAACATCCACAACCATATAAGCTGCAATGTCTTAATGATAGTGGAGAATTGAGGGTGAACAAGCAAGTGTTAGTATCATTTCGCATTGGGAGGCACGAAGATGAGGTACTGTGTGATGTTGTTCCGATGCAAGCTGGACACTTGTTACTTGGTCGACCGTGGCAATCTGATCGACGGGCCAAGCATGATGGTTTCACCAACAAGTACTCATTTGCGTTCAACCAAAGAACAATCACTCTAGTTCCTTTAACGCCACAGCAGGTCCATGAGGATCAAGTGAGGTTACAAAAAGAGAGTGATCAAAAGAAAATGAGTGAGAGTGCAAAAGAAAGAGAGAGTGAGGCTGAGAAAAACAAGAGAGAAAATAAAAAAGAGAGTTTGGCCAATGAGAGAAAAGAAGAGGGAAAAACAAGTTTATATGTAAGGGCGAGTGATGTGAAGAGAGCTATGCGTTCGAATCAGCCGATGATTGTACTTATGTACAAGGAGGCCTTTTTGAACACTAACAACGTTAAACTCTTCTTTGCCTAGTTCCGTTGTTTCTCTTTTGCAGGAATTTGATGATGTATTCCCAGAGGAGCTACCACCGGGGTCGCCACCAATTCGAGGCATTGAACATCAAATTGACTTTGTGCCAGGAGCTTCTATTCCAAACCGACCAGCCTACCGAAGCAATCCCGAGGAGACTAAGGAGATACAAAGGCAGGTCACGGAGTTGACGGAAAGAGGGCACGTGAGGGAGAGCATGAGTCCGTGTGTTGTTCCGGTACTTTTGGTGCCTAAGGCGGATGGAAAGTGGAGAATGTGTGTCGATGGTTGAGCAATCAACAATATAACGGTAAAGTATCGTCATCCTATTCCACGCTTAGATGATATGTTAGAGGAATTGCATGGTGCTTGTGTGTTTTCAAAAATCGATTTGAAAAGTGGGTATCATCAAATAAGAATGAGAGAGGGTGATGAATGGAAAACTGCTTTCAAAACAAAGTATGGTTTATATGAGTGGTTAGTTATGCCGTTTGGGTTAACTAATGCCCCTAGTACTTTCATGCGATTAATGAACCATGTTTTGCGATCTTTCATTGGTAAATTTGTTGTAGTTTACTTTGATGACATTCTTATCTATAGCAAAAATCTGGATGATCATGTTGTGCATTTGAAATCCGTTTTACGTGCGCTTAGGGAAGAGAAGTTGTATGCTAATTTGCAGAAATGTACATTTTGCACGGATAAGCTTGTCTTTCTTGGTTTTGTTGTGAGTGCACAAGGTATTCAGGTTGATGAAGAAAAGGTTCGAGCTATCCAAGAATGGCCAAGTCCGACGAGTGTAGCGAATGTTCGAAGTTTTCATGCCCTTGCTGGTTTCTATAGGAGGTTCGTGAAGGATTTTAACACTATTGCAGCACCAATGACCGAGGTGATAAGGAAGAATGTGGTGTTCAAGTGGGGGGCCGAGCAAGAGAAAGCATTTCAATTAATTAAGGAGAAGTTAACCAAAGCTCCTTTACTTGCTCTACCAAATTTCGCGAAAACATTCGAGATCGAGTGCGATGCTTCCGGAGTAGGCATAGGCGCTGTTTTGATGCAAGAGGGACGACCGATTGCCTATTTTAGTGAGAAGTTGAGTGGGGCAGCCTTAAACTACCCGACTTATGATAAGGAGTTGTATGCCTTGGTTCGAGCTTTAGAGACGTGGCAGCATTATCTTTGGCCTAAGGAGTTTGTGATTCACACGGATCATGAATCGTTGAAGCACTTGAAGGGACAACACAAGCTGAACAAGAGGCATGCCCGATGGATGGAATTCATTGAGACATTTCCTTATGTCATCAAATACAAGCAAGGTAAAGAGAACATTTTAGCTGATGCACTGTCTCGAAGATACACCTTAATCTCTACTCTTAATGTTAAATTACTTGGTTTTGAACAAATTAAGGAGTTGTACATTCAAGATGCCGATTTTGGTACTGTTTATCAAGCATGTGAAAAGGGTGCATTTGATAAGTTCTATAGGCATGAGGGATTCTTGTTTAGGGAAGATAAACTTTGCATTCCTATGTGTTCTATACGTGAATTACTTGTGCTTGAATCGCATGGGGGAGGTCTTATGGGTCATTTTGGTTTCGAAAAGACATTACACATGCTGAAAGAACACTTTTATTGGCCACACATGAAGAGAGATGTTGAGAGAATTTGTGGTAGATGTGTTACCTGTCGTCAAGCTAAGTCTCGAGTACATCCCCATGGTTTATACACACCATTGCCTATTCCCAATGAACCGTGGGTTGATATTTCTATGGATTTTGTATTAGGTCCGCCTAGGTCAAAACATGGTAGGGATTCGATCTTTGTTGTCGTTGATAGATTTTCTAAAATGACACATTTTATACCATGCCATAAAACTGATGATGCGTCGCATGTTGCTGATTTGTTCTTTAAAGAAGTTGTTAGATTGAATGGCATGCCTAGGACAATTGTTTCTGATCGTGATGCTAAGTTCTTGAGTTATTTTTGGAAGACCTTGTGGTGTAAGCTAGGAACAAAATTATTATTTTCTACTACTTGTCACCCACAAACCGATGGTCAAACTGAAGTAGTAAATAGGACTTTGTCTGCCTTGTTGAGGGCAATTATCAAGAAAAACATTAAAACATGGGAAGAGTGTTTACCACATGTTGAGTTTGCATATAATCGAGCTGTTCATTCTGCTACTAAGTTTTCACCGTTTGAAATTGTTTATGGTTTTAATCCTTTAACTCCAATGGATTTAACTCCACTACCTTTATCTGAGCGTGTTAACTTGGATGGAAAGAAAAAGGCTGAACTTGTGAAGCAGATTCATGAAAAAGCAAGGCTCAATATGGAGAGGAGAACAGAACAATATGCAAAGCAAGCGAACAAGGGACGTCTCAAGTTGGTTTTTGAACCTGGAGATTGGGTTTGGCTGCACATGAGAAAGGAACGATTTCCAGTACAAAGGCGTTCTAAGTTGCTGCCGAGAGGAGATGGTCCTTTTCAAGTTCTCGAGCGAGTGAATGATAATGCGTATAAGCTGGACTTGCCAGGTGACTATAATGTTAGTACCACCTTCAATGTTGCTGATTTGAGTTATTTTGATGTAGGTGATGATTTGAGGACAAATCCTTTTCAAGAGGAGGGGAATGATGGAGGTCTAACCAACAGTTGGCAAGATGATCCTATCCAAGTCCCAACCGGACCAGTGACAAGGAGCCGAGCTAAGCAATTCAAGGAGAAGCTTGCTGCATTGATCCATAATGTCTTAACAAAGAAAGCTTCATTCAATGGTGATAAACAAGGGTGGATTATGCATATTCAAGTGGCGGAGTCACCCGACAAGTGTGGGAACCATCCGGGCTAAAGATTAGTCCAAGTTGAGCAAATAAGAGCAAGCATGATGAAGACCAAAGCCCACCCTACCTTAAATCCGTGGGTTCATCTCTAATCAGCTCATATTAGTGTGTTTATGGGCCTATTCTATTAAGGCCCTCTTTAATTTCGTGGCTCACTTGTTTAGAGCCTTTATTAAGTAGATTTAGGGTTTTATTTTCCTTTCTTGAAGACTATGTTTTGGGGGCTATATATATGCCTTCTTATTCATTGTGAAAGACAGCTTTTGATCATTAATTAAATTGTGAGGTTATTCTCTCTAGTTCTTTAAGAACTCTTCGAACATATCGGAGGATTCCGTACGTTCACCTGACTTATCAATCAATCTTCCACAATTGATTGTGGCGTCTTCATATACCAAGGTTCTTGTCTCTTTATAGACAACGGGTCGCGGTTCCACCCTCTTTTGATTCCTTCTTTTGGACGGTCCAGGAGTTGATAACCGAAGTATTGTTATCGGGTCTCGTCACATGGTTGGCGTGGTTCATATCAGTAAGTATCTATTTTAAACTTAAATAAATTAAATATAGATCAAATTACTTACATGATTGTGGGACCAACTATTGATACTTGTTCGACCCCAATGGTGGTCTGTCGAGACTTTCTTTCGCGAGTCCTTGTATTTGGTTGATTTGGACTGTGAACAATAACACAAAAAATTAAAACACTTTAATATATTTAAACATGATCCATAAATTAAATATATATAATTTACCTTCCCATCAACACTTGGAGCAGAAATAGAATGAAATCGATCACATAGTTTCTCCCAAGTTTGAACACTAATCCTATTTGGACAATTTGCCTTAGCCGTGGCAAGGTCTGGAGCTCTATCAAAGACCGCCTTCAATCGTTTAGTTTTTGCATCTTTCCAACGACCGTTAGCAGTCTCATTTAACTATTTCTTTGTAGCCTCATTTTCAGGAAGTTTCCAAGTTCCCTAAATAAAACATAAAAAATATACAATTGAAATGAAACAAAAAATTAAATAACTTAAATAAAATAAAAATTACATACAAATACCTTAAACGCTTTCCACAATCCATCGACATGGCCCATTTTTTTGTGGTTAGGCCAAGAAATACATGGATCAAAATTATCCCAATGCGTAACCTCGTTACTAATAGCCACCGCCAACTTGTACCTCCCAGGTGCAACGGGAATACCCATGTCGTCAAACTCCAAATCAACCACGTCAGTACTTGTAGACTCAGTACCTATATGATCAACAGAAATATCTTCCTCCGACATCGCTCACCTGAGAAAAGAAATAAGATATACATAGACAAAAATAAAATGAACACAATACTTATGACACACTATCAGCATCACAGTTAGCAAAAGCAAAATCCAACTCCTATCTTTTGAAATATTTCCAAACGACGATCGTCTAACAAAACTCAACTCCTATTTTTTGGCATTCTTTACTTAGCAAGTATACCTAGAAATAGCGAGGGCTTTAAATTAAAAAAAATATTTTTCTATTAAGTGAAGATTATATAGAAAAACTAAAACTAAATTAAAGTTGAACATATACGAAAAATTTATGTTTAATTCTGAAATTTGCAATATTCGGGATTCATTTATTTGCTATTCCTGACAGTGGTCTGTAGCTTCAGTATTTATAATATTGAAGTGTAATAGTAGAAGGTGATATTATAGTTACTTATTTAGTATTTGAAGACTTATGTTAGTCTTGGTTCTCGATAGTTAGTTAATTTTTCAGGGGTAGTTTTATACTGAGTTGCATATTGATTTATTGATTTAACTAATAGATGACGAGTGAATGAAAATAGAACGAGCCATGAATAAAATTTTATTGCATCAAAGTGATGAAATATAAGAATCTTTGCACGACATTTACTATTCGATCGTTTTTTAGATTTTTCCTTGTTATTTAAATTATGTATTCGTTAATGAACTATACAGTAATTGAGTTCTTTGTTTTTCACACACTATATTTTCCACAAAGAACTACATTAGAAACTCGATTTTTTGAGAATTTCATCATGAAATCACAAAAATTCCAATTTTCAACATAATTTTGGTACTAGTATGAAATTTCAATTATTTTTGTAACATAATTTGAGTTTAGTTTTCCAATTTCATGGCTATATATTTATAAATAAATAACATGATTCCGAAATCCTTTCACAATCCAGATTTTTCATGCATTACAATTTGCACAAAATTACAATCAAAAGACCATAATCCTACTGTCATGGACTAGCTTTAATATACGAAACTCAGCAAAACAAAACAAACCGAAAATAGGTTTCATTGATTTCCAACTCCAAAAGTGAGCTTTGAATCCATACAAGAAAGGAAAACACCATAAATAAAGCCTTACATAAGATCAAATGGCAGCTGCTAAAAGATTACTACTGCTACCTACCCTAACTACACTAGCTAGTCCAAACTTGGAGAGTTTCTCCTCCACTTTCCATTTATATAGCTAGGGTTTACTAAAAACGTAGGGTTTATGGCAGCCATGCAACCCGCTCACGTGCTACTCACGAGCCCGCCCTTTTGAAAATAAACGCTACTCCTTAACACGTTTTTATAAGTAAAACACAACTCTTGCCAAAACGACGTCGTAATGAAAATTCAAAAAGATGCCCCTTCCCTCCTTAATCAGCCAATCATCACACTCCTTCCCCCTTACTTCAGCCATGTCTCATGGCTGAAAATTTGGGTATTTCTTCAACATTTCCTCTCCATCTTCCCATGTGGCTTCCTCAGCTGGCAAGTGTGCCCATTGTACTAACCATTGCCCCACAGCTGCATTCTTCCTGTTTATCAACCTGTGCTCCAACACCTTCTCAGGTACAAGCATAATCTGGTTCTTCTCATCAAGTGGAGGTAATTCCTCCACCACTCTATCAGACTTACCTACCTTCTTTTTCAACTGTGAAACGTGGAAGACAGGGTGAATTTTGGTGTTGTCAGGCAGTTTCAACTCATAAGCAACCTCTCCAATCCTCCTTAGGATAATAAATGGCCCACAGTACTTGGGGGTTAGCTTCCACACCCTACTCTTCCTCAGACTGAGCTGCTTGTAGGGTTTCAGTTTCAGGTAAGCCCACTCCCCTTCTTCAAAAGTTCTCTCACTTCTGTGGGAATTAGCAAACCTCTTCATCCTTTCCCGAGCTTGTCTCAGCAACTCCTTCAATTTATGTGTAGTGGCTTGATGTTCCTTAGCCCAAGTCTCTACTCCCACTGTTTTAGGCATTAGGTGAGGGCCATATCCCATCTGAGGGGGAGCATACCCATAAAGAGCTTCAAAAGGCGCTCTCTGAATGGTGGAGTGGTAACTGGTATTGTACCACCATTCAGCTAAGGAAATCCAGCTACTCCATTCCTTAGGGAAGTGGCCACACATACACCTTAAGTATGTTTCCAAACATTGGTTCACTCTTTCTGTTTGAGGGTGATAAGCAGTGCTTATCTGTTGCTGCACCTCTAAGACCTTCATGAGCTCCTTCCAGAAATTACTAGTGAAAATGGGGTCCCTATCAGATACAATACTAGTAGGGAGCCCATGCAACTTGTACACTGTGTCAATGAAGACTTTGGATAGCATAGAGGCTGTAACGGGGTGGCTGAGAGCAATAAAATGCCCATATTTTGTCAACCTATCCACAACTACCCATATGATCTCTTTTCCTCTAGAATTGGGCAGCCCCACAATGAAATCCATAGAGATGTGAGACCAAGCTTGGTCTGGTATGGGAAGAGGCTGCAGCAAGCCAGGGCTCCTTACATTCTCATGCTTGTTGATCTGACATATGTGGCACTCCTTGACCACTTCCTCCACTTGTAGTTTCATCTGTGGCCACCAGAAAGTACTTTGAACCCTTTGAAAGGTGGCTTGAAACCCTGAGTGCCCACCAAAACTAGAGTTATGTATGAACTCTATGATTTTTCTCCTAAAATCAAGATTACTTCCCACATAAATCTGCCCCTTGCATCTCAGAATTCCTTCACAGTACTCAAAGAAGGAAACATCCATTGGTCTCATGGTGCATTCTACAATGGCTTCTTCTGCTTCCCTATCATTCATATAGCTTTCTCCTACTTCTTTCACCCACATTGGTTGGAGAATGGTGATCTGTGATACCTCCAGTGGTTCCTCTCTCCTTGAGAGTGCATCAGCAGCCTTGTTTTCTGCTCCTTTCTTGTACTCTATTTTGTAGTTGAACCCCATTAGTTTAGCTAGGTACTTGTGTTGTAGTGGAGTTGACAACTTCTGCTCCAAAAGATACTTGAGACTCTTCTGGTCTGTCCTAATAGTGAAGGTTCCACAAATCAAGTATGATCTCCATTTCTGTACTGCCAAGAGGATGGCTAGGAACTCCTTTTCATAAATGGACAATCCAGCATCCCTTGGTCCTAGGGCTTTGCTGAGGTAAGCAATGGGGTGACCCTCTTGCATAAGAACAGCCCCAATCCCATGCTGGCATGCATCAGTCTCTACTACAAAGCTTTTACTGAAGTTGGGCAGCTGCAGCACTGGTGTGTTGATCATGGTTGTCTTCAGCGCTTCAAATGCCCTGTTGGCTTCATCATTCCAGCCAAACTGCCCCTTCTTGAGTAGTGTTGTCAAGGGCTTGGCAATGGTTCCATATCCCTTGACAAAATTTCTATAATAGCCTGTCAACCCTAAAAACCCCCTCAAAGCTTTAACTGTCTGTGGTAGTGGCCATTCCTTGATACTCTTAATCTTCTCTTGGTCAACCCCCACTCCATTTTCATCAATTACATGCCCAAGGTACTCCACTTTCTTCTGATTGAAGCTGCACTTAGTTGATTTTGCATACAATTGGTGCTGCCTCAACAATTCTAGCACTGTCCTCAAGTGGTCCAAATGCATGGCTTCATTTGCACTATAGACCAATATATCATCAAAGAATACCAGCACAAACTCCCTCAGCTGCCTCCTGAATATATCATTCATCAAAGATTGGAAGGTTGCAGGAGCTTTGGTGAGTCCAAATGGCATAACCTTGAATTCATAATGCCCTGAAGAAGTCACAAATGCAGTTTTTGGGATGTCCTCAGATTTGACCCTAATTTGATGATAACCAGCCCCCAAATCATTCTTAGAAAACACCCTGGCCTGGCCCAATTCATCCAAGAGATCATCAATAATGGGGATAGGGTAGCTATCCTTGACTGTGATGGCATTTAACCTTCTGTAGTCCACACAGAACCTCCAACTCCCATCTTTCTTTTTTACTAGAAGGACTGGTGAGGCAAATGGGCTGGTGCTAGCTTGGATTATCCCAGTTTTCAGCATCTCTTCTACCATTTTCTCCACTTCTTTCCTCTGCATATAAGGGTATCTGTATGGTTGTGCCTTAAAAGGAACTGCTCCCTCTTTTAAGGTGATTGAGTGGTCAATGTTTCTGCTAGGTGGCAACTCTGTAGGTTCTTGAAAGATGTCCTTATATTCCAAAAGTAACCTCTCCATGCTATCAGTGTGATTCTGATCTGAAGACTGTTCCTTCTGTTCTCCACTCATCATAAAAAAACATCCCAGTCCTACTTGCCCTTTCTTAAACATCTTGCTCAGCATCTGGCCAGTGATCATGCTAATAGAGGCCTCTTGCTTGTCAGCATGAATGGTTATGTCTTTGATACCATGCCTTAGTGTAACAAATTGATTCACATGGTCAAATAGCACTGGCCCAAACTTCTGCATAAAGTCCACACCAATCACTACATCACACCCTCCTAATTTGAGCAACCTCATCTCAATATGAAGTGATGCTTCCCCATTTCCCACTGAAATGCTGGACATTTAGCATTGCAATCCATTTGATTTCCATTAGCCACTGTGACCAATAATTTGTTAGTGTATATTACTTCACATCCTAGTTTCCTTGCTGTCTGGGGGTCCAGGAAACTATGAGTGCTCCATGTGTCAAGAAGCATTGTCAAGTAATTGTTATTGACCTTGCCTTTGACCTTTAAGGTGTTGGCAGTTGACTGACCAGTCAATGCAGTGAGAGAGATGCCAATAGTCTCTTCTTCTACCCCTTATGGCACTTCCTCTAATTGTTCTAAGCCTTCTCCTTCATCTGGCTCCTCTTCAACCCCAACAATGGTGAACACATTCTTACACTTATGCCTGGAACAAACCTCTCATCACAATTGAAGCATAGCCCCCTCCTTTTTCTATCTTCCATTTCTGGTTTAGACAGCTTCCTTATGATTTTTCATTTATGACTGTGGTTTGATGTGTTCCAGTTTCTGTTAGTGCCACCCTGGTGAGCCTCTTTGCCCCCCCTATTGGCTATATTGGTAGCTTGTTTGACAGTGTTTCTCAGTCCCATCTTGAGGTGGTCCAAAGTGTTTTCATACATCTTAGCTATCTGTATAGCTTGTGCTAAAGACATAGGTTTGAGCACTTTCACTAGGCTCTTCAGCTCATCCTTCATCCCTCCCAAAAAAAGCTCTAATGTAGTAATCTTCACCTAAGTTCCTATGGTTCTGAGCCATAAAAGCCTTGAGCTCCTCAAACTTGAGCATGTATTCCTCTACACTTCCATCTTGCCTCAGCTTGTAGAACTGCTCCACCACATCTATTCCTTCCTCATCCATAAATCTTTCATAAACCATATTGGAAAATACATTCCACCCTACAAACTCCATTCCTTCCACATAATCCATGTACCAATATTCAGCCTTGCCCTCCAGATTCATAGCAGCCATCATTACTCTCTCCACATCAGTCATAGGGTTTAAGACAAAGTACCTGTTGCACCTCCTTATCCAGGTTCTGGGGTCCTCTCCGTTGAATTTGGGAAACTCACCCCTCGGCCCCCTTGTGCTGTTGCAGATCTGCATCTCTTGCCCTCTCTGTCCCACGTTTTCAGCTTCCATGGGGTTTCTTCTGTTGCCCTCAGCACTTCTGTCTGGCGTGAAGCCCGACAAGAAATGGTCTTGGTGAGGTGTGTAGAGCCTGTCGTTTCGAGATGACTGCCCCACCACATAAACTGGTTCCTTCCCCTTGTTGTTCTTGGTCATTTCTTCAAGTAATCTCTTAACTTGTTCCATATTGAAGCTCATATTGGTCATCTCTTCCTTCAAGGTCCTCATCTCTGCTTGGTGTCTGGTATTTATCTCTCTCTGCTCCTCTCTGAACGGATCCGTGGTTTCTTGCAATGGATCTGTGATTTCATTCCTATTTCTACTCATTTTTCTGTGCCAGTGAAGTGCTTTGTGGTGCTGTGTTTAGTGAATATGAGGTGAGTAATTATTGAGTGATAATGAACAGGTGATGTCCAGAACCATGCTCTGATTACCAAATGTCATGGGCTAGCTTTAATATACGACACTCAGCAAAACAAAACAAACTGAAAATAGGTTTCATTGATTACCAACTCCAAAAGTGAGCTTTGAATCCATACAAGAAAGGAAAACACCATAAATAAAGCCTTACATAAGATCAAATGGCAGCTGCTAAAAGATTACTACTGCTACCTACCCTAACTACACTAGCTAGTCCAAACTTGGTGAGTTTCTCCTCCACTTTCCATTTATATAGCTAGGGTTTACTAAAAACGTAGGGTTTATGGCAGCCATGCAACCCGCTCACGTGCTACTCACGAGCCCGCCCTTTTGAAAATAAACGCTACTCCTTAACACGTTTTTATAAGTAAAACACAACTCTTGCCAAAACGACGTCGTAATGAAAATTCAAAAAGACGCCCCTTCCCTCCTTAATCAGCCAATCATCACACCTACCAACTAAATACAAAAAAATTAGGTTAAGAAAGTTACCTTTTTGAGGATGTTGGTCGAGGGCTAGGTCGAGAGGAGGAAATTAGGGCTAGCTATTGACGGCGGAGAGCAGTCGCGGACGACGGAGAGCAACGTCGGACAACGGAGAGCAGCGGCGGACGGCGGAGAGATGGGCGGACGACGGAGAGCAGCGGCGGAGAGATAGGCTGACGGTGGAGAGCAACGGCGGACGGCGGACGGCGGAGAGCAGCGGCAGCGGCGGACGGCAGCGGCGGAGGCGGAGGGGGAGGACCCGGCGGAGGCGGGGCGCCGGCGGAGGGGGGGATTGAAAGAGAGAGAGAAACGAGAAGAAATCGGAGAAAATGGGGAAAAATGGATTAGGGCCTGCCTTCTAATTTAATTGTTTGCGACGATTCCTATAAAATCGTCGCCACTTCTCATTAAAACGAATCCCTTCGCGACGTTTTTAAACTTTTTCGTCGCAACACAAAAAAAAATTAAATAGCCTTGCGACGTACAGAAACGTCGCTAGAAAAACGGGATTTTTTCAATAATTATTTTGGCGACGAATGTAGCACCCCCCTTCTAGATGGGCGATAAATCGAACCAGTTTATCGGAATATTTGTTAAACTAGCGGAAGCAAAGGATCTCTTTGTAATTATTGAAACTTTAAGGATGGGGCGAAAATGCAATTATCAAAAGTTCTTCTTTTGCATTTTCGAAAACTTCTTAGCTTACGTTAGCCGAATAAAACTTCGTTTGGAAATAAGTTTCGAGGGGAGGTTTTTCATTCGAGTGCTACACTCTCACTATCGATTTTTGGTTCGAGAAGAAATCAGAGTTCGAAAAGGTTATTTTGGTGAATAATTCGAAAGTTTCTAGCGAAGGCATGAAAATAGCAAATTACGAAACTTACTATAATTAAAGTAGGGATTAAGTACGATTCATAACGAAAATGAGTTCAAAATTACGAAAAGAGAAATGTTACGGTTTAGGGTTACACCACCAAAAGAAAATAACCAAAAGTTCTAGCATCGTTCATAGGTCCTCGTACGTCTTCCAAAATTTCGGGCAAGACCTCGATCCACTACTCGATCCATCCCAGTTGAGGATTTCTAACGCTACTACCTGCAATTAAAAGACATCTATATGAGCTATAAAGCTCAGTAAGAAATCCGAGTAATATCGAACCTTGGAAATACGTTGTATATAATATCTAGATTAGTCCACATACATGTATAATGTATGACAGGATACATGATTAGGCAAATACATGAACTGTTAGATACATGTATATTTAGTATTCATGATGAATATATTTAATATGATGCATGTACTTCATGTGCCTAGACTAGTATAAATAGGTCTTGAGTTTGTACTTGTAATTCAACATGTATTAGAAAGAGTAAAATGCGTAGGAGATACGTACTCCCGATTATTTCCTTGTTAATCTTGTTCACATACTTCCGTCAAATATATCCAACATCTCCATTGTTGGTTTCACAATGGGGTGGTGGTGATTTTTCCGGTTCTTGGTTAGGGACGGGACAAACATAGTGAAATGACCTTACACCTTGGGCTGCCGTGAAGAAGGTTTTTTCCTTTTTGGTGGTGGTCGGAGTTGTTGGGATATTTGGTGGGGGTGGGCGATGTTGGTTTGACGTTGACGACGAAGAAATGAACGTCTTTTCATTTACTTTTTGGTCTTTTTTTTCTTTGAATTAGTTTATTTATATTTAATATATACTTTGCGCATTTTGCTTGTTTAAAAACTGAAACAGAAACTATAAAATGTAAATGAAAAAATTTTAAAAACTAACGTATAAAACTTGATGTGTTACAACATATGTTTGGGATAATTACATTTTTCATCCCTTTAGTTTGCCACTTATTCGATTTTGTAGATTTATATGTCTATAGAAATCAATTAACCTAAGTTGTAACAGTTAAATTGTGGAAACAGTATTCAGTTACAACTATAATTCTTGTGTTAACACAGTTATAAACTACTTAAAGCAAATAAATGAACACAAGAAATTAATGTGGTTCAGACACAAATGTGCCCTACAACCACGTGGACCTGCAAACACGATTTCACTAGTTCAGATTTACAGTGTACATTAATAGGACTTATTAAATTTAATCAAGACTCCCTCTTTATTTTTTACGCCGTTCTTGTACACAACTCGAACTCCGTGTCTCTCTCTACAGCAGCTCCACTCCGCGTGCCTTGAACTTTCTTCAAGCATGAATTCCCTTCAGAAAACGCGGCTGATCTCCCTTGAGATCTATACAGCAAATTTGTATATGTTGGCACAGTGCAACGATGGCACAATCCTGCTCCGCAGAACGCCTTGGCAAAGCTTCAATGCTATGAAGTGGTTTGAAATAATAGTAATTAAATTCCAAAAATTCTTAAATTAAATCCTAGAACTCATAACTGACTCAAATTCCAGATTCTGAAATAAATTTAAATTTTCACAAAGTTTCGAATTTTCTTGAAATTAAAAACTAGAAAAATCCCATTTTAAATTTTAAAATCCAAAACTCTAATACAACTCTAATTAATTTAAAAACTTGTTAAATAAACTTTTTCCTATCTAATACTAGCTGAAAAACAGATCCAAACTTTAAAAAAATATGAGAGATTTTTCGGAAATTGCAGTTTTGACCCAAAAGTTTCAAGATTTACACATGCAACCACACTACAAGTTCAAAAAATCCATTTTTCATGAAAACCCCTAACAAATCTGAAATTCCACTTTACTAGATGCAGAAAATGAAATTGAAAAGTTACTTGATGCAGAAATTTCGGAAATTACACATTTTACCCCAAAATCTCTTGATCTACACATGCAAGCCTACTAGAGTTTCAAAATCAACTTTTTCTTACAAAAATTCTTTAAATCCGAAATTTTTATTCAATAAATGCTGGAAAACAGTTTTGAAAACATTTTTCGGACAGACTTTACAAAAATTACAGATTTGGCCCAAAACTTTCGAAGATCTACACATGCAACCACATAAAAGTCCAAAAATTTCTTTTTCTTGAAAACCCCTTTTTGAAATCTGAAATCTTTAAGACTTTTGGCCAATAAAAGTTGTATCTACCCACTATCAACATAGATGATGCATGCAAGAACAAGAATTTAACAAGAAACACTTCTTTTTTCATTTTTCTTCAAAAACCCCTAAATTTTCGAAATCACTCCCAATCTTTTAGAAAATTTTGAAAACCCTTTTTCAACTATTGATGCCATTTAATTGCAGCAAGAAATCGGAATTTGTTACCTTAAAATCGAAGGAAGAAAATAGTCGAAAGGGAGGAAGGCTTTCAAGCACCGAAGTCCAACCAAGCCACCTTGATTGTGAAGGAAATGGTGTGAGCTTCAAGGAGGGAGGAGTTGTGATCTCCCGAAAGAAGGCAAGTGGTCTTGATGGTCTTCTTGGAGTAGTCCAAGGCAAGAGTTAAATAAGGAACTCTCATTTTAATTTTGGGAATTTTTTTTGGAAAAGAGAAGTGAGGTGGAGAGAGGAGGGCCGATGATGGTGGTGATTGTTTCGGTGGAGGAGGGAGAGGAAGACAAGTAAGTGTGGAGGTGTTGGAAGAAAAAGAGATGAAGGTGTCCCTTCATCTTACTAATGAAGGTAGAGTGTAGGATTAGTGAAAATGATGAGTATTTTGCCAAGTGTAATGCATTCCTAATTAGACATAATTTATTTATTTAAATTAAACCTCAACTTGCATCACAACACACACACACCATCCGAACACACACACAGAATTCGGACATATATATATATATATTCAAATGTATAATGCAAGTATTAACATATATGCATGCATGTATGTACGTGTATATATATACAATTCACATAATTTACCAAGTTTCAAATAATTTATCAAATAAATAAAATACGCAATTATTCACATAAACCACGAAATTCACAGAATTCCTAGAATTTCAATTTACGGGAATTTGAATCATATAAATCACACATATACTAACGCACGTAATTATTCACGTAAGTAACATAATTAAATTCACGTAATGCATATAATCACGTAATAATATTTCCTAAGGGTTGTCGAGTTAGGAATATTAATCTCGGGTTTTTAGAGTTTCCGGGTTTTGGAAAGGTGGGGTGTTACAACGAATAGTACACTATCGTCGCAAACAATAATTATAATTATTTTAACAAAATATTTTACTTGCGACGAATCCACTATTTTCGTCGCTAATAATAAATATTATTTAATATTTCCTCTTTATTACGCTACGTTTATCATTATTCGTCGCCAACCCAATAATTTTTTTTTTTCACAATTGCACTAGCGACGTATACGCCATATTCGTCGTTAACGTTAAAAAATAAATTGCAAAAAAAAAAAAATTCATGCGTCGTTTATATAAAAACGTCGCTACGAGAGTGCTTTTTTGCCCTTTGCGATGTTTTAGTGATATTAGTCGCAAAGTTGGCGACGATTACTATTATCGTCGCGAGATATTCCATGGAAGTCTTTTTTTTCGATATCTTGCGACGTTTGGAGGAAAAATCGTCGCAAACGTGCGACGATTCGGGAATCGTCGCCAAAAAAAAGGTCGCAAGTGAGCTGTTTTGTCATAGTGTATTAGATCAAGGATTAACGAGTATACACAACATTTTTTGATTTTTTTTTCAAATTCGTACAGACACTTTGTGATGGCTTCCAAATTAAGTCTGTCCGGCATATATCAAAGTAGCTACATAATTTCTGCTTCCGCCATTGGTATCTTTATTTTTTTCTTTTTCTTTCTTTTCTTTTTTTGGTCGATTTGTATCTTTTACATACTTTTCATCAATTAAAGCATATTTAGCTATAAAAATACTAACTACAACCTCTGTCTACTTCAGTAATGAAGTACCCGCACACCAACTATCTGCTTAATGAAGTACATTATATAATAGGTCACATAGGAAGAGTTGCGGCCCGAGACTTAAGCGAAAAACTTAGTCCAATAAAAAGGCCCGAGAAGGCACACATGTATTTAAGAGGAATGTTGAGATTCTTAGAGGTTTCTAAATACTTACTACAACTTTTATCTATTGTAGAAATTTTATAGGAAATCTATGGAGTGTTATAGAGAACTCCCTACCTTAGGATCAAGTTAATCACCCGCATGTCCGTTGATGATGTGGAGTTGATAAATACGAGTACTAAAAACTTAAATTGTAACCATCAAGCATTCAAGAAACAAAAGCATTTCCTACAATTTCTCTTGAGTTCTTAATGTTCTTAGCACATACAACACTTGTTCGAACGATGTTAACTTAGTTATCACTATGGGTAAAAATGAGCTAAAGTTGTACAGTTCTTTTTTAAGCTAAGAGAATAAGTCTGTGACGTATTGTAAGGGCATCTCCAACCATAAGTATTATAAAATGATATGTTATATCTTCTTTAGCATTTGCATAGTGTTTTAACAAGCCATTAATAAAAGTGAGTTAAATGAACACTGACTTTAATTTTTAGTTTGTGGGGCCGGAGGTTTCCATATTTTAATATTATTTGAGGATGCCATTCGTGAATAGTAAATAAAGGCTATATATATATAACTCTTGATTGTGGGATTTTAGCAAGCAAGCTAATATATAGAATTCCTTCATCGGCCCGGCGCGGCTATCTTCATTTCTGGTGTTTTATGGATCTTGGGCCGCCGTCTTCTCCTGTTGAAATATTAATGCACTTTCTAGATTAGTCCACATACATGTATAATGTATGACAGGATACATGATTAGGCAAATACATGAATTGTTAGATACATGTATATTTAGTATTCATGATGAATATATTTAATATGATGCATGTATTTCATGTGCCTAGACTAGTATAAATAGGTCTTGAGTTTGTACTTGTAATTCAACATGTATTAGCAAGAGTAAAATACGTAGGACATACGTACTCTTCGATTATTTCATTGTTAATCTTGTCCACATACTTCCGCAAAATATATCCAACATGGTATCAGAGCCCGGTTGATCATGCTCAACTGGGGCGTAAAAAAAATGGAAGAAAGAGAACACGAAACCCTGCCTTCGAAAAAAAATCGTTGAATCAGTTGATCACGCATTCAATTGACTGAAGATTGAAGAAAAAAAAAACCAAAGGGAATACGTATCCAAAATCAAATCAAGAAGGAGATTTCATGGCAAGTTCCAGAATCCCTCGTGAATCAAAAAAACAAAATTTCAATGGCAAGCTCCATAAATTCCTCAACAATCTCTTCCCATCTTTGCCCTGAACAATTTGTGCAAAGATTGAGTAGAAAGAGTAGAAAAAAACTTCCATGTGGAGTAGTAAAAAAAACTGCATCCCCCATGAAGTATTTGTAAGTCAAAACACATGGAGAAGGATGACAACCACAACGGCAAATCCCGATGCACGATATTTGGAGAAGTATTGTCGATTAAAAAATAAACAATAATAACACCAAGAAAATTACTCCAAAGAAAACGAAGAATATTTTTTTTGCTAGAAGAAGAAGAAGACTGCAAATTCGAAAAATCTTGAAGGTGAAGAAGAAAGAACATTAAGGGCAAAGATGGGAAGAGATTGTTCAGGGCAAAGATGGGCCTAGACTAGTATTAATAGGTCTTGAGTTTGTACTTGTAATTCAACATGTATTAGAAAGAGTAAAATGCGTAGGAGATACGTACTCCCGATTATTTCCTTGTTAATCTTGTTCACATACTTCCGTCAAATATATCCAACATCTCCATTGTTGGTTTCACAATGGGGTGGTGGTGATTTTTCCGGTTCTTGGTTAGGGACGGGACGAACATAGTGAATTGACCTTACACCTTGGGCTGCCGTGAAGAAGGTCTTTTCCTTTTTGGTGGTGGTCGGAGTTATTGGGATATTTGGTGGGGGTGGGCGATGTTGGTTTGACGTTGACGACGAAGAAATGAACGTCTTTTCATTTTCTTTTTGGTCTTTTTTTTCTTTGAATTAGTTTATTTATATTTAATATATACTTTGCGCATTTTGTTTGTTTAAAAACTGAAACAGAAACTATAAAATGTAAATGAAAAAAATTTAAAAACTAACGTATAAAACTTGATGTGTTACAACATATGTTTGGGATAATTACATTTTTCATCCCTTTAGTTTGCCACTTATTCGATTTTGTAGATTTATATGCCTATAGAAATCAATTAACCTAAGTTGTAACAGTTAAGTTGTGGAAACAGTATTCAGTTACAACTATAATTCTTGTGTTAACACAGTTATAAACTACTTAAAGCAAATAAATGAACACAAGAAATTAATGTGGTTCAGACACAAATGTGCCCTACAACCACGTGGACCTGCAAACACGATTTCACTAGTTCAGATTTACAGTGTACATTAATAGGACTTATTAAATTTAATCAAGACTCCCTCTTTATTTTTTACGCCGTTCTTGTACACAACTCGAACTCCGTGTCTCTCTCTACAGCAGCTCCACTCCGCGTGCCTTGAACTTTCTTCAAGCATGAATTCCCTTCAGAAAACGCGGCTGATCTCCCTTGAGATCTATACAGCAAATCTGTATATGTTGGCACAGTGCAACGATGGCACAATCCTGCTCCGCAGAACGCCTTGGCAAAGCTTCAATGCTATGAAGTTGTTTTTCTCCCAAATAATGCCCACGTTTCTTGTATGTCTTGGAGGCTTATATAGCCACAAAAATAAGCCCTACGACCTAACTTGAACCCCAAGAAATCTATTTAACTAGGTAATAGAATCCTAGTTGATTTCTACTTCTATTCTAGATAAATACAAAAGATACCTAACTAGAATAAACAACATGGAAATAAATCTAAGTCCTAATATAAGTATTATAAAATAGGAGTCTAATAAATTCCAAAATAAATATGGAAAAACAAATCTTTGCCAATCTTTTAATTCCGAAACTCGGCGGATTTCCTCGATCTTTAATAGTCGGAAATCTGGCGCCAACAATCTCCCCCTTTGGCATAGATTCATCAGAATCCATATTTAACAAGAACTCCCTCTGCATATGAGATTTTATGTATCCGCGGAAATGATTTACTCCCCATGCATCACATACTGTTAGTACAATCGAAGTTGCAACACATAGATGTTGTAACAAAGAAATTTCCTGCAACACAAAGTTATCCAAAACAAGCCCAAGGCACAAAATAAAGATAACCAAGGTGATATCCAAAAGGCAGAAAATTAATCATAACTATAACAGTCATAAATAGGACATAAATTTAAGCAGTTCAAAAAGGACAACAAAAAGGTTTTTCAAGGAAACTTCCCTTAATAATCATAGTCGGAGAGCATATCATTATCATGAGAACTGCTGGACGCTTTGCCTTGCGGTTGTGGACTGCTGCTTCATCATTGAAGTTTCTACCTTGTGTGTGGCAGTTTTTGCTGGGGCATCTGGAGTTGTTGCTACTCCCCCTTTCTGACCAGACTGTGCCAAAGTCTTAAGCAGCGGGTCCTGAATAGACGCAAATCCCTGAGCAGGCTGAGCCTGGATAGACTCCTGAAAACGGGTGAGCGCATCTTTGGTGACCACATCAACTAGCGGCGAAACAGAGACAGAGACAATGGGAGCCTTTTTCGCGCGAGGGGCCGTCTGAACAACAGAAGGATCGACATGAGGTAGATCAACAAAATGTTCAGAAGGGACCTTACCATGGATAGTGATTGGACGGCCAGGAGGATCCAACAGGGTGGCATCACGAGTGGGCACGCCTTGTTTGATCAAGAGCTGATAGATCAGAAAAGGAAACGGCAGATGCTCACACTCGGTACGGAAATTGGCTAACACACCAATCTGATTGAAAATAAAATCACCAATATTGATTTTATGGTCATGAGTGATGCACCATAAAAATTCAGCTTGGGTGGGATTGAGAGTGGCATTGTGGTGACAAGGAATGTTAGATCAACGAGGGAAAATGTAGGCATCACTCTAACTCTGCGAGAGTTAGCAAGAGCTCCATTTTGATCAAAGATGTACTCCCCAATGTTGATAAAAACAGCATGAGTGACGCTTCAGAGAAACCTAGCATATAGTGATCACAACGGCTATGGTGTCATTGACACAAAAGGCTTATCAGTGATTTGATTCTTACACCAGTAAAAATCTTTATTCAATTCAGGAGCCACATTGAAAAATTTCCCTTCGCAAGTAACCGAGAGACCCAACAACGGAGAATCAACATAAAGTTAGGATTCCGTGAAGATTCTGATGACTCAGATCTAGTTGGATGTACGACAGTAAAGGTAGCATAAGTCTGCTCAGAAAGAGATTGGTGGCCACTCGAAGCGTATGACTCATCCTCAAGATCATAATTGCTCTCAAACTTCCTTTGAGGCCGGCGAAGCTACACATGGGCGCTGAAAGTAGCTTCTTCAATTGCGACATGGTCTTCACCACCGACGTCTTCTGCCTTAGACATGGAAGGATCACTTTCAACCAGAATATTGTCCAGCGGATCAGAGACAACGCCTTATTTGGAGCTTGGGGTTGGTGACTGCACATGTGTGAGTATGGGCTCCGGAATTGTGGCCACGAGAGAGATGGGAACTACATAGACCACTGTTGTCATCACAGACCTTGACGTTTTTCCAGACTTCTTGTCGGACGGCGATGCACAGTTGTTTGTGCTTCCTCATTTCAGACCCCTCGACCGATTTGTCTCTTTCCATAGTAAATCTGTGGAGCACAGAAAAGAGAAGAGACGAGTAGCTTTCGAAAAACATAGAGAGATATTGGAGAGAGAGGTCGAGTATAAGAAATATTCAGAAATCCTAGAAGCCCTAAAGATATGATGATAACAGATCCCACAAACATCATGATAAAACAGAAGTATATTCCCACACGCTTCTTCAGAGATTCGAACAGATCACGTATCAAGATAGCCATGTGTCAACAGTCAGCAAGAGGCCACAATAAACTCAGAAACCCTAGATTTCCAGAGATGGAAAAAAAATCAAGAAGAAGTATATATATATATATATATATATATATATATATATATATATATATATATATATATATATTGATATTGCAGCAGTATGTAGAACCCAAGTTTTACAAGGAAATAAAACCAAGGAGGTCACAAAAGCAAAAATGTAGAGTGCCTTGTTTCTAAGGATAAACAAAAAGAACTTAGAGCAAGACACGATAGAAAGCCACCGACATGCTCTTGGATGCACGATATACCTAGAGCCCCATGACCATACTCAAGAAATCATAAATTACGTATTTTAATGGGGTTATGAATGCATATGCGATTAGCACAGCAATTCGATCATGAACTTCAAGAAAATTTTCACTAATACATACCTGAACAACATCCCAAAAAATCACACCTTTTTTTTTTTGTTTTTTTCTTGCCCCTTTTTTTTTTGGCTAAAATCCGTAGATTCCCTTTTGTTTTTTTTTGTGATTTGTTGACATGAAGTTCAACCAACTATTAGGAGGGCAACCTTCTTAAGAATTCACATAGCTTTTAATAAGAAGTTGGGAATGCATATGCAAATGGCATAATTCTTCCTATAGGAGTATGATCTTTGAGATGAATGAGGCCATAGGCATTGATCACTCCCGATAGAGGGGGCAACACACTTCTATCGGAACTCACCGCGGAAACAAAAGGTTAATCCACAAAAACTAGCGAACCACATTTAGTCAAAATGATACCTCCATCACTACTATTCCAAGCAAAACAATGATTAATTAACATTAGTTGTGCGATGTTATCACATAAGAAGGTGACACATAATATGTCCGATTAGTAGATCAAGTGCAATCCGGACAAAATAAAAAGATGATTGCACTATCATTTTTATAGCTTAATTTTGCACATTGCAAATTCCAAATGCTTTACGCAAGGAATCAAATCTAAGGAAATCCAAGGGTTTTGTGAAAATATCAGCCAACTGATTGTCTGTGGACACATAGTCAATGGTCACACGTTTCTGTTCTACTAAGTTCCTGATGAAATGAAGACGAATATCTCTATGTTTTGTCCTAGAATGCTGAACATGATTTTTTGAAATATTTATGGCACTCTCATTATCACAAAAGACATGCAACTCTTTTTCACGAAAGCCATAGTCATTAAACATATGTTGCATCCAAAGGAGTTGAGTGCAACATCTATCTGCAGCTATGTATTCAGACGCAGCACTAGATAAGGAAATGGAATTTTGTTTCTTACTGTACCAAGATACCAAATTGTTACCCATGTATAAACAACCTCCTGTGGTGCTTTTTCTGTCATCCACATCTCATATCCAGTCAGCATCACTGTTCCCTGCAAGACAATTGTTAATATCTTTTGAATACCATTTTCTCAATTCGGGTATTCCACTAACATATCGGATATTGCATTTTACAACAGTCAAATGACTCTCTTTAGGGCTTGCTTGGTACCTAGCACAAATACCTACACTGAAACAAATATCATATCCACTAGCAGAAAGATAAAACAAACTTCCTATCAAGCTCATGTATAGTGTGGAATCAACGTCTTTGCCATCACAATCTCGTCCCAACTTCTCAATTGAGGTCATTGGTGTTGTTAAAGGCTTTGCCTTTTTCAACCCAAATTTACTTACCACGTTCTTGGCATATTTGCTCTTTGAGATAAATATTCCATCCTCTAGTTTATTTACCTTGTCATCGCTTAGAACCAGTTCCCACATGTCATTTCGAGAAAACTGCTCAAGTTCCTTAAGTTTGGCTAACACCCAAAATTCATCAAGAATTGTTTCTTTGATGTTTTTTGGTTCAACAGTGAAAGTGAAATAGAGTGAAAGTTAAATAGACATACCTGAAGATTTTCTGGTAGTCAACCTTGGGCTTATTGCAAGTTTTCATACCTTCTTTACCAGTGGTAACATCTTCAGTCGTGACATCATATGTCGGCACTGATACTTCTGTGATTTTGTCTTCTGGTATTTCTCTTCCAATGCTCTCATTTTGTTTCCCCATTAGAAAGCCGCCACATAAATCAGGTGTATTGGAGTTTAGTTGGGGAACACCTTTCACACAACCATTGATATTTCGTGTTAGATCCTAAAAATTCAAATTCCCCAGTCGATGACAACACAGATCTGTGATATCAGAGGTGGTGTCGGGACACTGTTCAACTTGGTCAGTTTGATCAATTTTATAGCAATTATCAGATGATCTATAATCAGATAGAACACACCTGTTGTTTTGATCAAACACTTCACACTTACACTTGGTGAACAACACTAAGTCGTATAGATCACATAGCTGACTTACGCTGAGTAGGTTTGATTTCAAACCCTCTACATACAGCATTTTGTCAAGGTTAGGTAATCCTCCAACATCCAAGTTACCTTCTCCTTTCACAAAGGCCTTGTTTCCATCACCAAGAGTAACTTGTCCACCAGACATATTATGCAGGTTCTTTAAGTAATTAGGTACACCTGTCATATGCTTGGAGCAACCACTATCAAAATACCAAGAGTTAGTAGTACATGCTTTTAAAGAAAGAATAGCAGGAAAGCAGTTTGCATTATACTTATTCATCTATTTATTATCAGAGTATCTTCTTTGGGAATTGTGATCCCATGCAGCGGAATTAGATGATTGATATGCTAAACTCTTATTTATCAATTTCCATCTTTTAAAGCATTTTGGCCTAACATGTCCTACTTTGTGACATAAATGACAAGTTGGCACAAACTTTTTTGTATAAGACAGTGAGGCAATATGTTGTGGAGTAGGTTTGACAGTATTATTCACAAAACTAATTTCTCGATTTGGATTTGGTTTACCATCGAACTTACTCCCAATATAGCCAAGACCAAGTTTATCAGGATTTGAGGGATGAGCATTTAAAATTTCATCTAACCTGTTTGAAGGAAGAATCGTAGTGCGATTTAACTTACTGACTGATGCCTCTAAAGTTGTTGCAACATTGGAGTTGTCACACTTCAGGTTGAGGCAGGGTTCAACATTTTTCATTGGAGCAGGATTTTTCTTGATCTGCCTTGTTTTATTGCAATCGTTGTTTCGCAGATGTCTCAGCAATTCTTTTAGATTGTCAATATCTTTCAAAGCAAAATCATGCTTTACCTCCAGTACCTCATTTTCCAATTCAAGCTCATCGATTTTGGCCTTCACGTTGACTTTAACTGCTTCATTCTCCTCTTCCAGTTCCTTTACTTTCTCCTTCAAACGCTTGTTTTCATCACCAACCTCATGACATTTCTTTAGAAGATCATTCAGTTGCTGTTGAATCATCTCAATGGAGCACTCTTCATCATCCTCTGAATCTTCTTCTCCTGTGGGCAAAAAAAATGTGTTTAAATTTCTATGATTCTCGAGATTACGAGTAGCATACCTGAGGTGTGGTGGCTCAGTGCATGTGGCATCACCCTGTGTCACCTCAGTGATCCTAAGGAGTGACGGCTCAGTGCATGTGACATCATCTTGTGTCACATCAGTAACCCTGCATGTACCACAGAACTCAATACTTGTTTCAGCATCACTTGATTCATTGTCATCATCAGATTCAGAGTTATCGTCACTCCAGGTTGTAGCAAGTGATTTTCCTTGCTTCTTTCGAGTGTTTGCACATTCAGCTTGAATATGACCATAGCCGCGACATTCTCTACATCGAATCCCCTTCCTCACTTCTTGGTTATTTGTAGGACTTCTGGGTTTTCTTTAAAAACTTGTAGGATGTCCATTCATATTCACGAGTTTTCCGAAGTTTTTAGCTATTAGAGACATGGATTTTGTTAGCTTGACTTCGAGTGCTGTCATGGGAACTGGGGGCACTGATGAAGTTGTCACAGCGACTGTTTGTAGAGCATTTTTTCTTTCTTTATCTATTTTGCTGATGTTCAACTTGTTCTCAAATGTCTGCAAATTTACGATCAGATCTTCAAGTCGCAATGAGTCCACATCACTTGCTTCCTCAATAGTTGTGACCTTGTATGTGAATCGGTCTGGCATTGATCTCAACACTTTACGAACAAGTTTGACTTCAGGATAGGTTTCACCAAGCCCATGAGCTTCATTCGAGATATCGCATAGTTTCGAATTAAAATCGCTTACGGTTTCATTCTCTTCCATTCGAAGAACCTCAAAGCGAGTAGCAAGCATCTGAAGTTTAGATAATCGAACAGAGGTTGTCCCCTCATAAACTGTTTGTAATTTTTCCCATGCTTCTTTGGCACACTCACATGCTGAGATGATTTTGAATTGATTGATATCAATTTCATTGAATATGGCATTCAATGTTTTGGAATTCATATTTGCGGCAATCTGTTCAGTTTTGCTCCAGTCTTTTTCATGTTTCTCAGTTTGAATTCCTTTTTCATCTGTGGCAACAGGTCGTTTCCAGCCAGTCAGAACTGTGCGCCATGCATCTTCATC
This sequence comes from Erythranthe guttata, assembly GCF_056151865.1. Taxonomy (NCBI): domain Eukaryota; kingdom Viridiplantae; phylum Streptophyta; class Magnoliopsida; order Lamiales; family Phrymaceae; genus Erythranthe; species Erythranthe guttata. Next base: position 5,926,835 of record NC_142540.1, read on the forward strand.
CATTGACTTGATGAACATCTTCATCTTGGTCTTCCAATAAGCGTAATTGGTTCCAGTAAGCAGTGGTGGGCGAGTCGTGGAACCGCCTTCCATATGAGCATTCATAGTTCCTATGGAAGATAAATGGCAAATAAATCAAATTCCCAAAATCACACACTATGTTTATCTAGTGAGAGGCTCTTGATGCCAATTGTAGATTTATATGCTATAGAAATCAATTAACCTCAGTTGTAACAGTTAAGTTGTGGAAACAGTATTCAGTTACAACTATAATTCTTGTGTTAACACAGTTATAAACTACTTAAAGCAAATAAATGAACACAAGAAATTAATGTGGTTCAAACACAAATGTGCCCTACATCCACGTGGACCTGCAAAAACGATTTCACTAGTTCAGATTTACAGTGTACATTAATAGGACTTATTAAAAATAATAAAGACTCCCTCTTTAATTTTTACGCCGTTCTTGTACACAACTCGAACTCCGTGTCTCTCTCTACAGCAGCTCCACTCCGCGTGCCTTGAACTTTCTTCAAGCCTGAACTCCCTTCAGAAAACGCGGTTGATCTCCCTTGAGATCTATACAGCAAATCTGTATATGTTGGCACAGTGCAACGATGGCACAGTCCTGCTCCGCAGAACGCCTTGGCAAAGCTTCGATGCTATGAAGTGGTTTTTCTCCCAAATAATGCCCACGTTTCTTGTATGTCTTGGAGGCTTATATAGCCACGAAAATAAGCCCTAAGACCTAACTTGAACCCCAAGAAATCTATTTAACTAGGTAATAGAATCCTAGTTGATTTCTACTTCTATTCTAGATAAATACAAAAGATACCTAACTAGAATAAACAACATGGAAATAAATCTAAGTCCTAATATAAGTATTATAAAATAGGACTCTAATAAATTCCAAAATAAATATGAAAAAACAAATCTTTGCCAATCTTTTAATTCCAAAACTCGGCGGATTTCCTCGATCTTTAATAGTCGGAAATCTGGCGCCAACAGATTTGCATTCCTAAACAAGATGAAGTTACAATTTACGTCCCTAAACATGCTGCTTTTATGTTCTTTTCCTCCCTCCATCTATTTGTCCAGTTATTATGGACGGAAAATAGCATGTGCACTGCACATGACACATATAAACACCCCTCATTCATGTAAAGTTAGGATTGTGAGAGGAATTTCATAAATACCCAATTTTTTTTCTTCAAAATCATAATCCTTAATTTTTCGAAATCCCTAAATTCCTTCCGAATTCACAATTGAAATATCCTCAGTAAAAATTGAAAGCACTATTAGAAAGTGCGGAATTCAATTAGAAAGTACGAGATATGGACCTTATGTGATGAATATTTTCCTCGGGCAAAGTAGTTTTTCTTGTAGTGGAAATTGAAAATTTAGGATAGATAATGAGAACGAAATTTACTTTTAATCTGTGGCATCGGGTGTTGAAACTAGCTATTTTGATTGAACAAAGTTCTAAATTTGAATTGTGTATTTTCTAATTGTGCTTTGAAGTTTTGCTGAGGAGATTTCAATGGTGAATAATGAATTTAGAGATTTCGAAAATTGAGGATTAGGATTTTGAAGAAAAATATTGGGTATTTATAAAATTCCTCTTAAAATCATACATTTATATGAATGGAGGGTGTTTTTTATGTCATGTGCGGTGCACATGCTAGTTTCCGTCCATACTAACTAGACAAGCAGATGGAGGGACAAAAACAACATAAAAATGGCATGTTTAGGGGCGTAAATTGTAACTTCATCTTGTTTAGGGACAAAAATTGAATAAGTGACAAAGTATAGGGACGAAAAACGTAATTATCCCACATATGTTTTGAATATATATATATATATATATATATATATATATATATATATATATATATATATATATATATATATATATATATATATATATATATATATATATATATATATATAATTGCAAAATAAGGAAATACATAATATTAATAAAATTAAATGAAGTATACATTTTAATTTCTAAAAGAAACCCCTAGAGGTATTTCTAACTATAAATTGAATAATTGTTAAAACCATATACCTTTCTATACAAAAAAGATTTGGGGTATTTCGGTCTTTTTATGAGTGGTCAACGGACAAACGGCAATTGGGTCGAGTGTTATTTAAAACAAATGTAAAGGGGTTTGAGTTATAATTTTTTATCACATGAACTTTTCCTGCAGTTCAAGATTACACAAGGGTATTATTTTGTCAAATAACTCATTGAAAAATTGATTAGTCATGAATAACATATGACTAATTAATTCGTTTTGACTTGTTTGGCCGAATTCGTATAAAATCGATTTTCTTTAAGTAGGATTTTATTGGTTCCCCTAATTCCTCTATGAGTGAAACAAATCTCAGGGTGGACCGGACCAATCATCCGGATCAGATCTAAATTACAAATTTTAATAGGTTCGAAATTTATTAAAAGTGGATTTCTTTTTTCCAATAAACTATATATGTAAAAAGAGGGGTTGAAATGTATTGTCACGTTCTCCACGCGTGCTTTTTTTATGCAAACTAACTCTAATATTAAACGGCGGACTGAAAGAGTAAAAAATGGTTTATTTGAGAACTAAAAGCGGGGCAAGAAGAATATATGGACTAAAATTAATTTTGATGTACAATACAGAGACCAAAAGTGTAATTATCCCTATATTTTTTCACAACGTATTTATCTTTTTCTTTTCCTACAATTTTTCATTCTTGCTTTCTACGGTTAATTAAATTAAGTTAAACGTTTCTAGCAATAATCAATACCTATCACCAAGATGAAGAGGAACAAGTATTTCAAATAAAAAAAAAATCGAATAAAATTTTCTACATCAACTTATGGAAGATAACTTTACATCCATGGCATCTAGTTTAGATCCATGTATATGTCATCTAATTAAATTTATAAAAGAATGGGGGAATACAACAATATATATTGAAAAATGAAAACCAAAGGAAGAATTTGTAGCTGACATATATATAATTACTTGTTCGAGGCAACTTTTTCTATCCGCCACCGGAGAAGAAGAAATTCCTCAACGGAGCACGGCAGCATTAAGGGGCCGTTTGTTTGATAGCCATAGATTTCGAAAGATTTTTCAAGAACTTTATGGAAGAGGGGATTGTACAAGTATGAAATTGGAACGTAGAATCTCTTAAACAACGCACGGCAAAAATAATCTTGAATTTGATCATTATTGCTAACTTCTGATAATATAATCCAACTTGGACTACAACCCATCCTTTCTTCAACTTCATCTTCTTCCTCTCTTCCATTTTTTCTTTTCTAATTAATTAAGGTTTACGGCAAATTAAATAATTAAAACATGCAAGTAAATGTATGTGACAAGCACACTGAGTTTATTTGTAAATTGTGATACTCTATTTGTCAGGACTTGTATATATATAGGATTCGAAAATTGTTAAATATATATTTTATTTTCTGATAATTAAATATGTAAATGTAAACTCAATATATTTCGCATTATTTTTATTCTTGTTACTTTTTGTTAACTAATCGATGATTACTAAAAAAAAAAAAAAGAAACAGATAAATCACATATTAACAGACGATCCGAAAAATCTAATTTTAATCAACAAGAGCGGAACGATAAAGAAGAAGCAGCCTGAAACTGGCGGCCGCCGCCGCCGCCGTGACTGGCAGTTTCCCTCTCGATCCGCCACCGGAGATGCAGGAAATCTTCGACGGAGCAGGGGAGGCGGAGAGGGCCGGTCGCGTTGTAGCCGTAGATTTCACGAGCTTTATCGAGAATCCTTTGAAAGAGAGGGTTGTACAAGTAAGATATTGGTATCGAAAATTTCTGAAGTCCACCATCTTCATCTTCTTCCAACCCTACTTGTACTGCAAGCCATCCTTTCTTCATTTTCTGCATTTTTATTTTTATTTCTTCTCTTCTTACTATGTGTATTTGTGTGTGTGTGTGTGTGTGTGTGTGTTTTGAGAAAGAATTGTGGTGGAGTTGTAGGTAGGCAATTAAGTTTGTGGTTTTGTTTATTTTTTGTGGTGTTGCTAAATTTATAGAGAATATATAAAGTGGTGTGGTGTACATACTACATAATGATGAAGATATTTTAATTTAAAATTTATTTTATTTTATTTTATTTTATTTTATTAATTTAATTTTGCTCTTATTTTTATTTTTAATTGAATAGTTGTAGTGGAAGGGGTGGTGCCGTACACATACGGAATATAGTGTCCACTTCGAATTTTTTTTTGGCTACTTTGCTTCGTGAATTCCTACGTGTGGTCACTTTTTTTATTTAATTTATTTGTTTGTGTTTGGACACATATATTGGAATAGTATATTACAAAAAATGTATTTGACAGTTTGTGAGCATCACTAACACCGATGCAGTTAGGTTGTACCTATGGATTCTCTTCAAATGGCAATTTATAAAGTATGAATTTCGTACATTTACCTTATTGCATTCTCCTTGAGTTATATTCCATCTACTATTTTATTTCACTAACTTATACAAATTGATATTGATTATGTCATCAATCACAAAAAAATAGTATTGGTGAAAGTATAAACAATTATGATAATTTATCACCAAATTAGGCTTATTATTTCGTTGTTTTCTTTTTTTATTACTGAGAATATAATCTGCAACCACTCAAACTGCACTGAGTAAACTACGTCCTTGTGCATCAGCAACTCGCAGATCGCACAAGAAATGATCATGAAATAACGCTAGACGAACCATGCATGTATGTGATAAACTCTCGACCTAGCTAGCGCTTAGCCACCTCTTGCGTTGTTTTTTCATTTTTTTTTTTCATATAGCGCATTGTATTAGTGATATAAGTCATATTATACCTATGATGATAATGTCATGTAAAATAATATATTAATAAACATAATAAAATGATAGATGTTGACACTCTTAATTTTTTTGTTTTAATTATTGTAGTGAATCACTGCAAAAAGTAACTTTTTGAGTGACAACAATTATTTTCACATGTTGTGCCACTATGCTTGTTACCAATGGGTGTCACAGTGTCACTAATTCTAACTAGAGACAATAAAAAATATTAAATAAGAAGAGATATTAATGAAAGATAAATATATATTGTAACTTACACATGTATTTAGTAATAATTGTTTGCCGATCTCGAGCGGAGCATGTCTGTTTTGGCGAGCTCGAATTAGAGTCCATTTTGACAAGCTCTTCGAGTTTTTTTCGTGGGGTTCGAGCTCGAGCCCAATCATTTTGATTTTTTTTTTCTTTTCCTAATTTATTTATATTGTTAGTTTTTATTATTAAAACTTATTTATATATAATGAAAAAAATTCAAAATAAATAATAAACTGTAATTAATTTTTTTCATAATATTCCAAATTATTAAATTTTAATTAAATTAAAAATAATACATAAAAACTAAAATAAAATAAAAAAACTCGCTACCGGGCTCACGAGCTCAACGGCAACTAAGAGCTCAAGCTCAATTCGATATAGGGGCATAGGGGCATATATAGGACTAGAGGCATAGAAATAATCCATATTTCTTGTTGTTGTTCTTGTTCTCAAAAGAAATTGATTCCTAAATAGTAGTGTAAAAAATAGAACGAAAAAGAAAAGTTGTCGTATGGCTAAATAGTTTAATCAATCCTACGACACACCAGGTACTCTCTATACTCTTTCCGTGTTTGGTTTTTGGATTAATCAGAAGTTAGGATGGAAATCGAATAGATCAGATTGAATTATTACTTTCAAAAGAACTTAATTATTTTTTTAAGTGAAAAACTAATTTCAGTACATTGACATCGAAAATTGGAATTATGAAAGATTTACTTGGTCCAAAATTTGAAAACATTCGGATCGTATTGATATTATTGATATTATAATTCACCGATAGACAAAATATATAATAATATTGATATTATAATTTTTTTTAAATGTATAAAAATTTGGAATTATTTTGGAAATTTAATATATATATATATAAATTCAAAAAACAAAAATGTGGGAAATCAAAATTTTCAGAACTCCAAACGAAAAATATTGTTACAAAATTAGGAATTTGGGGTTAAAAATTATCGAAAGGGCATTATATTGATCCAATTTTCCACGTGTAATCAAATTATGAAGTTTAGAGAAAATAAAAATAAAAAGAAAAAGAAAGAATTATATAGTGGAAGTGGGGGGTCAGGATTCAAAAGGAATGCAACCACACAAAAAATCATTAGTCAAAAGGGATATATGTTAATCATTAATCCAGTCATTATTCTCAATATTCTTTTTAGTGGTGATAGATATGGTTCTAAAGTTGTAGACAATGGAGAATTTCTTTAAGTATATTATTTTTTTAAAGTTAGAAAAAATAAATGTTAGGTGTTTATTCTTTAGGGTTCAATGATTCCATTAATTATATGGTAGGACTATTATTTGTCATAAGAAATAAAAATAAATCACTAATTAAAAATAGCATTGAGTCATTTCTTTGAAATGATGAAATATTTAATTTACTTTTTTTGTTTAATTCAAAAAAAATAAGATAGTCATCGTCTTTTCAAATTTATACTACACCCGGTAAATTGTACATCAGATAATATATATTCAATTTATTGGACCGAGTGTAGCAGGAGAATAAACTAAATCTTGTCGTCGTCTAATCCGATCGACAAGACAATTTGGAATGTATATCAACACAAAGGAAACAAATGTATATGAGGGTAGGCAAACCTCCATATCAGCTTTCGGTGAGACCATTTAATTAGCCACTTTCAGTGATACTCCTTGCTTCTTGTGCAGGTCTTTATGTTGATCACTAATTTATTTATCTAAAAATTATAAATGCAAGATATATTTTCAGTAAATTCAGGACGACTTTGTTACATTCTTTCTACCCGTTTATCGTCCCTCAAACGCTAATTTTAAATAAAATTCCTAGGGTGAATTATGTTTTGCATCCCAGAATTAACAATGTTCGGTTTGGCGTTTTGCACCCTATCATTTAAATATAACTGGTGATTTATTTCATATGTTTCACGTCGAATTAATACATGCATATAAAAATTTCTAATTCTATTTTAATTTTCAAAAAATCCTAATTTTCCATTAAATTTATATATAATTCTAATTCCAAGTGAGGCGCATTTTTTTGTCATTTGCGTCTATTTTATATAGTTTCCTTTTACGGATCCAAAAGGTCTCCTAGATGTTGCATCTGGTGGAATACATTAGGGTTTCGTTTGGTTAGGGAGTTTAGTCACGATTAACTAAATAGTTAGACTTTGTTAGATGTTTGGTATCCTTACTAAATTGTCGGATCGACCCAAAAATATTATATTATCATGGATTATCTTGCCTTTTAAACACGTTTCTTGTTGGACCTTCCAAGGTCCAATAAAACAATTGAGTATCATTAGATTATTTAGTCTTATCTTCAAGAATCTTATCTTGGCAACTAAACGGGGCGTAGATAGTTTTCCATCAATCATACAAGATACAACTTGATAAAGTTTATCAGACATATGCCCTGTTTGGTTAGTAAGATAAGATTAACCATGATAAAATTAAATAATCTAATGAAACTCAATTATTTTATTAGAGCTTGAAACATCCAATAAAATAAACTCATTAGAAAGCAAGATAAGCCATGATTATATAATTTTGGCGGATCGACCCGACAATTTATGAGAACACCAAACATCAAATTAAGTTTAACTATTTAATTAATCATAACTTATCTTGACAATCAAACGAGGACTATGGCCCAAGATAAGCAATCGGATAAAAAAATGTGTGCGACGTATATGTGGTCACCTGTGAATGGTCGGTTTGCACTTGTAATTTGTTCTCAAAGATATTCTCATTTGCACTCTATCACAATCCACGTGCCTGTTTTACAAAAACACACACACACACACAGGATAAATGTATAGATATCATATCTAGCACAAATTCTAAGCTTGGGAAATTAGAATGGAACTTCCGAATTCCGTTAATTCCGATATGAAAATATCTGAGTTTAATTAGAACCGTATTTTTTATTTGGATTTTCGAAGTTCTGAATTTTTGGACTTCATTTGAAACGGAACCGGAGTGATATATAATACAAAATTACTGAAAATTTCGATTTCTGATCCGATTTTAGTTCCGAGTATTTCTATAATTTTTCTAAATATATAATATAATTTTACGATATATTTTGTAATTTCATAATATAAATTATGTTATATTTTATATTAAAAATATAAATACCGAAGGGTCAAGTAAATTAAAACCTTATAAAGGATTAATTGATATTAGAAACTTTATCTTGCATTTTTCCTTATAAGAAAATCTATGTTTCAATTTGTTATTCCTTCATGTGTTTTTAATTATTGCGTTTTGGCGAACTCTCTTTTGGATTTTCTTGCATTTTCCTGCAAAATTTGAAAAAGATGAAAGGATATTGTGAATTTTTTTCATTATATCTGCATTTTGAACAAGATATTATAAACTAATGTAATTTATTTTAATTTTCAAAATTCCGCCGATTTTGACGCATTCTGAAATCGGAATGAATATTCGCATTTCGGTGTTTTTGGAACTGAATTGGAACCCATTTTTTTACTTCCGAAAAAAAATGGAATTTTTTCGGAAAAACCAGTTTCAATCCATTTCGTCCGATTTGAACCCCTACTTGGAATATAACTCGCAACTGTAGGTAGACGTGAATTTTCTACCGAATTTTCCTGCTAATCTATTGTCTTACCGTAACCTACCGATTTGCTATCGGATGGTATGTACCAAAATATGTTAGAAAATTCATGCCTTAAATATTACATGTTTTTGGGCATTTAAACTGTATCTATGTGTTGAATTGTCTTAAAAAAAAAAATAATGTAGAATTTTGAAATACTAGACCAACATAAATTGGTACTAACTATTCGATTTACCAAAATTTTTGGTGTAGGGCAACAACTAAGAAATTTTCCAGTATCAAAATTTTGGTGGTGGTAATTGTATAATGTATTTGGTAGGACAACTGGACAATCGTACGAAATCCACCTGTAATAGTAGGAGGATCTAGTTGAGTCGCGTCATTAGTCTGATGAGTCAGCTCGACAAATGCAAGAACTTTCTGATGAGTATTTTATAGCTTGAATCCACTTTATGCAAGAACTTTCTGATGAGTTTTCTTACCTTGAATCCACTTTTATGTATGTATCATACACAATAATATGATAATAATATATGAATAATAATATAATTAATATGTAAGAAAAAGAAAAATAATAATTTAAGTTTACATTTTTTGCGAAATAGAAATATAAATATATTAAAATAAAAATTGAAAATTGAAATAAAAAAAAATTGAGTTGGAGCTCGAACTCGACAAACTTGACTCCAGTCCAGCTCGATTCGTTTATAATCATAGTTGTTGGATTCTTTTTTGTTTTGAACTTCGATACTTTTCACTTTATTTTTTTAAGTTTCGTGGAGTATCCCATTGATGTACTTTTCTCATTGGCATCACGCATATATATGTCAACATGTAGGATATATATTTTGGACAAAAATATACCACTTAAATTCCCATGACATTATAACTTATAATATCTTTTATGCTATGTATGAAATTACCCACAAATACATGCATATATACACAAAGATATAGTTTGATCAAATTTAGCATCTATAACCTTAAATGCAGGTCGGGTTCGATTCCTACTTCCTCCATACAATGATTCGAGAAAAAAAAGGTTTTCTCGCTGTCTAAATACGAAACAGAATACGTAATTTTTTTGTCACTCGCAAATAGACATACATATATATGTTAGGCTTTAAAAAGACAAATATGAGTCTCTACAGACCAATCATTTTTTGACGAGGTTTGTTCTTACCGGACAATACCTGACTTGCACGTTCTTCCTCCTCTTCTCTTCTCCTTCGAGCAGCCTCTTCCTTTTGTCTTTGGATCAATTCCAACTCGCGCAGTCTTTCTTCCTCTTTGCGCTGAAGCTCCAGAGCTTCTCTCCTCTGGGCTTCTTCTACCCTCCTTTGGTTCTCTTCGAGCATCTTATCGAGTTCTTCTCTCTCCTTTCGAGCTTGCTCCTGGTAATTTATTCGAGTATCGCAAACAACTCAGTAATTAGAAATAAAACTATGCAGAACCAACAAATAGGTGAAACATGTTCGAACGTATGGACAATAAAAACATCCGGGAGTATTTTAATAAATTCTATAAAAAAAAAAAAGTAATTTCAAAGATAGTTTAAAGGACGAATAAACTGAAGTGCAATCAGTTTTCAAAGAACCGTGCACACCCAAAGCAATATGTACTACACAAATTAAATTAATTCATTCAAATTCTTTTCACACTTGCCCCAAAATGAAAATTATCTTTCTACAATATTTCAAAAACTTTACCCAAAAAAAAATCAAATGTTTCTCTCTAACAAACATGATTTGACCGAAGTGAAAATTGTCTTCACTAAAATACAAAATTAAATCACTTTATCTATCAAATTCATTCTTCCAAAATACTTTTTTCCAACACCTTTCAGACATGATTTGACTTGCTACAGTACAAATTGTCTCCTCTCAAAACACAAACAAACTTTATTTCATTTTTAAATTCTTCTCTCAAAACACCTTTCTCCAGAATAAAATGGAAACGTAAGCCCAAAAGCTTACCAAACATATCCATTATACAATTGATGATACAGCAACATTTATTGAGCCGTTTAAATAGATTCGATAAGAGATATTTTGACCAAAAGAACTTACTTCTTTTCGCCGTGCTTCAGCAAGAGCAGCTTCCTTTTCCTTCTCGAGCTGCGCTTCAACATCATCAAACAGCTTCTTCTGAGCTTCTTCTACTTGTCTTTCGATCTCTAACCTAACTTCTTCCGAACCGAGTTTCTCCTCAACCCTTCTCCGTATTTCCTCCTCCAATCTCCTTGCAGTCTCTTCTTCCAACTGTTTAAGTTCTGCCTCATGCTGTAATCTAAAAGCACGGGTAATCGTTATGTCACTTATAGCAGATTGAGATACGCAATGTCCAAAGTTACCACAAAATAGTACGACAACCTAAAATTGTCTCGAGACTGATCATTACATTCATGTCGAAGACAAACTTGAAACATAAGAATAAAGGTGCAACGAGGTGAACAATCGAGCACATTGCCCGATACGCTGATATGTCAAACAGAAACAAACAATAAAGATACACATATACATTATAATGTACTAACTACAAATATTTCAGACATAGCCACATTTTTAATCACCACATAGAAGGGATTGAACTAATCGATAAGAACTTGTCACTCAACAGCCAAGACTCGTGGGCCCCTTAAAATTCACTTTATCTTCAGTAATATTTCATTGAAAAGACGATTTCGATCCCCTCTGACTCATTACCAACACAAGATGATCAAAATTATTTTAAAATAATTGTATAACAAAGACAGAGAGGAATTGAGTTGTTTTCCTTACCGTTTCTTTTCTTCTTCTTCCCTTTTCAATTTTTCGCTGGCAATCTTCAAATCAGCCGGCGTTGTGCTGGGACTACGGGATTTTGGTGAAGGGGAGGAAGATGAACTTCGGCTTCTCCGTTTTCTATGGCGTTTTGGAGTCTTGGAACGACTCTTCCGACGCCTCGAAGTTGGAGAACGACTTCTTCGCCTGAAAAAACAAACTAGTTCTGTCAAAATTAGTGCCATTCAATAGAAATCAATTTCACTCGTCATTAACAAGTCCAAATTGAGCTTCGAAACATCCTTTTTTCTAACTTACGACCTATCAACTATGGCAACCTTTCCTTAATACAGAAGCCAACGGAACAGATACAATTTTTTTTCGTAAAGTTAGTACTTTTTTCCTTGTAAAGGCTTGATAATCATCAACATTTTTCATCGCAAAAAAAACTTAATTATTTCGGCCATAGACTATAATGTAAAATCAATGTCTAATCTTTCGAATATCTTATAACTTTATCTTTACCAGATCATAAGTCATAAATCATAATACTTGCGCTATCTAATAATTTAAGCTAAAAAATTAATTACTCAACTAAATTTCACGCAATTACATTCAGAAGAGTTAATTTCATGGTAGGTCATATTATTTACTTAAAATTCGTTTCGAATGGAGAATTAAAAAAAACAATTAGGGAGAGCATTGATAAGGTCACCTGCTGTGGGGGGAACGGGTGCGCTCCCGGCGCGTGGTGCGGCGCGTGGAGTGGCGGTGACTGACAGCTGCCGGTGATCGAGAACGGGAATATCGCCTCCTCGAGTACGACGGCGACCTCGATATACTCCGCGGCATAGCCACCACTTTCAGATTTTTTTCCCCAATGCACAAAATGATTGCTTAATAAAATTCTTTTATCGAAAAACAAAAAAAAAATTGCTTTACTAAAATTTGACCTAAAATTGCTACAAACGACTTTTAGCATATAACGCGTGCGTCACGTGACAGTCACGTGACGCCCCCTCCAATAAATACAGCTCAGTCGTGAAACTGGGCGGGAACTTCACTCCCGTTTTCCCTCCCCCCCTTCGCAACCATGAGCGCCACCGGCAATCCACGGAAACGCGCGGCTCCGCCGCCGCCGAAGAATCCGGCCGCAACTCCATCCCCTCAACTGAAGCACCAGGCGACGATGGAGGAAGAGGAGTTAGACGAGGACGTCTTCTTCGAGGAAACCCTACTTCAGTACGAGGAGGAAGACTCGCAGCGCCGCGCCCTATCCGACCGTCTTGCCAAGTGGAAGCGTCCCGCGCTTTCCCCTTCATACATTTCCCAGTCTCAGAACATCGGTATTTCCCGAAATTCGTACTCACAAACTCCACTTCCCCTGATTTTTATTCTACTCTTTGTTACCAACCGCATTTTGTTTTCGAATGGTTTAAATATTGGTAATTCGTGTTGAAATTGTGTAATTATTTGCTAAGGTCGGATGATTGTGTTTACATTTTTTACCAATTCCAATTTGTCGATTTTTTTGCTTAATGGATTATGGTGTCCATACTATATGTTAGTATTAATATGCTTGTCCTGGATCACAACTTTTTTTTTTATCTTTTCTTAACGGATATAAGATGATGCAATTTCTCGTTTAATTTCTCTTTTCCTCCTTGTTTTCTGTTTTGAAGTATTTCAGCAGTTGGAAATGGATTATGTTGTCGGGGATAGCCACAAGGAACTTCTGCCTAGTTCTTCAGGCCTGGCCGCAATTATACGGATTTTTGGGGTCACTAAAGAAGGTTATCTCTCGAAATTGTGTATCCTAATAATGAGAGTGGTTTGAAGTAAGAGTAAACGTAGAGCTATTAGGGTGTAGTTGTAAAGGCTTGGAGAATTTAGGAAATTGTCCGTATCATATCAAACTTGAAAGTAAAATAATTTGGATCCTCTATCTTTTGATTCTAACATATACCGTGCGTGGAGGATTACAACTTACAACTTACATCTACAAACTTTTGGTTAAGTGTCACTTGCAATTGATATCAGTGCTGTTGGTCAGTGCAACGTGCTTAGAAAAAAAAACATATTGTTTATCCTAGTGTGTATTTTTTACAATTGCATTGCTTACTATTATAGGATCGTAGAATATACATCAAAGATATTACAATAAAATGAGCAAACACATGAATTTTCTTATTGTGCTAACAATTATTAGCTTTTGTTCTTCGAGTGACTTGAGTGGTCGCAGAAAATCCGTATATTGGATTAAGGCTAATATCACAGGTTATTAATTTCTGAAATTATCCTTGGCCAGGACATAGTGTTTGCTGTTTCGTGCATGGATTCGAGCCATATTTTTACATCAACTGCCCTTCAGGAATGGGTCCTGACGATATCTCCCGTTTCCATAAAATTCTTGAGGTAGTTCTTTTCAAAATTCCTTAATTGTGTGTATGTATTCATGAATCTTAATTTAATCTAAACTTGTGATCAATTGTAACTTCTTTTGGTTATCATTTTCACCTTGCTGTCGCTACAGGGTAAGATGAGTGAATCAAACAGAAATACTAGAGTTCCCAAATTTATACGTCGCATTGAGCTCGTTCAGAAAAGAAGCATAATGCATTATCAACAGCAGAACTCTCATCCCTTCCTTAAAATTGTAGTGGCACTGCCAACAATGGTTGCAAGCTGCCGTGGTATGAGATTTTCTCGTTCTTCAAGTACAACTTAATAAGCCTGTCATCTATTACTTCTTTGTGATTTAACATTCTGGAATGGCCTGTAATTTATAATGTTAACTAATTATGCGAAGTAGATGATATTTAAACTGGTGATAACTGATAGCATATTTCTGATTAATTTACTCTGCAGAATATTTTGTTACTTTTCAAGATTTCCATTTATCTGAAAGTGCAATCTTGACAGGTATCCTTGAAAGAGGAATACAAATTGAAGGACTGGGCATGAAGAGTTTTATGACATACGAGAGTAATGTTCTTTTTGCTCTACGTTTCATGATTGATTGCAACATAGTCGGAGGTAACTGGATCGAAGTTCCTCGTGGAAAACATAAGACTATACCAAGAAGTCTCACCAATTGTCAGTTGGAGTTTGATTGCCTGTATCCTTGTGAACGAAAAATAAGTAGTTCTGTTAGCCTATAGGAGCTGCTGTTTCTCTCCAGATTTAATCTTGTTAAAATGATTTTCCCTTTACAAATTATATTAGTTTTTCGGACTTGATCAGTCATGCTCCTGAAGGGGAATTCTCAAAGATGGCTCCATTTCGCATATTAAGTTTTGACATTGAGTGTGCTGGGAGGAAAGGTCATTTTCCTGAGCCCAGTCATGATCCTGTTATCCAGGTCAGCGTGCAATTAATCTATAATTAAATACGTGATTAGGTTATGCTGCTTTCCTTGACTTCCCGTATTCTGATATATTTTTTGGTTATTTTCTAGATAGCCAATCTAGTAACATTACAGGGAGAGGGCCAGCCATTTGTTCAGAATGTCATGACTCTTAAGTCATGCTCAAGTATTGTTGGCGTTGATGTCATGTCATTTGACACGGAAAAAGAAGTTCTATTAGCTTGGAGGGTAATGCTCTTGGCACATAACTGAACAATACTACTCGTTTGACTATATTAAAATAATGTAGACATTGATTAAATTACTCATGTAACTGATTTTTAGATGTTTACTGTTTACTCGCGTCATCTTTATTTAATCCTCTCCTCTACAGGACTTCATTCGTGAAGTGGATCCAGACATCATAATTGGTTATAACATCTGCAAATTCGATCTGCCATACCTTATTCAGGTGGGCATGTTCTTTCTTTATTTAGCTTTTTTTCTTCTCCTATTGGTATTTCATTCCATATCATAAATAACTTCTTGTCCGCATCCCAAGATGTTCTCAGTGAATTCTTATGTACCATGTTTGTTTTTCTAACTTGACAGAGAGCTGAAGTATTGGGAATAGCTGAATTTCCAATACTTGGACGTATTCGAAACAGCAGAGTCCGCATCAAAGATACAACTTTTTCATCAAGGTTATGAAATATTTTCTTCCTCCTTCCCTCATACTTACAACCACCGTAAAAGTTAAATTTGTGGGTACTTTGTTCATTTTTATCCATGTATTTATTTCTTTTATTTTTTACATTGATTTCTATAATAAAAAAGATGGACTATTCAATGATATTATCTGTTTCTCATATTTACTTGCATAGACAGTAAGTTCATTTCTATGGTTGAAGTTTGAACTACTGTCACATTATTTAGGTTTATGTGTGCAATAAAAAAACTTGGATATTTTCATATTAATTAGGTTACCACTCACGACATGTGTGCAGCTCGTGAGTATGAAGCTAGCACAGTGATAATATGAATTCTTAACCAAGATAGTGTTGTAATAGAAAGTTATATTACAGCAAAGGCGAACTTTAATTAAAATATCTCTTACATGGGTACCTTCTGTATCATGTATCCCCAGAAAAAGCATATTCTTTTCATTAACAATCATGCTAAGGCATCTACGAGTGAAAGAATTAAGCTACATTGGTCCATAATTGAGTGTACATCAATGTCTGCAATTCATGTTCTATTTGAGCATTCAGTGTCATGGTTCTTTTGAGTTCCTCACTTTATAATTTATTGCTGTTAAATAACTAACTAAAGCTTCTGGAGCTGCAGACAATACGGGACCAGAGAAAGTAAAGAAGTTACAATTGAGGGGAGAGTACAATTCGATCTGCTACAGGTTTTTCCTGCTAATTAGAACTCCATCATATTATATTCATATTTCCTAATTACACAAAATCTTTTTTTTCTTGAAGTCTTGATATCACATCCATGTACTTAGTTGTATAAGTTATCACTTTTTGGTGCTTTTTTGTGCAGGCTATGCAAAGGGATTACAAATTAAGTTCTTATTCGCTAAATTCTGTTTCTTCACACTTTCTAAATGAGCAGGTGAGCATTTGTCTATATTAAGTACTTTCAGACAGTTGGTGCTTTGTCTTCTTTTCATTTCTGTCTGGATTCTTAATAACTTTATCATGTCCAGGCTAAAGTTTAACTTGCAGCCATCCATATGTACATTTTTTGTAGTTATCTTCTGATGTTAAGTGTCTGTTGTATCTGGATTTTTTCTACTACAGCTTTTTTATACATTCTAAACTGATCATCTAATTCAAAATCCTCGACCATACACTTCTTTTCCAAAAAATGATATTTGATGCTATATCTAAATTATGATCTCTTTTTACTTGCGTTTTATTGCCCCACATTCAGTTTTACCTCTGGTTTGGTATTTGATTTTTACATCGATTTGGTATTTCTAATTTAAACTGTTCAATGCATGTGCAGAAAGAGGATGTCCATCACTCAATTATATCTGACCTTCAGAATGGAAATTCAGAAACCAGAAGGCGTCTTGCTGTCTATTGTTTGAAGGTGAAATCCTTTTGTTGTATGAGCTTCTCACGTGTGTCCTTGTTATTTTATGGATCATGATAGAAAACTTAATCAACTTGTGCATTTGTTGATGTATGCTAGATTTCGACATTACATCTATCATTGTTGCATGTACTTATCCTATATCTCTATATAATAAGAAACACTCATTTTCATTATGTTTTGTATTGTTGAAAGGCTTAATATTTTGTAGGATGCTTACCTTCCACAACGCCTTTTGGACAAGTTGATGTTCATTTATAACTACGTCGAGATGGCTCGTGTGACTGGTGTTCCGCTCTCGTTTCTACTTTCCAGAGGACAGAGCATCAAGGTTACTCCATAGTTCTACACCTTATTTCACTAGTTGATAATATGAGAAAGGTTGGTAGAACATCAACTGAATATCTAATTTCTTACCTTTATCTTCAGGTGCTGTCTCAGCTTCTAAGGAAAGCAAAGCAAAAGAGTCTAATTCTTCCAAATGTGAAACATCCCGGATCTGAACAGGGAACTTATGAGGGCGCAACTGTAAGTGTTCATCTTTTGTTATCTTCTCGAAATATAAAAGATCACAAAAAGTCATCTTGGCAAAAGTTGCTTCGTGTAGCCTTTCATTGATCTCCCTTTATTTATTACTATATTTTTATGGACGGACGGTGATTATTTGGGGCCTGATACAAAAAGTTGCTGAGAGGGCTCTGTTCAGAGAACTAGATCTGACTGAAAGCATACTAGTCAAGTAGCTCTTTATTTTTTTTTTCAAATAGCTTTACTCGATGGTATCGCATATCACCGCTCAGTCATCCATCCATCTCGAACTTGTGATGGATTTTAAGCTTGAATAATATACGCTGTTTGAGCTGGTGGGTTTGAAAGTATTTGACATGAAAAAGATTTTCATTGAAGGCTTAATTTAATATGGAAACTAATTAATCTCAGCAAGTATGATCCTTTTACCAGATTAACTTAACAGTCAACTTTTACAGTTTTTGAGGTTTCCAGAACTTTACTGCCAAGTCATGTTCATGCTTGCAAGCTCCAGTCGTCTTTTTATTAATTACTGAGAGAAGCATGATCAAAGATTTTGGCGAAAGCTTTTAATAATTTACATATCCTGCTGACTTGTAACTTCTTAGAAACTTGCTTTTAACATTATTTTGTGCTGAAACCAAGCCCACAGCTGCGTGGTCTAGAATGTTACTCGGTTCACAAAATTTCGGCAATGGAGATCCTATTTTTCTCTCTTGCTGTTCATGACTACGATAAAAAATGCTCTACTGCAATTTTCTGTGCATTATGATATTGTTTTCTCATTAGAGGGATTTCATATGCAGGTTCTTGAACCCAGAGCAGGATTCTATGAGAAGCCTATTGCAACTCTGGATTTTGCATCTTTATATCCATCAATTATGATGGCATATAACTTATGCTATTGTACACTGGTACAAATATTTCCTTTTCAGTCCTCCATTTTCATTTTTTTCCCTTTTCTATTTGGCTGGGAAGAAAATTTGGTTGCGTTTAATATCAATCAGAAGAATGAAGTAAAACGAAAATAGTCATCTTCGTCAAGATATCTGTTTACTCCAGATGTATATTTACTATCTCTTTGTGATTATTACGTAGGTAACCCCTGAAGATGTTCATAAGCTTAATTTGCCTCCGGAGTGCGTCAACAAAACTCCATCTGGTGAAACTTTTGTCAAATCGAATTTACAGAAGGTTTAAAATTCATAGCATTCTGCAATTTGTTTCTCATCATTTTTGGGAGATAGCAATAGCTGGGGGTTTAGTAGTGCACACGTTTTGTTTTCTTGCCTTCTCTTAATAATTTAGTTTCACTGCAGGGAATACTACCAGAAATTCTTGAAGAACTTTTGGCAGCTCGTAAAAGGGCTAAAGCAGATTTGAAGGTGCTGAAGTTAATTATTATAACTGTTTTACTTTGTAAAACTTGTTGTTGCTGCTTGACATAATTTAATGTGATCAATGACAGGGACTTGATTTCGTGCAATAAGAAATTTCGAAATACGTAACCTTTCAGGCTTTATAAGTCTTACTGTTTCAGCAAAACTAATGCGATGCACAATAAACAGCAAAAAAATGAGATTCTAATTGACGTGTGATTAATTAAGACCCCTGAAAGCAATAATTACTATCTTAGATACATTTGATTTCCATGGTCCCTTACGGGTTTATAAGATGATATCACTCTCAACAGTTGCTATTTATTTTGGGTAAACATCAATCAATAAAATAGTTTATTGTCTTTATTTTCATTTGATAAGTAACTGGAGTATTGATACTGCTTCCTTTTGGATGTAAACTATCCTGAAGATAAAGAACACTTATGGACTGGTAACTATTAATGCATAAGTTATTTTTTGTCGTTTTTGAATGATTGTTAATGAAACGAGATGGATATATCTGAAAATACCGGTACCCACCCTTAGGTGTGTACAGTAGACTTATCATTAATCATCTAAAAAATCTTCCTATGGTTGGTTATTGCGATTGGACTATAATGCTTCATAATGTCCAGAATTTGCGTTTATCATGCTTCAATTGTAATATTCTTTATAAAGTTTAAAATCTTGTTAATTATTGGTTGAAGAAACACTTCTGAAGGTGAATTAACTGTACGATTTGAAATTTAGGAAGCAAAGGATCCTCTCGAAAAAGCTGTGTTGGATGGTAGACAACTCGCTTTGAAGGTAAGGTTATTGTTTTTTTTAATTTCTTTTATGTATTTATTTTTTTACACATTATCATGTGTCGGTTACTTTATTTGGCTTGATATTAACAAACTTAAAGTATTGGAGTGATCCATTTTCTCATGGTTTTTGCAGATAAGTGCAAATTCTGTCTATGGTTTTACCGGAGCTACAGTTGGTCAGTTACCTTGTTTGGAAATATCTTCAAGTGTTACCAGCTATGGTAATAAATGATAAATCGCATGGATGCGTGACCTGAACTTTATTTTTTTAAATAATAAATTTGATGCAATTCTGCAAATGTTATTTAATCTAATGATTGATCCTCTTACTGAAGGTCGACAAATGATTGAACACACGAAAAAACTTGTGGAAGATAAATTCACTGTGGTTGGAGGTTACGAGCACAATGCTGAGGTATATAATATCTATAATATATTATGTGCATCAAATGATTATTAATATGCTTATTTTATGTTATTTAACCATAAAGTGATATTTGTTTAAATGATTGTATTTTAATGTCAGGTTATATATGGAGATACAGATTCAGTTATGGTGCAATTTGGTGTGTCCACAGTGGATGAAGCCATGAATTTGGGTAGGGAAGCTGCTGATTATATTAGCGGCACTTTCATCAATGTAAGTTAGCTTTTATAAAAGCTTATTTTGCTCCTTTTTTCCGGTCTTTCATTTATCACTTTATTTAGACACATCAACAAACAAGTAATCGAATATTCTAAATTGGGCGACAGGAGCTGTGCTCAAGTTATTCCAGTTTTTTTTTTTTTTTTTTTTTCCTATAATGCATGGTGTCTATAAATACATGAATTGCCTGCCTGATTTAACTCTGGTTTAGTCAAGCTCCACACGACGGGGACTTGCTTCTTTGCATTGTTTAGCAGATCAAGCAGCTCTCTAAATTTGTATCTAACTTCGGTGATATATCTGGTTTTCTCAACTTCCCTATAACTGAAGATTGTTATTTTATTTTGTCAATCTTGTTGAGATTGCACTGAAAAATAGTTCTTGTTCATTTATCAGGCTCTATGTTTTCCTCTCGCTGCATCCTTCTCTTTTTCTTATTACCGCCATTTTCTGTTGTCAGCCCATGAAACTGGAGTTTGAGAAGGTTTACTATCCATATCTACTAATTAGTAAGAAGAGGTATGCGGGTCTGTACTGGACGAACCCACAGAAATTTGACAAGATGGAGACCAAAGGTGAGCAAACTTGCACATTTTATTTACTGTCTGGAAATTTAGCAAAAAGATTAATATTTCACCACACCTTCAATGCCTAAAACTCACTTAAATATTGAAGTAAGTAATTAGTAAACTATTTTAAAAGTTATAATAACCAAAATAAACATTGTTTTCTTTGTAGATATTATCTCACAATAATTGAAGGATAACTGATATCGTGGGTTTTTTTTTTTTCTGTTCTCAGGGATTGAAACTGTTCGTAGGGATAACTGTTTGCTGGTAAAAAACCTGGTCACCGAATGCCTAAATAAAATATTGATAGACAGAGATGTTCCCGCTGCAGTTCAATATGTCAAGAACACAATCTCAGATCTCCTTATGAATCGCATGGATTTATCCCTTTTAGTTATCACCAAGGTAAGAAACTAGCAAAAATATATATAGTTGGACATTTTTTGCTAATTTTTTAGTTCTTAATGTGGTCGGAATTCTTGCTAATTCCTTTTTGACATTTTTTCTCGTGCACTGGCATTCCTTTTTCACTAGGGTCTGACAAAAACAGGAGAAGACTATGAAGTGAAAGCAGCACACGTTGAGCTTGCAGAACGCATGCGAAAGGTTGGGAATGGTTTTTTTTTTTTTTTCAATTTTTTCAATAGAATTAATTACAACTAAAACCAAATTTGCAATGTGATGGAGAACGCTTCAAATTCTCTGGATCTTGTGGTTTCAAAAACTTTTCAACAGTATATTTTTGTAGTAATATATATGCAAGCAATTTAAAATATCTGGATGCTCTGTGTACTTTATGACTAATAGAGAGATGCTGCTACTGCTCCAAATGTCGGTGATCGGGTACCTTATGTCATTATCAAAGCAGCAAAAGGTGCCAAGGTAAGCTTCTCATTTGTCTATATTTGTTTAATTTCCTGTAAATCGATGCAAATAACCTTAATATACATACTGATGGTGAACAGGCATACGAAAAATCGGAGGACCCCATCTACGTTTTGGAAAACAACATTCCTATCGACCCCAATTACTACCTCGAAAATCAAATTAGCAAGGTCTGTGAGGCAATTTTTGTGGTTTTCCAGCTTATGCGGATATTCCTGTAAGCTAATAATAATATTTTTATTTGCAGCCATTGCTGAGAATCTTCGAGCCCATTTTGAAAAATGCTAGTAAAGAGCTTCTTCAAGGAAGTCATACGCGGTCAATTTCCATTTCTACCCCGTCAACCGGTGGCATCATGAAGTTTGCTAAAAAGCAACGAACTTGCCTTGGATGCAAGGCTTTGATTAGGTATTAGCATCTTCCCTGTTTCATTCA
Organism: Erythranthe guttata; assembly: GCF_056151865.1. Classification (NCBI taxonomy): domain Eukaryota; kingdom Viridiplantae; phylum Streptophyta; class Magnoliopsida; order Lamiales; family Phrymaceae; genus Erythranthe; species Erythranthe guttata. The sequence continues at coordinate 5,949,007 of NC_142540.1, forward strand.
CGTGTCAGTTACTCGTACACTTAAAAATGTACGATACTGTTTCATTTGTTCTCTTTCCATTTATAGCGATGAAATATGCATGTACGGTTAACTCATCAGGACCGATTTTCTACTCTTTTTTTGCATGGATCGATGTCTGTAACACATCTCACTCACCGACACTCTTCTTTCGCATACAATATAAACAATTAACCATTTATTGTAAACCCTGTTACAGTAACTCTGATCATACTCTATGCTCACACTGCAAAGGAAGAGAAGCTGAACTTTATTGCAAGTCTGTATCTAACGGTATGTAAACTTCTCTTTTACACGTCTTTGTTTGATGGTATGTCTCTTCCGTTTACGTAAAAATAGCCATGCAACATACGTGAAATTGCGTTTCATTTTTTTCAGTTGCTGATTTAGAGGAGCTTTTTGGTCGGCTATGGACGCAATGCCAAGAATGCCAAGGCTCTCTTCATCAGGATGTGCTTTGCACTAGGTTAGTAGATATGTCGTCATTGCCTTTAATTTATTTGTTACCTTTCGCCTTACAAATATTCCCGCTGTTTCAGCTATTATATAACTCCTGAATTTATTTATAGTAATCGTTTTAAAAGGGCTTTGGTTATTTGGTTCTTAATGAGTGCATATCTTTATGTATATATTATCAGTCGAGACTGCCCAATATTTTACCGGAGGAAAAAAGCACAGAAGGATATGGCAGAGGCCAGGGTGCAACTAGAGCGATGGAACTTCTGATCTTGTAACAAGGTTATTTTACGGTGCCTCATTCGTAAAGGACCTGTTGTTTATGATTTGTGCCGTGTTTTGTACGTGTCGCGGTTCTTAAACAGAGGGGAAAGCACATGTAAGGAGATCTATCTTTTTTCTTTGTGAATCTTTTGTACATATATATTTCCTTTAAAATATTATTATTAATTTATTATTGCTATTTTTCTTTCTTCTGAATTTACTAAATTAAAAAAAAAAAAAAAAAAAAAAGGAAAAAAGTCAACGTCGGGAAAAAATCAGAAAAAAGTCATTGACATTTTCATTTCCCCTTTCTTTAACTGCCTAACAAAACCAATGAAATTGATTTCCCATATTAGCCCTACTTCTGAAGTTTAACTTATTTGAAGGCCTTCAATCCATAAGTAGATAAGTTCAAATATTAAATTGCCGGGTCATTTTCTCTGCATTTTTGAGTTTTGAATCTGATTTAAGTGTCAGAGGTTTTTTTCCGGACCAAGACTCGGCGCTCTAACGTGTGCTTGTTACGTAGTTGGCGACCCTCTTATTCAATCGACGAGTATCCGTGAATTGTCCGTAACTAATTTGAAAGACAGACTGAAGTGACAAGTGTTCACTTATTCTTGGCAAGAAAAAAAAATGAATGTTTGCATTTTTTAAGGCCAAAGAAATGAAAAATTTACAGAAGCTGTATTTATATTGATATTCTGTATTTGCGATTAACTAACTAAAACAAAGAATTGAAAACACATTTCTATTTGATTCAAAATCAAGAAAATTGTAATACACTAAAAAATAAAAATAAAGGTTACTACGAAAATGAGTAGTGGCAGGCGGTTGAAGTCGTGGCATGAGCGGTGGTTGAAGGCGGCCCCGTGCGAAGCAGCAAAATCTCACTACTGAAGACGACCAAGCATGAATAGAGATGAACAACTTTTAATTATAAAATGATCATATTTTGCAATCTAATCTAGGGGTGTAAATTGGAACCTAATTTTCGATTTTCGCCGATTTCGATTTGAAATTTTCCCATTTTGAAACAATATTTTTCAACCCAAATTCCGACTTTCCGATTTTCGATATTTCCGAAATATTTTGGATTGGAATAGAAATGTACAGGACAATTTGATTTCGAAATTGATTTTAATCTCCAAAGAATTCTAAAAATTACGAATTTTTTTCCTCAAAAATTAGACTTTTTTTTTATTTGAGGAGAAAAACTTATATTGATCAGTCAAAATTAGCAAAAAAGTCTGGAAGAGATGAACCTTCCGAGCAAAGAGAGACGAAATTCGTGGCGAGAAGGTGGGCTAAAGCATTGCTCTTACGTCTAATAAAAGAAAAACTACAAGTAGAAAATCTAAGAGAAATGGAGAAACATTCCTCAAGGTAGGCTCCATAAGAGGCAGAGGTTACCTCACCTAACTCGAAGCATTAATAACTTGAAGTTTATCGCCTTCGAATACAACTGATGGGAGGGAATCTGAAACAGCGCGCTAAGGAAAATTTCGACTTTTGGGTGGAAGAGGGAGGCGCTAAATGAAATTCTAATCCCGGCTCGAATCACTAGAAGATAGCACGACCCGACCGAGAATCTGCCATTCGATCCGAAGTGACGCGGAACGGAAGCACGGTAAAGAATTAATTTATACGAATTAATCCTATAGAACACGATAACTCTGGAATCCACATGATAATTGAGAGAAAACTCAGAATTTGAAAATAAACCCTAGAGCAACTATTTATACTAAAAAAGAAAACGAAAAACCCTAATCAAACTAGGAGAACGAGAAAATTACCAAAAAAGGCAAAAAAAAAAAAAAAAAAAAAAAACGATATAACTCCTGAACCTAGTAGAATACCGAAAATTGGAAACATCCCAACTTGCTGAATTCAAACCGATTCTTCTAGAATTAATTATGAATTATTTAAATATTTCCTAAAATAGCAAAAACATCGTTATGAAGGCCTAAATGACCTCGAAACGCCAAAATCCATCGCACGTCAGAGCAATGTGTGTTTAACTCCCCTCGTTCCGGTTCGAAAAAACTTGGCCCCACACAGTTCCGGCTCCGCCACCTCTGCATCACGAAGAAGTAGAGCTTCCAATAGGGATATTTAGGATGCAATTTCGATCAATGAGCCAAAAAAAGTCCTCGGCGATTGGAATGCTCTAGGAACGTGTACCGTTGTCAATAAGGTCCGCCACTCTATCCGGGGATGATGAATCGAATAATTCCCTCAATCTTTGCGTCTTGCACCAGCCAATTCCCCACGGTATCCCGTAGTTTGTCCACACGATTCACTTTACGTCTCGCAGAGGCACGTGTATGGAAAAATATGTATTTATGTCCCCCTCTTGAATCCACTGAATGCGGCTCTGTTGTTTCCAATACTTATCCTTGTCACCATAAAGTGTTTCCAATTGGCATTTCAGAGCGGCAATTTCCTCGTGGATTTCCGGAGATTGCATTCCTGACTGAAAAAATTAAACTTATAATACTTATATTATTATGTATTTTATATTTAGATGACTAAAAAAAATGAAATTTCTCGAATTCCGCCGATTTTGATTTTGATCCAAAAGTTTTCGATTTTCGATTTTACATGCAATATTAAAAATATTTATAAATGTGAATGAATTTTACGAAAACCAATATAACAAAATTAATCATCATTCTCACCAATTCTCTGAATGTTAATTATTTTATTTGTTCATAAAAATTAGTGTTTGAAACAATTCAAATGCAATAAGGACAAAAATATTTTAAAAAAATGTTTAATGTATTATTATAAAGTGATATATAACGCAAGATAAATATTTTTCGTCCAGAGGAACGAATAATAAAAAAATGGAAGATTAATGTAAAATTGGAAGAGTATTTATTTATATAATGAAGGATAATTTAGTAGTTCATTAAATAAAAAAAATAATAGGATGGGTCAAGAAAAATGACTAATTGGATAAATTATTACTAATATTTTACATACAAAAATAATTGTTGGGACATTTTAGTGATATAAGCTTTTAAGGAGTTAAATGCAAAAACACTCACCGTGATTTTTCTAAAAGCTAAAAAAACCCTCTTGGTCAAATTAAGTGACCAAAAACCCCCTGTGATTAGCAGTCAAAATTCAAAAGTCATACACCCCCTCTATCTCGTGCGTGTCATTCACGCGCTCCCAATACGACAACTTCTGCGTTTTTTTGTGTGAAAAGACATAAGTGCCCCTCCATATCTCTCTTAGTTTTTCCTGTTCCATTTTAAACCAACAAATTAAAAGAATACATACTAAATATAAAAAAATTAATTAAAAAACAACAAAACAAAAATAATAAAAAATAAAAAGAAAAATAAAATTTGGAATTTCTTCTTCCCGTCAAACTAGCCACCCCAAATTCATCTTCTTCACCCATCTCCTTCTCCGACATTGCCATCTTCTTCTCCGACGTTGCCCAGCGACCGCCGCCGCCGCCGCGAGTTCAGATCTTCTCCAACGTCGCCGCCAATTCCGGCGAGCTCCACTTCGCCGAGTTCTCCGACGAATTGCAAAGCCCACCGCAAATCCTCTCAAAATCGTTCTGCTGCCGCCGCTGAGTGAGAGTCGAATCGGTGAGTTGTGTCTATGTGAGCTGAGAAATCAAAATCGAAGTGTGCTGTGTGCGTTGCTGTATTTTTTTTTTAAATTGGAGAAGAGGGCTTAATTGAAAATGTTAGGGACTGAATTGAAAATTTTGAAAATTTCATTTGAGTCATGAAATTCTAGAGGCTGGACATATTTATATGGAGCGCTTTTTTGTCTTTTAGCGAGCGGTCAACGGACAAAAATAAAAAAAGGGTCGAGTGTGCTTGATTGAATTTTAGGTTTTATTTCTTCTCTTTGGGTGAACTGATTTTTATGGGGGTTCTTTAACCCGGTGAACTTTGAGGATTAAGGACACGATTTTAACTAAAAATAAGGTGTATTTTGTGGATTATTTGACAATTTTTCAGAATTCGTTCAGATTAGAGAATTTTGATTTTAGGGGTTTATGCTTAATTTCAAATAGCAGGTGTAATTTTTTGCATTGCAATATAAATAGCTGGATTTACTTTTGAGTGAACACTTTGTAATCTGTTTTGAGGTGGTTGTAAATTGCCCATGAGTTGTGGCTTTTTGGCATCTTTCAATTTTGTTTTTTATTTTTACTTAAAAAAAATTCTAGGTTTTGTATCGATTCCGTGTTCGGTTTGTTGGAACACATTTGAAAGGTGCTTTGATATGATGATCTTGAAATACTCTTCCGTGTCCTTTTGTGGTTACTTATTGAAATTACAATTACATGTTATGTGAATTGTGATTTGTCTGATTTTGGATTTTGCTACTCGGAATAAAAATTAGGGATCAAGAAAAATATTTATTTGGAATTTTATCATGTGGATGCATATCTGGGAAAATTCAATTTGAAAGCAAAACCTAATTATTCCTTTTGTGTTGTTGAAATAGTTGATAAACTTACTGGATCTTATCTATTTATTAATTTTTTTTACAGGTAATCGACTCGAAAACGTGGAGGAATTTTTGAGCACGCAACAATCAAGTAAAAAAAAGGTATGGTTTGTGTCAACTAAACTTGAGAAATCTAAATAGGCTCTCGTTTATTGTCCTTCACATTATTTCCCATTTCGAAAATTACATCTTGATTCGTTATCTATATCCTCGGTGTTCTCGTTTGAGTTTTGTGAAAATCTTAACTGTGCCCTGAAATAGTGCTTGTCGGCTAAAAAAATGCATGCTAGTATTGTTTATATAACACACCTATTTGGGAAGATTTTCCACCATATCTAATTGCTGGACTAGGTCAATGAATATATGGGGAGAGAATTATGCACACGATATGGAAAAAAATGATCTATACATATGGATTTGGTTTGTGGTTCTTGATTGTTTTTGCTATTCGAGAAAATCTGATTGTTTTCATGATTACTGTCTTTCAATTGATTTTCTTGCCTTAAGTTTTCGTCTACTTACATACACTTTCTACTATTTAATTCATGTCTGAAACAATTTTTTTTTTTTGCATCATAATTAGTTCATTTTTTTAATTTTGATTTCTTTGGTTGCCCTGCGTGGGTTTAAAAAAAATTATCAGTCACGTCATGATCTTAATTGGGCGTCTCAATGTCATGTTTACCGTTTTCAACAGCTTAATCTTTATGGTTTTTCATAATCTGCTGATAACTTTTTTTATTTTTCGTGTTTGATGTTTTTCATGCATCAGGGGGTAAACGATACCTTTCTCGTAGTACAGGGGTTGCAAAATGAATTTTACCCTTAAATAAGTACATTAGAATTGTACTGGATTTTCGTAATTTAACACTGAAAGCCCTAATTTCATCGTTGGATCCACAGTGAATTTCGAGATTCTGGTGCTGAAGTGAAGGAGAAAATGGAAAATTCTCGCCCCTGCCAGAGTTGCAGAAAGAGAACTCTAGTCACCGACTATGAAACGGGCAATAAGGTATGTTCATCATGCGGTGTTGTTCAAGAGTTCGATAATTTCCAGGCTCACATTGGCGGCATTACCGGTGAAACCGGCACCTACATTCATATCGGCAAATCCGGCGCCGGCTCTGTCAATAGCTACAAGGAAAACAAAATTTACGAAGCCGAGAAAGTGATTGAGGATTTGGTGTTCAAATTAGGGCTTTCAGTTGCTAAATCTAAGGAGGTCAAGTCTTTGATCGAGAAAATCACCGGTGCAGAATATGGCCAAGGGAAATGGTTCCCGGTTTTTGTCGGGGCTTGTGCTTATGTTGTAATGAGAAGGGATCAGAGGATCTTACCTATTGTCCAAGTGGCAGAGTCGGTTTCTTGCGATGCTTATGAATTAGGTCGAATGATCAGTCGTGTGGTTGATTTTGTCGAGTTGAAGTTGCCCGAGTTTGATATCGTGTACGCTTTCGAATCGGCGATTAAGAGGTGCCCAAGTTTCGGCAGAGTTTCGGATGATTTGATCAAGAGAATGTTGCAGCAAGGCGTGTTCTTGCTGCAGTGCTTGATCAAGTGGTTTGTGACGACGGGTAGGCAGCCCATGCCTGTGGTGGCTGCAGTCTTGATATTTGTCGCCGAATTGAATGAAGTGCACGTGAAGATTGATGACGTGGCGAATGAATTGCATGTTACTGTTAGTACATGTAGGCGTAGGTATAAGGAGCTTATGGAGAGGCTCGTGGGCGCCGCTCGTGTTTTGCCGTGGGGGAAAGATGTGACGGTGAAGAATATTTTAAAGAACGCTCCGAGTGTCATTCAGTACATGGAGATGAAGTCGATGGAGAAAAGTCAAAGTCAAAGTCAGAGCGTTGAACTTTTTCAGTACGATATGGAAGGATTGGTCGGAGACTGTTTGAGGAAAGATGGATACGATAGTCTCACCAGGGAGGAAGATTGCAGCACAAGCTATTCGAATCAGAGCATTGATTATCCGGATAAATTCCAGATTTCTCACGAATCTTTGTCCGTAATTTATTCTGATTTCTTGGATGAGATTTCGTTGGTCAAGGCCAATGCAGAGATTAGTACAGGGAATAAAAGAAGGCCGAAAAATTTCGACATTCAATTATTATGTACGGATTGGTGGAAAGGCAAATCGGAGTTGAGCAAAAAGCTTGTTTTGAAGCAGATACTGGAGAAGGATGTGGGATTGGATGCTACGCCTCCATCTTTCGAAAAGGGATGCTTAGCTAACGGAAAAAGACGAGAAAAGATAAAATCTGCAAAGTTACGAATACAGAGAATTATGGATCCGACGAATGCCGAGAATGCTTCTCTGTCTGGGCTTGAAAATTCAAGAAAGAAGAGAAAAAAAGTGCAGGTGGATATTGACTGGGAGGATTTGATAATTGAAACTCTGCTTCTTCATAATGTAAAGGAAGAGGAGATAGAAAATGGGCATTATAATGCACTCATGGCTTTGCATGTTTTTGACTCTATGAATTCATGATTTATTTTTTATTGTAATTTTTTTTTCATAATCAGGTAACAGAAAAGGCTCCATACATTTTAAATATGAAAATAAATGAGAAATTCAGGATAAAAGACAATCATTTTTATTTATTTTTTTTCTTGTATGTAATAATGTATATAACATCTCTAATGAATGTATTTGATGGCTCAGAAACGGAACAATCTTAGTCGTACATCTCGGCCCTGTATTTGATTTCAGGGTTTCGAATATTATCTTGACTTTGAATCAAACGAATCTCCAAACTGCTCGACCGGCAATCATGTCCAGCCCTTGTATAATCATTTATTGTCCTAACCAGAAGTGCCTGTGACCAAACAAATATTATATTTTTCCGAACGAAAAAAAGAAAACGTGAAAAAAAACGAGGTAAAATAGTTTCTGCTCTGTTTGGCACCGAGTATAGGATATATATATTGATGAAATAATCAGCACCTAGATACCAACAAAAAGCAACAGAAATACCTGCAAGCTTGATACAGACAACTCTGCTGCTTTGCCGAGGTTGTCGGGATATTTCTGTATAAAAAGAAAATGAAAAAAAAAATTGAATAAGAAAGTGCTCACGACAACATGTAATAGATTGATTAAGGTTTGCCCAACATTACATTGCTCCATCCAAGCAGAAGTGCGGTCGTAAGATCCCCTGTTCCCTGCAAGCCGTAAATACAGTATGGAAAAAAAATTATAAATAAATAAAGCAAGCTAAAGACATAACAATTGCTTGTATTATTTTCCTTGACCACGTTATAACATTCAAGAACCGACAACAATGTACAATCTTATGAGGCGGTAAAGTTCAGACAATGGCATACCGTGAAATATGCAGGAATTTTGGGGATTGAAATCCGGAACTGCACAGGAGGTTGACCCTGTCATAGTCAAACTTGTTCATTTACGAATGTCGATATATATATACATACATATATATATATATATATATATATATATATATATATATATATATATATATATATATATATATATATATATATATGTGTGTGTGTCTGTGTGTGTGTGTGTGTGTGTGTGTGTGTGTGTGTGTGTGTATTTGTATTTCTGTACCTTGTCTTTATGATGGCTGCCAAGTAGAAGAAGATCGCCATCTATATTTATGCTCGTAATAACAACCTGAAAATACAATGTAAATGTTGAACACTTTATATAGAATAATAATTTTAAATGGAACGAGATCGAAACTTATTTTGAAGATTTAAATCAAGAGACAAACTTTTGATGGTCCGGCAGAATGAAGAGTGTTGCAAGCTTCTCTCCCGTCTTGCTCCGATACAATCCTGACAAATTATAACACATCAATAACATATGATCATAAAGAAACAAATTTGTATTTATAAATTGTTTTAGATAGAGGAATATACCTGAGACCCGTTAACAATTCGGCCTCGAATTGATTTGGAGTCAACATAGAAGCAACAGGTAAAACCTATTGAGAAGAGGCAATTACCAATTTTACCATCAGTTGAATCTGACAACGGAAGAGCAGTTATATAAAATATTAAAATTTATCATAATATTCAATCGAAGAAAGCCATAATACATCACTCCTGGCATGCATAAACAGACATCAAAACATTAAATAAAATAAATAAATAAATAAAAAACGTCACTTTCGATTTCTCAAAATTCTTTCCCAAAACCAAATGGAAATCGACCCCTAAAATGTAACCAAAACTACCTGCTCTCACGGATTTTATAATGCTATCGTAACTTGCTAATTTTATTTTTAAATCATTGCAAAATTTTGTTTTCTGCCATCTATCCGTTCAATTAAATAAACTCAAAAATCAGACTTCATTGAACTAGACCCCGATCAAGTTGATAAATTCAACATCGGCTATCTTAGCGAAAGAAAAATCTACTTCCAAATAGAAAAAAGAAATACCTTCTCACGGTATACAGATACCAATTCCCGAGGGACATAGAGTTTTCCTTCGTCGCCCAACACTGGATCGCAAACTAACAAGAAAGGCTTGGTTAATTTATATCTGGCCTATTATATGTTATCATCAGTCGTAAAATTGGGAGCCGTAACTTTCTTGGCAAAGTTAATAGTATAAACGACAACATTAGCAGCTCTTATTAGAATATTTACCATATGTAAGTCCGGGGTTGATAGATCTAAGCTTATCGACAACTTTTAGAACAGTGTTCAAAAAGGAAACGGAGCCAATGTAACCTACAATGCACCACGAATTGTGTCACAACAAATTTAAACGTTCGAAAAGAAACAAGCATCCGTGATCAATAAAATAACAACGATGAAATGAAAAGGTGAAATATATTTTAATATTATCAAGATCGTATTTTCAGGTCAAAAAAATAAGCTGCTTGTTTTAACTAAAAGAATAATAAAAAAATTAATGAATCCAGTCGAAAACAACTAAGATTCGACTTAGAAGGATCATTGTGGATACCTGTAAGTAGATGTGTATAGAACAATAAATTATTAGCTTCGAGGCCCTCAATCAGTTCCCAAAGTTGGTCTCCATTCAAAACCTGGCCCTTAAAAGTAGGGTACCCTGTGTGGTTCGAGAACTGAACTGAATTAATCGGGTCCACATCATACCCGAGTAATTGTAGAGGAAAGATGGCCGATTTGTTGCCCACGTATCCCTATTGTAAAACAGAAAAGACTTAGAGCTCATTCAACCAACTGTTTTGTACTCAAAAATCATACTGAAAACATAATAAACAAAGACGATCTTTGCGAAAAAGCTAAAATTAATCGCTCACGCGAACACGAGTGCATGCATTCATGAAAATCAATTTTAAGCGTGCGCTTGTGATAGAAAGCAAGTGGTAAATGCAGATAAAACAATTCAAACAAAGAAAAATATATATTTCTTTCGATATAGAAACTCGAGCATCCATCACCTCTTAGAATAATTCTTGAAACATTACTAAATACTAAGGCCCCGTTTGGTTCGCATGATAAGATTAGCCAAGATAAGATTAAATAATATAATGAAACCCAATTATTTTATTGGAGCTCGTGACGTCCAACAACAAAAACTCACTAGAAGGCAAGATAAGCCATGATTACATAATTTTGGCGGGTCGACCCGGCATTTTATTGGAGATACCAAACGTCAAATTAAGTCCGACTATCTAGTTAATCTAATATCCACAACCAAACGAGGCCCAAGTCAATCAAAGTATCGACCGTTATACATCAACCGAAACCGAAACCATATGCAACTCATTTGCCGGAAAAGTAGCATGCAGCATTCAGTCAACACAATAAACATCATCAGAACAAAACTAACTTAGAACTGAAATTGCACCTGAACTGTGTGAGACTGAATACTTAGAACCCGACCCGTTTCCGATGGCAGCGCTAAAGCCAGAATCGGAGGAGGTGCCATAACTGATAACACACTTATTCAAACCCTTCCTCTAACCTAACAATTTCCATTTCAAAAACCCACAAAATTAAGCAATTAAATGTAAAAATTACAGCACATTATAAACAACTAAATGTACAAATTACAGCAGAACGAGGGGGGGTGGAATTACCTGAAAATGGAGAAACTCTGAGTGGGGTTTTGATTGAAGGGCTGCTACATATGAATACAGACTTTAGCATACAAATATATTAGGTTTATAATCTGATTGTGATTCGGTGGATGAGTGACAAGATTTCGACAATTCCTGCCAATAATTCAATTAATAATAATAATAATAATAAATGATTCGCTGAATCAGAGAAATGGATTTGGTGGTTTGCGGGGCTGATGACTGGGTGCTGATTCGGAAGTGTGTGCCCCAATGGCGAGGGCAATTTAGGAAATTTTATTTCATGGATTCATTGATGATGTAATTCGGCTTCAGGTTTTGCGCCATTGCTCCTGGAAAAAAGAAGCAGAGGTTAAGAGGATAATCAAACAGTTTGTATCGGAAACAATTTATTATTCATTAATGTTTATTTTTTTTATTTTTCATGATTCAAAAATAAATACCCAAATATTCTGTTTTTTTTATTCTCTTTCTTTCCAAATTAGTATTGGACGGCGGCTTGTCATACCTTTTATTTGGCCCAACTCTGATACCATGTTGAATGACCATCTCAACCAAAAGCTTAAGTTGTTAGTGAAATGTATCATTTAATATTAATATCTCCAATAGTTACCGTACCAACAAGTGTGGTATACCGTTAGTTTCGGTACGGTATATCGGTACATGGTACTCTACCGTTAATTTTAATCTGTTATACTTTGAAGACGATCTTTAGAAAAACACAACACTTAAACAAGAACATTTCCTATTTATATGATCTTATTCAATTTTTCAAAACTTCTTGAATATTAATCAAACTTTAACTTCATTGATTTAGTCGCACCTTGCACAATAAGATTACTAGAGCCATGATTTTTTTTTAATCTCAATTTGCAGCCCTACTATTTCAGTGAAAACCAAACGGGATGTACGTTTTTTTCTTACACTAAGCTTCAATGTTCTCTCACAAATTTTTTAGAACTGTATTTTAACTTTATAAGTTTTGGCCTATTTATTTTACGTACTAATTTTAATTTTAATTAATTATTAACCAATATAAAATAAATATATATTAATTAAATTATAAATTTTTAATTTGCGCTGCGGTACAGTATTACCATGGTATTGAAAATACAATACCACTACCGTACCGTCTAATAGTGGTACAATACCAATACCGTACCAAATGTAGTGGTTACCGAAGTTTCGGTAATTTTTCGGTATTGTTTGATAGGTATACCGTGGTATTCGGTAGGCGGTAATTATTTCCCACCCCTATAAATATGTATATAGGTTTTTATTTATATATAAATTATTTTTATATATTTTGATACAAATATATTCAAAAAATATATTATCATCAACTATCAACTTGCCATTCATCATTAAATTATGTAAATAATTAGGGAAGCAACAAAAATGTCCGAAAATTTGTTATTCAAATATAATTCTAACTTTTTAAAAATTGCAAAATGACCCACAAGATTTTCTGGCAGGTGTCTTTGAGTTTTGGGCACGAAACGTGTCTAAAACGCAAATATGTTAAGAAGTTAAGTGCAACATAGTGTAGTGGTTGACATTGGTCGAGCCGATCAAATTAGTACTTTTGAAGGAAAAAAGTGATTTTGAAACCGAAAAGCTAATTCCAATTTTGTTTAAATATAAATAGTAAAATCAAATCGAGATAGGAAATTGGATAACAAATTTTAGAATCGGAATCGGAATCGTCGAAAAATTCCATATGTTGATTTTAGTCACCTAAGTTACGAAATGGATAATAGTACTGATGTTATAAGTGTAATTTCAATTAAAAAGAATAAGTATTTTTTTTTTTTAAAAGTCGGAAATTAGAATCAGATCATAAACATTAAACCGGAATTTTTAAAGACTTAATCCCACTTTGTACCATTGAAATGGAGTCGACACTTTGCACTCTTGAAAAATAATAATAGCACTTAGCACCCTCAAAATACAATAAATCATTCACAATGCAACAGTAATTGAATAATAAAGGACAACTCTTTTTTTATTGGGATTTTTTTCGGGGTGCAAAATAACAAATTAAATCGATATTTTTCTTCAACCTCCAACCTAATTTCGAGCGCTCAAAGTGCAAAAAATATAAAAATCACACTGGATAATTGAAAAAAAATACTTTCTTACAAAATAAAGTCAGATAAACTTTTATCATTAAATTATTCGATTGATATATCTTTTATTGTAATTGGTGGCAAAATTAGGTAGAAATATTTGGAAGAAAATATGATTTCCAGATAACTTGATTACAAAATAGCTGAAGGTTTTTTTTTTTGTAAAATATTTCTTTGTGACAAAAAATATAATTTTTAAATACCACTAAAAATATTAAATTACCTTTATTAGCTTTAAAAACTCGCATGGGTACATTATGCATGATATATTGTGTTTTGAGGGTGCAAAATTCTATTAATTTATTTCGAAGATGCAAATTACCATTTCAATTCTTATGCATTTCGATTGCAATTCAAAAGATTTCAGAAAAATCGAATATAAATTCAGAATAAACATATTGTTCCAAAGATTAAAAAAAAAAATCTCTCATATATTAAGTACCAATTTTCACCCATAATTCATAAATATGTTCTTCAATTGATAATTAAAAATTCACGCTCGATCGTCTTCGGTCTGGAGATTCCGCCGCCTCAGTCGCGGCCGCCGTGAAAACAGCCTTCAACCACCGCTCAGGCCACCATTGCAACTCCTAGCGCCGCTCATTTTGGTACCCACCCACTCCCCATAAGATCCCTATTCCAGTATATTACATTTTTTTTTTAATGATTTTGGAATTTCAAATTGGCATATATTTGCATCTGCAATTACCTGGAAAACTGAAATAATCTCGAAACTCATCATGTTAATTTACTCCTTTGCCACTGGTTGAATTTTTGTTTGGGATTGTTATTTCTTCATGATATTGATATTCAGCTCTTCAATAACAGAAAATTATCCAATTTGTAGTTTTTTAAGATAATTGTATAAAAAAATATTTGAAAAGAAAAAGACACTGATTATATAATTTTTTCACACTAAAATAAAAAATTGCATTCATTTGATTATTGTTCATACATTTTTGCAGGTGCAGTTGATACACAAATGGACTCTCCTAAATGGAGAAAAGTTGCTTACGGAGGAATGCAGCCCGGTTTTGATGACAATCACACCGACGAATCTTTCCTCGAAGAAATGATTATGAACGCTAACGTCGTCAAACGAGACTTGGTCAAGGTGATTCTCGACTCGGTTTCAATCTCGCAGTACTTGTGTATTGTTTCGCTCGTTGTTTTAGTTTGGACTTATACTCTAAGATCCATATTTACCGAAACTTCCCTTCTTTTACTCGATATTATCCTTCTCTGTTCGGGTTTCTTGATTGTTCTTCTAACAGCAAAAAGGCTATCTTTTGACCTGCTCGTCAGTTATTTTCTCAAAACCTCGTTCTTCATAACGGGTTTGTACGTTTTATCGCCCGTTTATCAAACGCTGACTCGGTCGATAAGCTCGGACTCAATTTGGGCACTAACAACTTCTCTCGTCGTACTCCATTTGTTTCTTCACAACTACTCCGATTCCACTCTCGAGTTTACGAATTTCACGAGCAATATTTCTCTCAATGCTTCTATAGTTGCTTCGCTGTTGATCGCTTCGAGGCTTCCGTCGAGGCTGCATGTTTTCGCTATCGTGCTGTTTTCGTTGCAGGTTTTCTTGTTCGGTCCGTTTGTTGGTTACTGCGTAAAGAAGTACTCGTTTCGGTTGCATTTGTGTTTCTCGTTTGGGTTGATGGTTTTGACTCTTTTTTTGGTTTACGGTTTGCATCGGTTGCTGTTTGTTTTGCTGTTGGGTATATTGGTGTTTGTTAATTTGGTGTGCCCTTATTGGCTCATTAGAATTCAAGAGTACAAATTCGAGATCAATGGTCCGTGGGACGAGGCAAAGCTCTGTTTTAACATATCCGAGTGAAGCTGTTCGTTTTTTCACACGGCTTGAATCGGATACTACAAATTTATCGAAAAAGTCGAAAATCGGAAATTATCGACTCTGAGTTGTGGTCTTTTATATTAGTTTCTTGATATTTGTCGCAGCACATGTAATGGTGTCTCACGGAAAGTTCGATATTATCTTTTTTGAGGTGAATAGCAGTAGATTTTTTTACGGAAGGTAATTTTGTTCTGCGGTGAAACATTGTAGATTGTTTATTCTTTATATATATATATATATATATATATATATATATATATATATATATATATATATAATTAAAATGTAAGTATTTTATGTAATGAATCATCATAAATTTCAGTGCCATGAAACTATTTGTGAGCTACAAACATAGTTGATCTAGTAAAATCTAATCCATCTCTCAAAAAAAAAAAAAAATCTAATCCAACAAAGTGAGACTGTAATATATTACAAGGATGAATTTCAAGAATGTATGAGCTGGTTAAATATACAGCAGTATTTTCACAAGCACTACTATAAATTTCGACGCGAGACTAAGTAAAATGTATCCTTAAATGCATCGATCAACTGTAAATCTCGACATGTTCTCAACCATAAAGCCGTAGTCGAGTAGTAATAGGTTGCCTGCACAAGGGGCATAACGATAGGGACACTCCGCAATCTTTGCATGTCTGTAAATTTCACAATTATTTATATCAGTAAAATTAGTGAAAAAAATAAACTATGATGATTTTCCATTTTAGACAAGATTAACAAACAGCATATATAAACTCATCTCCATATATATATATATATATATATATATATATATATATATATATATATATATATATATATATATATATATATAGAGTGAGAGAGAGAGAGAGAGAGAGAGAGAGAGAGAGAGAGAGAGAGAGAGAGAGAGAGAGAGAGAGAGAGAGAGAGAGAGAGAGAGAGAGAGAGAGAGAGAGAGAGAGAGAGAGAGAGAGAGAGAGAGAGAGGCTTACCAGATGACCGCATCCGAAAGCCATGTCCTTTGGATTCGTCAAGCAAATCGGGCATACCTTTATACACAAAGAAATTTAAGTCATTTACAATTGAAACACACACACACACGGAGAAAACATTTTCGTTTTCTTTTTTTTTTTTTTTTTTTTTTTATATGTTTGCAATGGGGTTTTTATAAGGTGACTTACTTGCTCAGCTGACGATCCAGAATCAGCTGGTTCGAAGCTTTTCAAATGTGGGAGCGCCTTCATTGCATTATCGTGCTCGATTACTCCACTAGGAGGAGGAAGAGGTTTTCTACCAGGCTCCGAACCGTATTTTCTTCACAATCGGGAAAAGAAATTACACTTGATGACAACCCTTCGACTATATCGTGTACTTTTTTTTATACTATTTTTCTGATTAAAATAATTAACTGTTAAAGAGTTTATGAACTCACTCTTTATATTGCAGTGTTAATGTTGCTCTGTACTGAAGTGGGATTTCCATTAGAGCAGCTAGTGCAAAAGACGATTCCTTTTTAGCTGCATCTTTTTGCTCCGACATTATTTTCGTGAAGTTGACAAACTGCGATTATTAGATATAATAATAAGATTTAACACCATTTGTTTTTTTTTCGAACTCGAACAAAGGTAAAACACCAATGATGCTAAAATAAAATAAATAAAATGGTAAAATTATAGCAACCGCTCTTGAGATTCGATCTAATTACAAAAAAAACGCCTCGTGAAAATGTTTTTATTGTTGAGAGACAAAAACTAATAAAACAATTTCCAGCAATTAATTAGTTACCGAGTTTACCTGGAAATTGTCGAATGCTCGTTGAGGAATGTTATCGTCAAACTCTTGCATGGCATCCCACGGTCCATCCCCAACTCCAACGAGAATAATCGAGAGAGGATATTCGCTGTATAATGATTCGATTAAATCGTCAAATTACCTAATCGACCCTGTGATTACTTTAAATTACCAAGGCCTTGTTTGGTAATCGTGACTAGGCTTTAAATTTCAAGCCCGTGACTAAAAAACGGGCCCGGAATTTAATTTACCTTGCAGCAACTATAGAATTCATTGTTGCTTGCTCTTGAGGACTTAACCTTCCAGGTGCTGTATCCGGGCTTCTAGTGACCTGATTTAATATATTAGATCATTAAATTGTAAATTAAATTTAAAAATAATATAATATTACGAAAACGAAATAAATATGACCTGCCCATCTGCGATTATGACGAGGACGTGGTACTGAAAATCGCTCTTTTCGACTATATCAACCGCAGCGTCGATCACCGGTGCAAAAGACGTTGGCCCTATTTATCAAGAAACAGAGTTTATCGTAATTAAATTTTTAAATATATTGATTAAATTACATTAATATACTAAATAATACGATCATTTCATCAAAAAAAAAATTTAAATATAAATATATATACCTGATAAATTCAAATGTGGAAGAATTACTTTATATCGGGCAAGAGCTTCCTCAAATCCATTACAAGGTCGATGATCGGGATAAAAGCTGAATACATGCTGATCGTGTGTTGTTGCTGAAATGAGAATAAAAACTCATCATCGGATTAATATATAGATAATCTAAAACAAAATAAAAATACATAAATAAATAAAAAGAAAACCGACAATCGCCAAATCCGAAACAAGGAATCAAATTATCCTCATCGAACGGAGACAGAGTTCGCCCGATAATATTAATGGCTTGCTCGTACGGATTAGGTGTTCTCCCGATCGCGTGGAGGCTTCTCCTGTTGAAAGAATGCTTACCTACAAATTAAGTCAATGGTTAAGTCAATGCAGTAACGAAAGCAACGGGTTTTATTATTATCTAAATTAAAATGAAATCCACCTGTCCATTCGTTACTCTTTGTGAAATCAATTCCGAGGATTAAGTTCGACGATTCCAGGCCTGCTTCTCTCAATGCATTGATTACCTGACGGAACACGGTTTTTTTTTACATCTTAGTGTCGAATTAAAATTTTTAAATTGTTAAATTTAAATAATAACACACGAGCGAGTGAAAAGAAAACGATATACCTGGTCCAAAGAGTTGAAGTTGTCGGCAATGTGTGCAGGGTGTTTTTTCTTTCGATAGTTCGTGTTTGTCGAACTTCCGGTCTGATTATGATGATGCTGATGATTAGCGTGTAGCGACCTTCTAGAATGTTCCGGAGATTCCGGTCGGGCGCTAGTACTAATCGAGTGTCCCTCGTACGGTGTAGCCTCTTGATGCGAAAAGTTACCGTACGTTTCGTCGGGTGATGATTCACTGTTCCCCATACTTTGTGAAGGTTTTATATCGACTCGATAACGCACAAGAAAACCTCTGCGCAAACAACGTAAAGTCGATACAATGTTTTCGAGCGAGGCTAGCGCATTAAAGATTCATTATATACCACAATATTTGTAACGAAAAACGAAAAAAAAAAGGGATCGTAATTTGATGAATCAAAACCGACAACTGTCGATACAATCTCGTTGTTTTCGATTCATTCTTACAAAATCACATAACCCACAAAATCGAAACTATAATTCAAGAATCCCTTTCTTTTCTTTTTTTTTCATTTTCCAATCTTTAATTAATTGCCTTGAAAATGATCAGTGTTACATCATAAATAGGTAATTAAGTCCATCCAAGAACAATTACCAGCTACTTATATATATACTTACCAATTCTAAATCTATAACCAAATAATGAAAGTTACAATTGATGGACACATAAACATCAACATATGCAGATGAAACATACAAGAATTAATACACACACAGATACATATACATACATATATTATATATATATATAGAGAGAGAGAGAGTTAGAGAGAGAGGTAGAGAGAGAAAGAAAGGCACCTGTACCTTCTGCTTGTTAGGTATGGCAAAAGGGGAAATATGGGATTTGGAGCTCTGTCTGAAAGTGGAAGCCAACAGGTTTTATTTATGGGTTATTTTTCCTTTTTTTTAATTTTAATTTAATTTTAATTTAATTTATGTGTGTAATAAGTAAATAGTAAATGTTAAAGATGACAAAGAAAAGTGAGATACTGTATATACTCAACTTTGTGTCAGAGCATCCATTTTTTAAGATTCAGCTGTTAAATGCGTGAACATCTTCTCCTCTCTGTCTTTTGACTTTTTTTTCAATGATTAAAGATGGTATCAATCAATTAATTAATTAATTAATTTCTTTTAGTTAATTAATTAATTCAATTCACGCACTTGCACTACATTATTTTAAATGAATTTAAATTGTACCACACTACCACTAATTAAAATTAAAATTCTTCCTCCAGTGATTTAATTCATGGGGTTATTTGAGATAGACCCTCACTAATTTATGTAATGTGAGATAAGTCCAAATTTTTTTATATTTTTTTTAGTAAAACTCATTAGTTCTAAGTTTCATTTGATATAAACTCAAATAATTAGATTATATTTTCTTTTATCGTTTCAAACCCTAATTATGATTTGTTTTATCTTATTTTATTTTGATTATTATTATTATAATTTTTTTTATTTTTTTCTCCGGCGGTGATCTGGGTGGTCAGCGCCCCGTTAGCTGACTCAGCATTAGTTAACTTTAATTAATTGACATTCATTTTTTTTACTTTTATCTTTTCTTTTTCATTTTAAATTTTTTTTTCGACGGCGGATCATCCAAGCTCCGGTTAGCTGACTAAGCATTAGTTAACTTCAATTAGTTGACATTCATTTTTTTTTCTTTTATCTTTTCTTTTTCATTTTAATTTTTTTTTTACGGCGGATCATCCAAGCTCCAGTTAGCTGACTCAACATTAGTTAACTTCAATTAGTTGACATCATTATTACTTTTTTTAATTTTTCTTTCCGACGGTAGGTCGTCGGAGATCTGGTTAGCTAAATCACCATTAATTAACTTCAATATTAGTTGACATTTCATTTTTTTTTTGTCTTTCTTTCTTCTTTGAACATATAATACAATCAATTGATACAACTGAATCAAGTGATTTTAATTTAATTGACTCAACGGAGATGGAGAAGATGGACAAATGATCACTTGAACTGTAACATAATAACATTTGAGAAGGTGTTGTCCTTAATTTGATATTATTTTACAGAAAGACAAACACGAGAGACTTTAATCGAAACAAAAAATATTTTGATTCCATCTCAAATAGTAATAATTTACAAGAACTTTTCTCAAATTGAAAAACTAATATTAAATTAAGAAAAAAAAAACTCAAAATAAAATGGTGGAAAAGGACAATTATTAAATACATGGGCATGCAAGAGTTGATAACCGCAAGCAAGTATGCACTAATTTTTCGTCTTCTGTATCGGCAATGTAGCTTCTCTAGAAAAGCTGGTTTTCCGAATTTCTTTTTTTTTTTTGTTTTTTTTGAAACTTAGATTTACTTTTGAGTGAACACTTTGCACTCTGTTTTGAGGTGGTTGTAAATTGCCCATGAATTGTGGCTTTTGGCATCTTTCAAGTTTAATTTATTTTAAAAAAAAATTCTAGGTTTTGTATCGATTCCGTATTTGGTTTGTTGGAAACACATTTGAAAGGTGCATGCTTTGATAATATGATGATCTTTAAATACTCTTTTGTGTCCTTGTGGTGGTTATATTGGAGTTATGATCATGTTGAATCAATCACAACCATACACGTGTCAATAGATTAGTTACTTTGATTAGTTAATTACAACTAGCTTATTAGTTAGGATTAGTTACATTACTCTTTTAATATCTGTATAAATACTTTACACATGTAATTACTTGATTAACTAATGAGAATACTTTTCCAGATATTTTTAAATCTCATCTTCTTCCTCTGCTCACCTAACATCCATGGCAGTTAGGGTTTGAGCTTAAATATGGTATCAGAAGTTTTCTCTGGCTTTTCCAATCTCTGATTTGTTTTCTCTCGTCGCCCATGGCTTCTCGAACTCGATCTCCGGTGGAAGATCCGGCGAGTTCATTTTTTCACCATCCTTCCGATGGTCCGGGATTGGTGCTCGTTTCTCAACCGCTTCAGAATGACAATTATTCTACGTGGTCTCGTGCAATGCTTCTCGCTCTTGAAGTGAAGAACAAACTCGGTTTTGTTGATGGATCTATCATCACTCCTTCACGCGACGATATTCTTTTGTTTAACGCCTGGTCTCGCAGCAACAAGGTCGTAATTTCATGGATTCTGAACGCCGTTTCTAAGGAAATTCAATCCAGTATCCTTTACTCTGACAATGCCAAATCAATTTGGGATGATCTCTTCAGTCGCTTTCGTCAAACCAACGGTCCTCGGATTTTTCAGCTCCGCCGTGAAATTGCCGGTCTCCGGCAGCACACCAACTCCGTTAACACATATTTCACGCGATTGAAAGCTTTATGGGATGAAGTCTCTTCTTTTCGCCCTCATTGCACATGTGGTGCATGCACTTGCGGTGGTGTTGCTCGGCTGGACGATTATTATGCGCTTGAATACACTATGACATTCCTCATGGGTTTACATGACTCGCTTCAATCTTCTCGTGTCAAATTCTCCTCATGGATCCGCTTCCCCCTATTGGCCGAGTTTTCTCCCTCGTTCACCAAGAAGAACGTCATCGTTGCATCACTAATTTGATGCCTTCCGAGTCTACACCACCTCCGATGACTTCCGCCGCCACTGACCGTCGTTCACCAGTGCCTCCTTTTAAACGTCGTGATCGTCCTCACTGTACACATTGTGGTCTCTCTGGTCATACTAACGAGCGCTGCTACAAGCTTCATGGCTTTCCCCCTGGGTATCGTACCAAGCCTCGCATTGCTACCACTCAGTGTGTGTCTGATTCTTTGCCTGCCTCTACTTCCGCTCCTTCACCCATGCCTGATTCACCTCAGATACTTCACTCTCTTTCTCCTACTCATTGACAACAACTGATTCAATTACTCTCTTCTCAGCTCTCCTCTCATGACTCTCCCTCCAATTCTGCTCACACTTCTTGTGTCACAGGTATTGTTTCTGCCCTTCAATCATTCTTTGTCAATAAATGGATTGTTGATTCTGGTGCAACCAAACACATCTGCAATGATCTTTCTTTATTCACCTCTTATTCTTCTGTCACCAATACCTCTGTCCTCCTTTCCAACCAAACTACAATCCTTGTTCTTTACACTGGTACTGTCCAGTTATCTTCTTCTCTTATTCTTACCAATGTCTTCCATGTTCCCCAATTTCATTTCAATCTGCTCTCTGTTAGTTCTCTTGTTCTTGACACCACAATCTGTGTGAACTTCTCACTCGGGTTTTTCCGTTCAGGATTCAAACCATCACAGGATTGGCACGGGTAATCATCTTCATGGTCTATTTCTTCTGGACACAGATCCTTTACCTTCTGCATCTCCTAATCTTTCACTTTGTAATACAGTGCCTGCCACTATTCGGCATCAAAGATTAGGTCATTTTCCTTCCAAAATACTAGTTACTCTTAAAGATAAATTGCCTATTGATTTGAAGCATTCTTCTGAATGTTTCATATGTCCCTTAGCTAAGCAAAGAAAGCTTCCTTTTGTATCTCACAATAATTTTGCTTCTAAAGCTTTTGATCTCATTCATTGTGATATTTGGGGTCCTTTTCATCAAACTTCGTATGATAACTATAGATATTTTGCAACAATTGTTGATGATTATAGCAGATTCACTTGGATTTGCGTGCTCACTCAAAAATCTGACATTCAACAACTTTTACCCAAATTTCTTACTTTGATTCACACACAATTTGGTGCCACAGTTAAAATGTTTCGGAGTGACAATGCTCCTGAGCTCAAATTCACTTCCCTTTTTCATGACTTAGGCATTATTCATCAATTTTCTTGTGTTCAAACTCCTCAACAAAATTCAGTTGTTGAAAGGAAACACCAACATTTACTCAATGTTGCTCGGGCTCTCTACTTTCAATCTAAAATACCCTTATCTTACTGGTCTGATTGTATCCTTACCTCTGCCTACCTTATAAATAGGCTTCCCTCCAAAATCTTGAAACACAAATCTCCCTTTGAACTTCTTTACTCTTCTGAGGTTGATTATTCCCTTCTCAAGGTCTTTGGTTGTCTGGTTTTTGCCTCCACACTTGCCTCATCTAGAACAAAATTTGAACCCAAAGCCAAAATCCGTGTCTTTCTTGGTTATCCACCAGGCATCAAAGGATATAAGCTTCTTGATCTTCAAACTCTCCAATCGTTCATTTCTAGATATGTTGTGTTTCATGAGTCTATTTTTCCTTTCCTTAATCCTACTACTTCATCTTCCAGTGACCCCTTTCCTGATCTTGTGTTTCCCACTTTTCCATCTATTCCTTCTTCCTTTACAGATTACTCTTTTCTCCCACCCAATGATGATGCTCCTCCTCCTATTGATTCTTCCTCTCCTTATGTTCCTCCTCCCATTCATTTTAGAAGATCTTCTAGACCTTCCAAGCCTCCATCTCACCTTCAAGATTATGCATGCTCATCCCTTTTATATCCCATCTCTTCAGTTCTTGGTTACTCTTCCTTATCTAGCTCCTTCTCACCAAGCTTTTATCCATGCCTTAGACTCAGCTTTTGAACCCCAATTCTATCATCAAGCTGCCCATGAACCTCTCTGGATCAAGGCAATGGCAGAAGAGATTCAGGCCCTTGAGTTCAACAATACTTGGTCTTTGGTTCCTTTACCTGTTGACAAGAAGCCCATTGGTTGCAAATGGGTTTATAGAATCAAACGACATCCTGATGGCACCGTGGACAGATACAAGGCATGTCTTGTTGCCAAAGGTTTCACTCAACAAGAAGGAATTGACTATATTGACACATTCTCTCCGGTTGCTAAGATGGTCACTGTCAAAGCTCTCCTTACTCTTGTTGCTATCAAAAATTGGGGCTTATTTCAAATGGATGTCAGTAATGCCTTTCTTCATGGTGACTTGTTTGAGGAAGTTTATATGCACATTCCTCAAGGTTATTCTTCTTCTTCTTCCAAGTCTGAGTCTGCCCCGTTGGTTTGCCGATTGAACAAGAGTCTTTATGGCCTTAAGCAAGCTTCTCGTCAGTGGAACTGTAAGCTCACAGATGCTCTCCTTCACTATGGTTTCACTCAATCTAAATTTGACTACACCTTATTCACCAAAGGCTCCCATAATTCCTTGGTCATTATCTTAGTTTACGTGGATGATCTTATCTTGGCTGGTCCCAATCTTGCTGCTATTGATCGGGTCAAGGTCTATTTACACAGTCAGTTTAAAGTTAAGGATCTTGGTCCTCTGAAATTCTTTCTTGGCCTTGAAATTGCTCGTGCTTCTTCTGGCATTGTTGTTTCCCAACGTCAATACATTCTCAAACTCCTTGAAGACACCGGCTTTCTTGACTGTCAGCCCTTCTCTACTCCAATGGATCCCAGCTCTAAGCTCTCTCTCACCGATAGCGAGCTACTACCTGATCCTTCTCTTTACAGGCGCCTCATTGGGAGACTTCTTTACTTGAATATTACTCGTCCAGATATTACCTTCACTATACACAAATTGAGCCAATATGTCTCTGCTCCTCGTCTACCCGATCTTCATGCTGCTCGTTACATTCTCAAATATATCAAAACTGCCCCTGGTCTTGGTCTTTTTTAATCTTCTACATCCTCTCTTTCAATTGATTTTTGAGCTAGGGACGACGATTTTTTCCAACAAGAAATCGACAGCCTTTTTAAGTTTTTGTCTACTTACATACACTTTGTACTGTTGAATTCATGTCTCTGAAACAACTATTTTTTTTGCATCATAATTAATTCATTTTATTTAATTTTGATTTCTTTGGTTGTCCTGCTTGAGTTTTAAAAAACTCGTTAGCCACGTCATGGTCTTAATTAATTAGGCGTCTCAATGTCATGTTTACTGTTTTCGACAGCTCAATATCTTTATGTTTTTTCATAATTTGCTGATAACTTTTTATTTGATGTGTTTATAACTTGAAGTTCATTTTCGGCATTCAGCTTATCTAATAGGTTATTATGCGGCATAAAACAGCAATTAACATCTGAGATGGATTTTCGTATTTTTGACAAATACTTGAGTCATTATTAATTCATGTGGTTATGGCAGAAAGTATTTGCTTTCGTTCTTGAACTCTACCTTCAAAAATATTTTGAACTGAGTTAGGACACTCTTCGTTGGGTCTTTTGTTCGTCGATATTTTTTAATGTTGTGTTCGTAAAGCAGAGGTCAGAGGAAAGATCAATAAATTGTAATAATATTATTTCATGAGGGGTAATTGTAATATTATTTTTGTTACTGAAAAATTAACCAGAGCGAAACGATATGACGTCGCAAAAAATTAACTGTTAAGAAATTTCGTCAACTGTTAGTTCGAGGGAGTTTGGTAATTATGAATACTTGAGGGGCATTTTGGCAATTCAACTTTAATTACATTTCTGTGTAATGTGCTAATAATATTCCTTTTACATGCCCAAAATTGATTCGATTTTACGCTTTCGTATTGCAGCGTGTTCTATACATAGACATACACCACGGCGATGGAGTTGAGGAGGCCTTTTACGTAACCAATAGAGTCATGACTGTCTCGTTCCGTAAATTCGGAGATTATTTTCCAGACACAGGTGACATATTAGACAATGGATACGGGGAGGAGAAATATTACGCGCTCAACGTACCATTAGATGATGGAATCGACGACGAAAGTTATCAATCTTTATTTATGCCAATAATTAGTAAGGTGATGGAGGTTTATAGACCCGGAGCAGTTGTACAATGTGGGGCCGACTTACTTTCCGGTGATAGATTAGGATGCTTTAGAGGGTGTTGGGCTAAGCTTATAAGATGTTAAAAATAGCTTATAAGATGTTTTAGATATAAGCTCTTCCAAAGTGTTTGGTAAATTAAAAAAAAAAAGATCTTAATTTTTTTTAAATAAGTTGTTGGAGACCAAACAAGATATTTTAAAAAAAATACCACTACCCCACCTTTTTATTTAAGATCTTTTAATGTGTAAAAATAGGAAATAAACTCATTATCCAAACACTTTAAAAATTAATCCTAAAAATAAGATGTAACAACAGATCAGCTCTAAAAACATCTTATCAAACGTAAGAGCTTATAGTTGTTTAAAATAAGCTTAGCCAAACACCCTCTTAATCTCTCCGTAAAAATCCGTAAAAGGTGCTTATAAGATGGTAAAAGGTATTTATAAGATGTTTTAGAACTTATAAGCTCTTCCAAAGTGTTCGGTAATTTAAAAAAAAGAGCATATTACAAATAAGCCCATAGCCCACTACTTATTGGCAAATAAATCCAGACCAAAATCTCTTTAACATAGAAGCCCATCACCCTGTGTTTTGACCGAAATACCCTCTCTTAAATATCAAATTTCATAACATTCCACAAGCCTCACTCACACTCTGTTAGTTTCGTTCCTCCGCTAAAAAAACTCAAAATTAATTTCTCTCTATAAAAACTGCTCCCGCTCAATACGTTCTTCAAATCCGTTTCTTCTCACAAAATTTCTTCCGTTTTCTTCAAAAAACAAGCAAAACTGCAGTAGACGGAACATTTTCTTCATGTTTTTACTGCGATTTTGCTGTTCATATCGTCATTGAAGCCTAAAAATCGTCGCACAAAAAATTATCCTTCAATCCGTCTCCGAAACTTTTATTTGTGTACCTTCTCAGAGATAATGGCGAAAAAATCTATATCGAGTACGTTTTTTTTTCTAACCCTAGCGAAATTTTGGTTTAATTATAATGTATGTTTGTTTTTTGATTTTTTACTATTTTACTGTCTCAAACCCTCAGATCGTGTGAAAAAATCATCAAGGACGAAGAAAAAAGTTTCGAGTATGTATCTTCTCCTTCTCTGATGTATTATTACTCTGCATGTTGTTTTCTAATTTCAATTTTTACAAACACGGTAACTTAGGGTTTTTTTTCTGCAATTTCTGTAATGTTGGTGATTCGAACAGTAAAATTATACTTCTTCTTTGTATAGTTTATTATGTCTAATATTATGTTGGTGGAAACTGCTCCATTTATGTAATTTAATATTATATTGCTGCCACTGACAGTAAAATTGCATACATTAGTTTTGTTCTCGTAATTTGTATGCCTGGATAGTCCATTAATTGCCTGCCAGTGACAGTAAAATTAGTCAATGTGTTTTCGAACTGCGTCATATTTTCTATTTTGTATTATTATGCTGCCACTGGCAGAAGTATTTCATCCACTGTGTGGTTTTGTTGTATTGCTGCCACAAACAGTAAAATTGACTTCATCAGTTTTGCTCTCGTAATTTGCATGCCTAGATAGTCCATTAATTGCCTGTCATTGACCGTAAAATTAGCCAATGTGTTTTCGAACTGCCTCGTGTGTTGCATTTTGTATTATTACCCTGCCACTGACAGTAAAATTGCATACATTAGTTTTGCTCTCGTAATTTGTATGCCTGGATAGTCCATTAATTGCCTGCCAGTGACAGTAAAATTAGTCAATGTGTTTTCGAACTACATCATATTTTCTATTTTGTATTATTACGCTGCCACTGGCAGAAGTATTTCATCCACTGTGTGGTTTTGTTGTATTGCTGCCACAGACAGTAAAATTGACTTCATTAGTTTTGCTCTCATAATTCGCATGCCTGCATAGTCCATTAATTGCCTGTCATTGACCGTAAAATTAGCCAATGGGTTTTCAAACTGCCTTGTATGTTGCATTTTGTATTATTACCCTGCCACTGACAGTAAAATTGTATTCATTAGTTTTGCTCTCGTACATTAGGGTGATTCTGTATGCCTGGATAGTCCATAATTGCTTTCCATTGACAGTAAAATTAGGCAATGTGTTTTCGAACTGCTTTGTATTTTGCAATTTGTACTATTACACTGCCACTGGCAGAAGTATTTAATCCACTGTGTGGTTGTGTTGTATTGCTGCTACTGCCATTAAAATTGCATTCATTAGTTTTGCTCTCGTACAGTCCACTAAATGCCTTCTATTGACACCATTTCATTTTCAGCTCCCTCATCATCTGAACAAACAAAAGAGCCAAGGACTAAGATCATCGAAAAGAAAAGGGATGGCCCACAATACATATCAAGTATAATCCGATTGATCAACTTCTGCAAAGACCTGAATCTAAGTAATGAACATGTAACGTCTTTGAGGAGAACACCATTTGGACGGTTCTACACGCCTATCATTACAAATAAAATCGAAGTCGTATCTATTCGAAAATCCGAATTCCTCATACAAAGAATATTGAAGACATACAACCATGAAAAAAAAGGTTTTGTTATTGGCAAAAAGGTGACAATAAAGAGGAGAGAATGTAAGCTCATATTTGGCTTAAAGAATGGAGTATCCAAAATGACAATAGCTAAAGGTACAAGAAGCGCAAGGCCAGAAACACCATTTGTTACCAGAAGATTCAACAGTCTTTAAACTGTCAATATTGGAGATCTAAAGCGAGTGTTGCTTCAAATTCAAGACGAAGATAGTGATGAAGCAGTTGACGATATAACAAGGATATTAATCCTTAATCTCATGACAAACTTCTTCTTCGCTACTAATGGGAAATTGGTTAATTGGTCATTTTTCCAGTATGTGGAAGATCTGGACAAGATCAATGACTACAATTGGGCGGAAGAAATTGTCAATTTCTTCATGAACTCAGTTCGCAAAGTAATGACAAAAGCAGTGAAATCACCCACAGAACCTAGTCTAAAATATGTACATTGATGCACTAGCTTGTTACTGGTATGTAAACTAACATATCCAAATTTTAACCCATTTTTTTTGTTACACTGATTAATTTCTTCTT
The DNA here is from genome assembly GCF_056151865.1 of Erythranthe guttata. Classification (NCBI taxonomy): domain Eukaryota; kingdom Viridiplantae; phylum Streptophyta; class Magnoliopsida; order Lamiales; family Phrymaceae; genus Erythranthe; species Erythranthe guttata. Next base: position 5,978,069 of record NC_142540.1, read on the forward strand.
GTTTACAGTATTGGTTCCTTGAGCGAACATCAGCAATTGATCCAGAAAAGGATGAACGTTTTCCAAGATACCGAAAATGGAACTTGAAAGATGTATGTCGCCAAGCCAACGAAATTTCGATAAAGCATTTAGAACCAGACCAGATAAAATGAAAACCACACAACGATCTATTATTCTGTATTAACATACCATGTAAGATAGTAAAAATCTTATTTCACTGTCAGTGACAGTGTAGTTGAAATTGATTTAATAAAATGTACTATTTCTCTGTCAGTGACAGTAATATTAAACAATGTTACTGTATATTACAGGTTTCAGTTAAAACGTTGGAACCAACAGATTTCGAAGCTACTTCTCAGGGAGAACTGGAAGATGAAGAAGATGACGTTGATGACATTGAGGATAACGAAGTTGGGGACGAGCAACAAGAACAACCAGTTGGGAAACAAAACGCAAACAAAAGGAATAGAAGAACTAAAGGAGTCCTGCGCGATAAGAGCGATGAATCTGATTCAAAGAGAAAAGTCAAGGGCAAAAAGAAGCTAGTCGATCAAACAGAAAACAATTCCTCTGGTTAAGGAGAAGACAAACAATGTGGTGATAATGAAGAGGCAAGCACCGGAGGATTTGATGCGTTGGCAGCAGCTATAGATGCTGCTAAAATGCCCAACTCACAGTCAAACAACGAAAAAAAGTCACATGACAGAACAGATGCAGATTCTGACAATGACATCACACACATTTCTATGAGTTATGGTCAACAGGGATCGCCTCCGAGTGTACAAGAACAGTCTTCAAACATTAACATCAGAGTTGCACAACTTGAATCCGAGAAAACAAGCTTAGAGAAAGAGGTCACGGATCTGCAAAGTGAAATAGCAAAAATTAAAGATGAAAATGCGACTCTCATTTGCAAAGTAAGCACTCTCACAGTTGATCTTTCGGATAGGTTGTCAAAAATTGAAGAAGAATCGTTGAAGACAAAGATAAGTAATCAGGAGCACACGATCAACATTCTAAACAGCGATTTAGCGCGGCTTTCCGATATACCAACTAACTCTCAGCTAGAATCTTCTCTTAGTACAAGATTGACGAAAGAAGTAGAAGAAATGAAAAAAAAACTCGGTGATGCAACTCAGAGGAATATGTCAATTGAGACTGAGATGGCGAATCTTCGGGCTGCGAATGAGGCATTACAGAAGGAAAATGATGATGTTGAAAAACTTGCAGAATTGAATACGGATGTCATGAAATCTCAGGGAAGCTCTGATGCATCATTTACCACCATCCAGGAGCAATATTGCCAAATTGTTTAACTACATAAAGAAAATGATAGCTTGAAGCAGAAGGTTGAAGATATGCAACTTACTTTGAATGCTGCAATTGATGCAAACCAAAAGATGACTGCAGAGCAACAAAAAGAGGGCAATGATAATGATACAGACTTCGTCGATAATCCGAATCCAACTCGCAAACACATAGCAAAAGCGACTCATAAGTCATCAGCTGTGGCCAAAAGAACAAGATCAAAGCTAAATGCACCTAAAGCGAAGGACGATCTAGGCCCGATCGAACGTAAGATAAAAAAGAACCTGATTCGAAAATCAGTTGTTGCCGACAGGACACGAGGGAAACAGAAACAACGTGCGATCGATGATAATGAACCAGCTAAGAAAAAGAAACGCAAAGATTATACTTACAAGAAAATGGGCATTTACAATTTTCTCTCTGAAGAAGATCAATACATCGTACGTTATCTTACTATACAAATCGCAGAGACAGAACATGGGTATGTATTACAGCTTTTTTTTTAATGCTAAATAATCTTCTACATTTTTAATCTAATATACTCAATTGTTACATAGGGGTACTCTGCAAATTTGGAGGAATCCAGAAGGTTCTGTGGCTGAGTTTGTCCAGATGGATGACATAATACAGTTGCTAAAGAGGAATTCCACAAACACAAATGTGAGAATTCAAAAAACTCATAACTTTACTGTCACTGGTAGCACATTTATAGCTTTAAATACATTTAAACAAAAACTTTGCACTAATTTACAGTCACAAACAGTAAAATTAATAATGTTACTCTCAAAGACAGTAATTTACATTAATAAATAATTTTCGTACTGCATTTGATGTTTACGACGACTGCTTTTATGTTTGCACATGAAGGTTCTTGATGCATACAAGTCGGTTATGCATATGCGGCAAGAGGAAGGAATGTTTAATGACAACATCGATCCGGATTTGGATGGTGAAAGTTATTGTTTTCCGAGTTCACTTCTGGTGAGTCAAATTGTTTTACATCAATTCAAAAAATATTATATATGCTGATATTTGTATATGTGATGTTGTAACAATATACAGGGACATTATCGACAAACGAATGGTCTGCCCTTTTTCTACAACATGCTGGAGCAATGCATTAAGAGGATATATATCTCGACTTATCGGTATCTAATATTTCCAGTGCATTCAGACGGTAGTAGCGAATATGTGTTAGATCATTGGACATTGGTTGTCCTCGACAGAAAAGAGAATGTCTGGAAATATTACAACTCGTTCAGGCCAGCCACTGGGAATGGAGAAAGCATTCACAGAGATCCATATGTGACAGATGCACAGGACATTGTAAGTGAAAATTGTTATTTTTACAAAAGATTCATGGTTATGTCATTTATGAAAACAACACTTTTTTTTTTTGCTTTTGCAGATTCGAGGTGTGGAGTCGTTTGTTAGCAAAAAAAATATCAACGATATTCCAGTGGGTGCCATACTGGAAGATGTTGAAGATTCACCTCAACAGAATCGAAAAAGCGAGGATTGTGGATTATTTGTGTTGTATGTCATCAGACAATACTACCGTCAAGAGCCTGTGGTAAAACTGGATGCAGAAGCGAGCATTTATACAATGAGGAAAGAAATAGTTCACGATTTTCTAAATCACAAACTAACTTGTGAGGACAGAATTCAACGGCAAGGGTCGGTCTGATGTATTATTTACCAGTCATCGTATTTAGTTGTTGTTTTTAAAACAAGTACTATGTTAAAAAACACTATTTTACTGTCAATGGCAGTATATTATGTAGGTGGTGTGTGAATGGTCGTTCTATGTGTTTTTTCGTGTTATCTTATACCAATATTATTATTCTTAAAGTTAAACTCATACAAGAAATACTGTATAACATCAAACCAATTCGAATAACAATGTAAAATTGCACCAAACTAATAATGTTACTGCCAGTGACAGTAAAATAGTAAAAGTTACTGTCATGTGCAGTAATATAGTGCACGTGAATAATGTGAGTTATCCAATGCATGAGTCTATGGTTATCACTACTAAAATTAATTTTGTAAATGTTAATTCATATAATTAAGAACATTTGACATCAAACCAATTCGAATGACAATGTAAAATTGCACCAAACTAATAATGTTACTGCCACTGACAGTAAAATAGTACCAAAACATTAAAAAAACATTAAATAGGTAAAATTACTGTCATGTGCAGTAAAAAACACCTAGAAAAACAGAGAAAAACAGACTCACCTAGAACAACAGAGAAAAACAGAGTCACCTAGAAAAACAGAGTCTATTACATTCAAATATTTTTGTTGCAAGATTTCCTATTATGGTGACCAAACTCAGAACATCTTCCACACTTGATTTTTTTCTTAATATTCTCAACACAAGATGGTATTCTCTTCATTTTCGGTCTGCCCCTTCGCGTCTGGCAAGAAGGAGGTCGAACAATAGGCTGTTCAACCTGTTCAAAATCCACCAAAAATGGATGAATTGGAAACGAGTAAGTGCTACGGAAATACGACGCATAAAACAAGGGATCAATATATGTATATCGTTCTGTTTCGGGGGTATTAAAGAGCGCAACAGCTGCCTGGCAGCAAGGGAAACCAGTAATTTGCCACATCCGACAGGTACAAGTTCTACTAAACAAATCCACAATAACATGCGGATTTGAATGCACTTAAATAACTGTTCCAGTTGACCTTCTCACATTCCATGTCCTTCCAGCTTCCACAAAATTGTTAAGAACCTTTTCCATCTCTGGACACAACATCTTTTTGAAACCCTTCGATTCTGTAATCCTTTCACATACTTTATCCATTACCCATCCCCGAATGGAGTCAATTAACTCTGTAATCGGCAGATGTCGAAATTTCTTCATTGCAGAATTCCATGACTCTACTGCATTCGAATATAACTCACCATACCTACACGTCTCAGCGTAAGCATAAGCCCAATTATCAAAAGGCAACTCCGACAAGAAATCAATAACTTTTTTTGAACCACTTGATTTCAATTTGTCAAGATTCTGATGAAAAATTTGCTTAGTCGGAGCATATGCACAAGCTGTAAATTGTCTTACTAACATATCCCTGTAATTAGGCGGCATGCCACTCAACCTATTCTTCAAATTATTCTCTAGATGCATAATGCAAAAAGAATGATGACAATGGGGAAAAATGTTTTTAACAGCTTCCAAAATGCCTCGTTGTCGATCTGATACAAATGTCAAAACATTATCTGTATTAAGTGCAATTCTTAAATGATTCATGAAATAATCCCAATTAGAAATATTTTCATCCCGTACAATAGCAAATGCAACTGGATAGAGACCGGAAAAAAAATAAAACACAAGAACTGCTATGTTACTGTCACTGACAGTAAAATAAACTATCACTGAAACTGAAACTGAAAATGTAAAACTCACCATTTCTTGCATCTTTCGCAATGGCACTTAGAAGAACACCCTTGTATTTTCCTTTCAAAATGTGCCATCCAATATGAGCATTTGACGACAGAACTAAAATCTAGATAAAGATGCCCCAAAGCTGAAGAAGCACCACTTAAATGAGTTGTCTGCATCATCAACTTCCACGTCGAAAACACTATCGGGATTACAACGTCCAGCTTCGCGAAAGTACAACGTGAGGAATGAAAAAGACAATGCTTCATCTCCAAATACACAACTCATGCTAGCTTCAATAGCTCTCCATGCTACATGATAGTTAATAGTAATCCCGTAATCCTTCTTCGCTTTAATAATAACATCATTAACACACATCAATGGTTTTGCCTGCATATTCTCCACAATAGCTTCAGCTATAATCTTAGAACCCATTCTTAACTTCTTCGCAGCACTAAATGCTGATCCACATATGTGGAATTTCTCATAAGTACGTATAATAAAAAAATCCGTCGAAAATTCAACTGAGGCGTGAATTCTCCATAAACAATTTTTCGACTCTCTGAACTTGCAAACAACTGTCACTCTCCTCTTGTCATTTTTAGTATACTTGAATTCAAATCCAATCTCATATGCAAACTTCGACAAACTTTTTCTAAATTATAGCCGCCCCCCCACGAAATACTTGACCGACATCAGTAATCAAGTTTGCCCAATGTGAACTGAGCAAAACCTTCTTTGTGCAGGAAACACTAAGTGGATTACATAGTGAATTAACAATTGTAGTGTGTGCTTGAACATCAGAGACAGGTAATGTACTGGGAGAACATGCCCTCGACCTTGTTTCAACCAAATTGCACGATGACTGAATTACCTTCACAATAACTTCAATCCTTCGAATAGAAAATTGATCAACTAAGTAAAAGAAGCCCTGATACATCTTTGTCATCTTTTAGTAAAAAATCACCAATCGTGGGGACATGATACATGAACGACAGCTTATCACGATGCAAGTATTCCCATCGTGAACATACAAAATCCACAATAATATTAGCATAACCCATCCCTATTCTAAGCTCTGTAACTGTATAAAACTCACCATATTTTAATAACAGCACAACAGAAGGAATCGTCATATCTGCAAATTCAACTATACATTAATTATACTGTCACTGACAGTAACATAGGCATAAAGTTAAAAGAAAGTCAAATCTAAGCAACGAAACCATGTACCCATCAATTACAACTATACGTTAATTGTACTGTTACTAGCAGTAACATAATAACAAAGGGAAAAACGACTATAAAGGTGTAAACAAATTGTATAATAAAAAATGAACTGCCAGTTACAGTAAAATTATAAAAACTTATAGTGACAACACCAAAACACTTCATTTAATGCTATTACAAAACAAACGTAATACATAAAAAATACTGGGAAATTATCCTTCGAACAAAAACACACACAAAAATTCCAAAAACTCGATAGAATTCAAAACATTCAAATACCGAACGTCAATATTTCCGATTTCCCGTAATTCACATTCCGATCGTTTTCCGTATTAATTTTTTTTTTGAAAAATAGCTTGACTATGTTCGAATTCATTCACGCACCGTACTTATCTGCAGTGGAGATGAACGTATAGCGCGAGATTCAACGAAATTTCTTGCAAGAGAGAAGCGATTGACAACATAGAGAAACCTTATGTTCGGACGTGTAGAGAATACTTAATATGCTTAGGGCACAATTAATGAGCAGCTCATATATGAGGGCAAAACTGTCATAAAACAGTAATTTGCCTTTTTTACTTAGTAAGGTGTAAGTGATGGGCTCATGTGTAAAGAAGAAAAAGGCCCTAAACCTAGAATAATAAAGGTGTATGGTGGGGGACTTTATCACAAAAACCCCTAAAAAAAATATTTTTTTTTTTTTTAAAATAAGCTGTTGGAGAGAAAATAAGATCTTTTTACAAAACTACTTCTACCCACCTTTTTTTTTTATTTAATATCTTATAATGAGTAAAAACAAGAAATATGGTAATTACCAAACACTCTAAAAATTAATTCTAAAAATAAGATGTAACAACTTATCAACTTTTAAAACAGAGCTTATCAACTATTTAAAATAAGCGTAGCCAAACACCCTGCTAAATCTAAAAAAGAGAATTTGGATATAGGTCTCACAAGTTCGTTTTTTGGATGGCGAACAAAGAAGATGTAGATAATAAAGAGAAACGAAACTATCCTGAAAACGATCGTAACATTGATTACGAATGGTATACTCCTCCTCTAAAACTCAGCTGATACTTCTCTTATACTTTCTTCGTAGTATTATCATTTATTTACATACATACATACAGTAAACCTAGCAGGGTGAAGATGGAATTTGTTGAACCCGACCGAGGCAAATGATAATGTTGGCACGAGATTTCTATTTGTGAAGATTGAAGAAATCCGCCATACGTGGAAATTAAAGATTGGCAAAGATTTGTTTTCCATGTTTATTTTGGAATTAATTAGAGTCCTATTCTTGTAATATTTTTATTAGGACTTAGATTTATTTCCATGTATTATATTCTAGTTAGGTATCTTTTGTACTTATCTAAAATAGAAGTAGAAATCGACTATGATTCTATTACCTAGTTAATCGATTTCTTAGGGCCCAAGTTAGGTTTAGGGTGGTGGATTTCGTGCCTATATAAGGCCCCCAACCTCATATAAGTCCCATGGAGCTTTAATAAGAAAAATCCCAGCATAAAGGCTTTGAAGGGTGCAGCCCGTGCTGCAGCCCTGTCTGCACGGCAGGTGTGGCAACAGAACAGGTTTCTTCTACCAGGCCATAAAGAAGATCGGCGTTTCGGGAGAAGTGCTTAAAAGATCTCGGGAGAGGTCGATCCGCCGTTTGAAGGAAGTTCAACATTGGAGGAAGTCCAAGAGTGCGGAGGAGGAATTGCTTTGATTATCAACAAGTTCGAGTCGTGTGCAAGAACGGCGTATCACATAAAGAGGGAGTCTTTAGTGTTTTATTAAGTCCTATTAATGTACACTTAAATCTGAACTAGTTTTGCAAGTCCTCGTGGATGTAGGGTACATTTGTATCCGAACCACATTAAATTGTTGTGTTCTTTATTCTGCTTTTCGTAGATTTATTACTGTGACAACACAACAATTCTGTTACGTCACCTAATGTCGTAACTAGTAGTCTGTCTCAACAGATGAGTGGACTTTGATAGGCATTCAAATTCAACAATTGGCATCAGAGCGGGTCACTAGATATACTTAGTGTCCGATTTTGGGTTTTGATTTGTTTGCTTTGCTTATTGGATGACGTGTGTTCACAAGGAAGGTTGAGACGGAAGTCTGTCACGGCATTCACCCAATTCCGCTGCGTTGTAACGTGCCCCGTGATGGGACACTCTGATAGAAGACCAAGACGGGTGAAGAAAAGTGGCATCTCTGTTGCAGGGGGAGTAAATCTCATCTGCAGGGGGAGTTCTTGTTAAACATGGATTCTAACCAATCTATGCCAAAGGGGGAGATTGTTGGCACGAGATTTCTATTTGTGAAGATTGAAGAAATCCGCCATACGTGGAAATTAAAGATTGGCAAAGATTTGTTTTCCATGTTTATTTTGGAATTAATTAGAGTCCTAATCTTGTAATATTTTTATTAGGACTTAGATTTATTTCCATGTATTATATTCTAGTTAGGTATCTTTTGTACTTATCTAAAATAGAAGTAGAAATCGACTAGGATTCTATTACCTAGTTAATCGATTTCTTAGGGCCCAAGTTAGGTTTAGGGTGGTGGATTTCGTGCCTATATAAGGCCCTCAACCTCATATAAGTCCCATGGAGCTTTAATAAGAAAAATCCCAGCATAATTTGAAGGGTGCAGCCCGTGCTGCAGCCCTGTCTGCACGGCAGGTGTGGCAACAGAACAGGTTTCTTCTACCAGGCCATAAAGAAGATCGGCGTTTCGGGAGAAGTGCTTAAAAGATCTCGGGAGAGGTCGATCCGCCGTTTGAAGGAAGTTCAACATTGGAGGAAGTCCAAGAGTGCGGATGAGGAATTGCTTTGATTATCAACAAGTTCGAGTCGTGTGCAAGAACGGCGTATCACATAAAGAGGGAGTCTTTAGTGTTTTATTAAGTCCTATTAATGTACACTTAAATCTGAACTAGTTTTGCAAGTCCTCGTGGATGTAGGGTACATTTGTATCCGAACCACATTAAATTGTTGTGTTCTTTATTCTGCTTTTCGTAGATTTATTACTGTGACAACACAACAATTCTGTTACGTCACCTAATGTCGTAACTAGTAGTCTGTCTCAACAGATGAGTGGACTTTGATAGGCATTCAAATTCAACAATTGGCATCAGAGCGGGTCACTAGATATACTTAGTGTCCGATTTTGGGTTTTGATTTGTTTGCTTTGCTTATTGGATGACGTGTGTTCACAAGGAAGGTTGAGACGGAAGTCTGTCACGGCATTCACCCAATTCCGCTGCGTTGTAACGTGCCCCGTGATGGGACACTCTGATAGAAGACCAAGACGGGTGAAGAAAAGTGGCATCTCTGTTGCAGGGGGAGTAAATCTCATCTGCAGGGGGAGTTCTTGTTAAACATGGATTCTAACCAATCTATGCCAAAGGGGGAGATTGTTGGCACGAGATTTCTATTTGTGAAGATTGAAGAAATCCGCCATACGTGGAAATTAAAGATTGGCAAAGATTTGTTTTCCATGTTTATTTTGGAATTAATTAGAGTCCTATTCTTGTAATATTTTTATTAGGACTTAGATTTATTTCCATGTATTATATTCTAGTTAGGTATCTTTTGTACTTATCTAAAATAGAAGTAGAAATCGACTAGGATTCTATTACCTAGTTAATCGATTTCTTAGGGCCCAAGTTAGGTTTAGGGTGGTGGATTTCGTGCCTATATAAGGCCCTCAACCTCATATAAGTCCCATGGAGCTTTAATAAGAAAAATCCCAGCATAAAGGCTTTGAAGGGTGCAGCCCGTGCTGCAGCCCTGTCTGCACGGCAGGTGTGGCAACAGAACAGGTTTCTTCTACCAGGCCATAAAGAAGATCGGCGTTTCGGGAGAAGTGCTTAAAAGATCTCGGGAGAGGTCGATCCGCCGTTTGAAGGAAGTTCAACATTGGAGGAAGTCCAAGAGTGCGGAGGAGGAATTGCTTTGATTATCAACAAGTTCGAGTCGTGTGCAAGAACGGCGTATCACATAAAGAGGGAGTCTTTAGTGTTTTATTAAGTCCTATTAATGTACACTTAAATCTGAACTAGTTTTGCAAGTCCTCGTGGATGTAGGGTACATTTGTATCCGAACCACATTAAATTGTTGTGTTCTTTATTCTGCTTTTCGTAGATTTATTACTGTGACAACACAACAATTCTGTTACGTCACCTAATGTCGTAACTAGTAGTCTGTCTCAACAGATGAGTGGACTTTGATAGGCATTCAAATTCAACAATTGGCATCAGAGCGGGTCACTAGATATACTTAGTGTCCGATTTTGGGTTTTGATTTGTTTGCTTTGCTTATTGGATGACGTGTGTTCACAAGGAAGGTTGAGACGGAAGTCTGTCACGGCATTCACCCAATTCCGCTGCGTTGTAACGTGCCCGGTGATGGGACACTCTGATAGAACACCAAGACGGGTGAAGAAAAGTGGCATCTCTGTTGCAGGGGGAGTAAATCTCATCTGCAGGGGGAGTTCTTGTTAAACATGGATTCTAACCAATCTATGCCAAAGGGGGAAATTGTTGGCACGAGATTTCTATTTGTGAAGATTGAAGAAATCCGCCATACGTGGAAATTAAAGATTGGCAAAGATTTGTTTTCCATGTTTATTTTGGAATTAATTAGAGTCCTATTCTTGTAATATTTTTATTAGGACTTAGATTTATTTCCATGTAATATATTCTAGTTAGGTATCTTTTGTACTTATCTAAAATAGAAGTAGAAATCGACTAGGATTCTATTACCTAGTTAATCGATTTCTTAGGGCCCAAGTTAGGTTTAGGGTGGTGGATTTCGTGCCTATATAAGGCCCTCAACCTCATATAAGTCCCATGGAGCTTTAATAAGAAAAATCCCAGCATAAAGGCTTTGAAGGGTGCAGCCCGTGCTGCAGCCCTGTCTGCACGGCAGGTGTGGCAACAGAACAGGTTTCTTCTACCAGGCCATAAAGAAGATCGGCGTTTCGGGAGAAGTGCTTAAAAGATCTCGGGAGAGGTCGATCCGCCGTTTGAAGGAAGTTCAACATTGGAGGAAGTCCAAGAGTGCGGAGGAGGAATTGCTTTGATTATCAACAAGTTCGAGTCGTGTGCAAGAACGGCGTATCACATAAAGAGGGAGTCTTTAGTGTTTTATTAAGTCCTATTAATGTACACTTAAATCTGAACTAGTTTTGCAAGTCCTCGTGGATGTAGGGTACATTTGTATCCGAACCACATTAAATTGTTGTGTTCTTTATTCTGCTTTTCGTAGATTTATTACTGTGACAACACAACAATTCTGTTACGTCACCTAATGTCGTAACTAGTAGTCTGTCTCAACAGATGAGTGGACTTTGATAGGCATTCAAATTCAACAATTGGCATCAGAGCGGGTCACTAGATATACTTAGTGTCCGATTTTGGGTTTTGATTTGTTTGCTTTGCTTATTGGATGACGTGTGTTCACAAGGAAGGTTGAGACGGAAGTCTGTCACGGCATTCACCCAATTCCGCTGCGTTGTAACGTGCCCCGTGATGGGACACTCTGATAGAAGACCAAGACGGGTGAAGAAAAGTGGCATCTCTGTTGCAGGGGGAGTAAATCTCATCTGCAGGGGGAGTTCTTGTTAAACATGGATTCTAACCAATCTATGCCAAAGGGGGAGATTGTTGGCACGAGATTTCTATTTGTGAAGATTGAAGAAATCCGCCATACGTGGAAATTAAAGATTGGCAAAGATTTGTTTTCCATGTTTATTTTGGAATTAATTAGAGTCCTATTCTTGTAATATTTTTATTAGGACTTAGATTTATTTCCATGTATTATATTCTAGTTAGGTATCTTTTGTACTTATCTAAAATAGAAGTAGAAATCGACTAGGATTCTATTACCTAGTTAATCGATTTCTTAGGGCCCAAGTTAGGTTTAGGGTGGTGGATTTCGTGCCTATATAAGGCCCTCAACCTCATATAAGTCCCATGGAGCTTTAATAAGAAAAATCCCAGCATAAAGGCTTTGAAGGGTGCAGCCCGTGCTGCAGCCCTGTCTGCACGGCAGGTGTGGCAACAGAACAGGTTTCTTCTACCAGGCCATAAAGAAGATCGGCGTTTCGGGAGAAGTGCTTAAAAGATCTCGGGAGAGGTCGATCCGCCGTTTGAAGGAAGTTCAACATTGGAGGAAGTCCAAGAGTGCGGATGAGGAATTGCTTTGATTATCAACAAGTTCGAGTCGTGTGCAAGAACGGCGTATCACATAAAGAGGGAGTCTTTAGTGTTTTATTAAGTCCTATTAATGTACACTTAAATCTGAACTAGTTTTGCAAGTCCTCGTGGATGTAGGGTACATTTGTATCCGAACCACATTAAATTGTTGTGTTCTTTATTCTGCTTTTCGTAGATTTATTACTGTGACAACACAACAATTCTGTTACGTCACCTAATGGCGTAACTAGTAGTCTGTCTCAACAGATGAGTGGACTTTGATAGGCATTCAAATTCAACAATTGGCATCAGAGCGGGTCACTAGATATACTTAGTGTCCGATTTTGGGTTTTGATTTGTTTGCTTTGCTTATTGGATGACGTGTGTTCACAAGGAAGGTTGAGACGGAAGTCTGTCACGGCATTCACCCAATTCCGCTGCGTTGTAACGTGCCCCGTGATGGGACACTCTGATAGAAGACCAAGACGGGTGAAGAAAAGTGGCATCTCTGTTGCAGGGGGAGTAAATCTCATCTGCAGGGGGAGTTCTTGTTAAACATGGATTCTAACCAATCTATGCCAAAGGGGGAGATTGTTGGCACGAGATTTCTATTTGTGAAGATTGAAGAAATCCGCCATACGTGGAAATTAAAGATTGGCAAAGATTTGTTTTCCATGTTTATTTTGGAATTAATTAGAGTCCTATTCTTGTAATATTTTTATTAGGACTTAGATTTATTTCCATGTATGATATTCTAGTTAGGTATCTTTTGTACTTATCTAGAATAGAAGTAGAAATCGACTAGGATTCTATTACCTAGTTAATCGATTTCTTAGGGCCCAAGTTAGGTTTAGGGTGGTGGATTTCGTGCCTATATAAGGCCCTCAACCTCATATAAGTCCCATGGAGCTTTAATAAGAAAAATCCCAGCATAAAGGCTTTGAAGGGTGCAGCCCGTGCTGCAGCCCTGTCTGCACGGCAGGTGTGGCAACAGAACAGGTTTCTTCTACCAGGCCATAAAGAAGATCGGCGTTTCGGGAGAAGTGCTTAAAAGATCTCGGGAGAGGTCGATCCGCCGTTTGAAGGAAGTTCAACATTGGAGGAAGTCCAAGAGTGCGGAGGAGGAATTGCTTTGATTATCAACAAGTTCGAGTCATGTGCAAGAACGGCGTATCACATAAAGAGGGAGTCTTTAGTGTTTTATTAAGTCCTATTAATGTACACTTAAATCTGAACTAGTTTTGCAAGTCCTCGTGGATGTAGGGTACATTTGTATCCGTACCACATTAAATTGTTGTGTTCTTTATTCTGCTTTTCGTAGATTTATTACTGTGACAACACAACAATTCTGTTACGTCACCTAATGTCGTAACTAGTAGTCTGTCTCAATAGATGAGTGGACTTTGATAGGCATTCAAATTCAATAATTGGCATCAGAGCGGGTCACTAGATATACTTAGTGTCCGATTTTGGGTTTTGATTTGTTTGCTTTGCTTATTGGATGACGTGTGTTCACAAGGAAGGTTGAGACGGAAGTCTGTCACGGCATTCACCCAATTCCGCTGCGTTGTAACGTGCCCCGTGATGGGACACTCTGATAGAAGACCAAGACGGGTGAAGAAAAGTGGCATCTCTGTTGCAGGGGGAGTAAATCTCATCTGCAGGGGGAGTTCTTGTTAAACATGGATTCTAACCAATCTATGCCAAAGGGGGAGATTGTTGGCACGAGATTTCTATTTGTGAAGATTGAAGAAATCCGCCATACGTGGAAATTAAAGATTGGCAAAGATTTGTTTTCCATGTTTATTTTGGAATTAATTAGAGTCCTATTCTTGTAATATTTTTATTAGGACTTAGATTTATTTCCATGTATTATATTCTAGTTAGGTATCTTTTGTACTTATCTAGAATAGAAGTAGAAATCGACTAGGATTCTATTACCTAGTTAATCGATTTCTTAGGGCCCAAGTTAGGTTTAGGGTGGTGGATTTCGTGCCTATATAAGGCCATCAACCTCATATAAGTCCCATGGAGCTTTAATAAGAAAAATCCCAGCCTAAAGGCTTTGAAGGGTGCAGCCCGTGCTGCAGCCCTGTCTGCACGGCAGGTGTGGCAACAGAACAGGTTTCTTCTACCAGGCCATAAAGAAGATCGGCGTTTCGGGAGAAGTGCTTAAAAGATCTCGGGAGAGGTCGATCCGCCGTTTGAAGGAAGTTCAACATTGGAGGAAGTCCAAGAGTGCGGAGGAGGAATTGCTTTGATTATCAACAAGTTCGAGTCGTGTGCAAGAACGGCGTATCACATGAAGAGGGAGTCTTTAGTGTTTTATTAAGTCCTATTAATGTACACTTAAATCTGAACTAGTTTTGCAAGTCCTCGTGGATGTAGGGTACATTTGTATCCGAACCACATTAAATTGTTGTGTTCTTTATTCTGCTTTTCGTAGATTTATTACTGTGACAACACAACAATTCTGTTACGTCACCTAATGTCGTAACTAGTAGTCTGTCTCAACAGATGAGTGGACTTTGATAGGCATTCAAATTCAACAGATAAGGTATCTGAAAGATTTATTCCCTCCATCTCTAAGTAATTTTTGATAAAAGGCTCGATAATGTTATTTGTTATTATTCTATTGTTGCTCTAAAAATTGTAAATCCAAAGTATCACAATGTATATTTTTCTATTTTTTTGCTATGTTATTAGATGGTTTACAAGAAGCCTAACTATATATATTTTTTTGTTATTAGATGGTTTTAAAAATGTTTTATGCTCTTTGCTTTAGAGGGTAATTAGCTAAGCTATAAACTCTTTAAACTGTGTAGAGAGATGTTTAAGAGCTTGTAAGTTCTAAGAGAACTGTTTTATGGATGTTTTAGAGCTAATAAAATACCAAAATAAGCTATTAGATAGGTTATAGGGTCCAATACAGTTTACACATCTAAGGTATATACTTTGTAACACTTACCCCTAAAGTATGATTTGTAACACGTATGCCTCAAGCTCAATTCAATTTGTATTTTAAATTCTAATACCTTAAAATTTTCTCTTTTTATTTAAAATAATAACTAAAAGAATAATTAAATTATACAACTGGAAATATCTGTTGATAAATGGAAATTTTAAAATTTTAAAATATTAACTTGTACTGTTAGGTACATATTTAATAAATAACATCTAATTGTTATTGGACCAATTAATCGAATTATATTCATATCTATGAATTTTAAGGAATCAATACATAAATAATAGTAATCTTAAGTATTTAAATTTATTTTAGTTCATTAATTTCTTAAAATTTATTTTCATTCATTATTATATAACACATATTGCTTTTTATATTATTTTTCAATAATTTAATTTTAGTTACTTTTCAATTTTTATGATCCAATAATTATTAGATTTTCATGTTTACTATGTTTTAATTTTAAAATATAAAATATTTAATGTTGAAAGGTAAGTATTACAAATGATACTTAGAGGTTAAGTGTTACATAAATTATACTTCAGTGATGCAAAGTGTATTTCACCCTAGTTTATAAGTTGTTCTTCAAAAAGTAGTTACCGCACATTTTTTGAAAAGGGGCAAATATGTCACGAGCTTCCTAATTTTAGCATTGATAATAGGAAAATACTTTAAAACTTTTTATTATATTTCACAAATACGAGTAAGTAAATGCTACATGAGTTATTCACATTGGTCTATTCTTAACCGTAAATTTGCACATAATCATACATACCCATATGTATGTACGCTTAGTGATAATTATTTAACTACTGGCAGATAAGCCGGTGTAACATCTAACCGTCCCACAGATACCCACCATATTATATAGCTTCCTATTTTTCTGGATTACATTTTTTAACCAACGGTAAAAGTTATTTAAAAATACGAAAAATTGGAAGCATTAGGAGTTGCTGTATGAATTCTAACTTCGGTTTGTTCTTTATTTCTATTTTACATATAAATTAAAAGAAGCAAACATTAATTTATCTCAACAATATTGTATTTATTGAGGAAGAATAGTATGTTGCGTATACTAAATTATTTATCTAAACTTAGTCTTTAATCTTATTTAAAAAAGATAAAAATGATGAAAATTTACCATTTTCTACTGTTGTTTAAAAATGCAATTAAATTTTTAATTTGAAATAAACTAGCTTGCAATATCTCGTGAGATAATAAATGAACATGCCGTAAAAACAAAAAAAAAATGAATTTCTCAAACTCTTAAACTAGCTTACTTTCTCTCAAACTCTCAACCAAAAAAATATCTGGACGTTAATTTTCGACTCATGCAATAACATATTTGAGATAAATTTTATATTTTTACGATTCTTGAATTATGTATGTCTCAAATGAAAAAAAAAATTATGCTATTTCCGTGTTGTTCAATACGGGACCTAGTTTTCAATTTTTTTTTAAAAAATTCCGCGTTTTTAATCTTGAATCGTAGATGGGGATTCCGTGTTGAACAACACGAAATAACCTAAAGAAAATCTTTTTAAAAAAAATGAAAAATTTACGTGGAAATTGGAATGATCGTCGTCCATTTGGTTTACTATCCGCTTACTAGTGGTTTACTATCCGCTTACTAGTGGATAAAATCTTAAGAAAATGTGACAATTTACGAAATTGAAAAGGAGAAAATTTGTTAAATTATAAGAATTTTTGGAATTATATTGAGATTACTATACAACCGTCATTTTGCGTCTATCAAGCCCCTTTCAATATAGAGGGAAATATTAATTTTGCCATTAAATTCCCATAACAAAACATATGGCAATTTATTGAAAAATGATTTATGTTTTGCAAATTCGAGAACAAAATCTTGCCGTTTAACTGTGAGCCAAACATGTCATCATGTTCCAATCTTTTTTATATATTAATGTGTAATAAAAGAAAAAAAAAACATTGTAATTTATTGACCTCAAGCTTTAGATATTTTATTTGTCTTGTTCATTGGAACTTGCAAGATATTCTAAAATTAAAAATTAATGTCGATGATGTTCTTGCACCAAAAGGCGAAATCTCTCGCCCCCAGGGCCCCCATTACTTGGCCGGACAAGGATTGATGGAGGAATGTATCATGGTAACTCAATGGCCCGTTAAGGTAGCGGACCCGGACCTGGTGCCCACAAGGAACCAACCCTCATTGGAGTTGAAATTCTCACACTGCGGCTGCCAGGATTCAATCCTAGGACCTTGCACCAACTTACCACCTCCGGAACCAGTTGAGCTATACCCATGCGGGTTGTCGATGATGTTCTTATTTAGTGTTTAGTTGTTAATATATCGCTTAGGTGGAAATTTTCAAGAAAATATTTAACAAAATATACCCCACAAATTCTATTAATATTATAAGCAATTTGAACGCACAATGAAATCAAGCAAATAAAATTCGAAGAACAGTGGCGGAGCCAATGTAGAATCATATGGTGCCATGACCTTCAAACATTTCTCAAATCTCAATTTTTCTATATACAAATTTAAAATAAATAAATAATGTATAATAGTAATAATATGTCTAATTGGGCTGATCTAATGGACCTATGATTTATTTATCCATTGGGTCACAAGCCCAATTTAGGAGTCCACTACAACGAAAGTTCAAACACCTCCAAATAAGGTTGGGGCCCAAAAAGATAACACAACCCAATCAACGAGATATAAATGAAGGTTCTAACTCATTTGATAAGGTAAGTTCTATTATTCAAGCAATTCAACTGCATGTACTCTCTTAACTACTTCTACTACTCACACGTCTGACTTGAGCGTCTGAGGGCTTTTCGCCGGATCAACCCCCGGCCTAGTTCATGTGTTCTCTGTTCGCAGGTATCTCAGGACCATCTAACTCGTGAGCTCGTGATCCACTTTGCTCTCCCAGCTTATCCGACCTCAATTACTTAAGGTGATCTAAATCTACCATCATCAAATAGCATTAATGATCCCTCCTTGATTTTTTCAGTATATTTGGTCCCTCGAACTTAAAATTCTGACTTCGTTAATACTGAAGAAAATAGTGACAAAAGAGACAAGAAATTGGCAGCGAGGATAAGAAAGGATTGTGATATATATATATGCAAGTAAAAATATTTGATTTTGGATGAAGAAAGTGACCTATGAGATAAATAATGTATGATTTTGGCACTTCTCTACGCACTCTTCTCATTATCCATCCCCAGTGTTTTTATTGCTAAACCTCTTATCCAGTTTCAATCAATTTCGTTTTTATGGGTTCGATAACTCAAACAGCTCGAAAATAAATAAATTATATTTGACAAACAAAGCCCGACTTATATCCAACAATTAAATACAACTTGTAATAATTTTGAGTAAATAATAATTATTAATTACATGTGAATGCACCTGTAGATCAAGAATTATTTTAAGGATAAACTTGCTTTTTCTTCTCTTATTTAGTCATCCCTACAAAATTAGTCACGAGAACATACGTGCTACTAATTTAATAAAATAAAATAATTAATTATATGTTTCAACTTTTGTAGCGGGGCTATGTTGTCAATATAATGTGTTATCAATTTCTACTATTTAGTCAATATAACTTAGAGCATCTCCAATGGAGAGGGGGTTTTCCCCCTCCCTTCCCCCTCTCCTCCTACTCCACCTTCCTCTCCCTCAACTTTCCAACCGTTCGGTCTTTTATTACTTTTTTTTCAATCCTCACTCTCACCACTATAATAATAATTATTATAATTATTACTAATAATAATTAATAATAAAAACAATGATAATAAATAATAACAATAATAATAATTTTAATTATAATAATACAATATTCAAATAAAAGTAAATAAATAATCTTCCACCAATTCAATAATTAAAAAACAACAAGAATAATAACCATTAATACAATAAAATAAAAGATAAGAAATGGAAAAAAATATTAAAAGTCTTTATTTACAAAATGTTGATTTTATTGAAATTATGTGGTATTAAATTATGTAACTAAATAAATGAAATAAAATAAAATAATGATATAATATAAAAATAAATACAAAAGAAAAAGAAAATAAAAAATAAATAAATTTGATATGTAAAAAAGAGAAAAGAAAAAGGAAAAGAACAAAAAAGAAAAAAAAAGAAGCGTATAAATTCGTAGCACATTCGTAGTTAGGGTTTCCTCATTAATCGGTATGCCTCCAGTAAAGATTTCGGCTACTGCTCATGTACAGATCGATAGCGGGAGTTAGAGAACCAACGAAGGTGATTTTCTTGTTCCTCTTTCTGATTTTTTTTTTTATTTATAATTATTTTTGTTGCTAAATTAATTTAATAATGAAGGTTTTTGATTGAGAGATGCAATTTGCCCGACATGAGTTTCATGATTAGAACTAGTTGATATTTCTTGGGTTTAATAATATGTTGTACTATGATCAATTGAATTTAGTCAAGAAGGTGGCCTATTAGGCTTTTTGATTATCTAGTTAATGCTAATTTGTTTTCATTGTGATTTATGGTTTTAGCCCTTTTCTAATTCTCATTAGTGGATTTTGATAATTTTTTGTAGGGGATTTTGATTAACATCGGCCTGCTATTTTTTTTATTTTAGTTTGTTTGAGGAAGAAGATTAATATAGTGGATTACGTATAATTTAGTAGTGAATTACATTGATTCAGTAATGAATTACATCAATTTAGTAGTGGATTACATTAACTTAGTAGTGGATACCGTTAATTTTTGTACTGGATTACATTAACTTAGTAGTGGATTACATTAATCCAGTAGTGGATTATGGGTAACAAATCACAACTTTTCTTAATTTTTTCTCCTTTTCTTATATTTGGCTTGTTGATGTTGAATTTTTTGAAATTATCATTTGAATGATTAATAACATGTGGTGGTTGTCTAATGTAAATTGAAACTCAAAAAAATATTTCTTACAGGTGATGTGACATGTTTTTTGAGTAGTTACTTATGTTTAACTCGCTTTGTGATGCAACGAAAAATAAAAGTGAGTATGAAACATTGAGCATTATATAATGAAGCACCCGTAGTTCAATACATTTTCAATATCTTTGTCCATCAACTTGCGTCTGTATAGCCTTGGAATTCAATTAGAATTTTTTTGTAATAGTAGTTTTCTTATAAGGGCAAATGGCAAAAAGGCCCATCACATGGGACTTAAATGCATTTTAGTCCACAAAAAAAACAGTCTCTCAATTAAGCTCATCCCCATGTCTTTAGTCTAAAATACCCTCAATAATATAATTCTTAACAATTCCACCCATTATGCTCTAACTTCCTTAATATTACACATTGACCCCGGATTTAAACAAATATATCACATTAACCCCCAAAACTTTTTTTTTTCAGAAAATAATTTTTTTTCTGAACTGTTTTTTTTCCGGCCAGATTCCGGCGTTGACTTTTTTTTTTTTTTTTTTTTTTTTGAAATTTTTTTTTCCTGATTTTTTTTTTCCGGCCGGTCAACCACCGTTGACCGCCGGTCTCCGGCGTTGACTTTTTTTTTTTTTTTTGAATTGTTTTTTCTTAGAAAAAAAATATTTTAATTAATATTACTGTCTTGACTACTAAATTACTGTCTCAGACAGTAATATTACTGTTTGGGACAGTAATATTATAAATATTATTTTCCGAACAGTAATATTATTAATATTATTGTCTAAGACAGTTAAATTACTGTTGGAGACAGTAATTTAACATCGAAGACAGTAATATTAATTAAAATAAATCCTTTTTAAGGAAAAAAAAAAAAAAAAGTCAATTAACAGTTAAGTTACTGTCTCCGACAGTTAAATAACTGCTGGAGACAGTAATTTAGCAACGAATACAGTAATATTAATTAAAAATATTTTTTTTAAGAATAAAAAAGTCAATTAACAGTTAAATTACTGTCTCCGACAGTTAAATAACTGCTGGAGACCGTAATTTAGCAACGAATACAGTAATATTAATTACAAATATTTTTTTTAAGAATAAAAAAGTCAATTAACAGTTAAATTACTGTCTCCGACAGTTAAATAACTGCTGGAGACAGTAATTTAGCAACGAATACAGTAATATTAATTAAAAATATTTTTTTTAAGAATAAAAAAGTCAATTAACAGTTAAATTAATGTCTCCGACAGTTAAATAACTGCTGGAGACAGTAATTTAGCAACGAATACATTAATATTAATTAAAAATATTTTTTTTAAGAATAAAAAAGTCAATTAACAGTTAAATTACTGTCTCCGACAGTTAAATAGCTGCCGGAGACAGTAATTTAGCAGCCAAGACAGTAAAATTAATTAAAATATTTTTTGTAAGAAAAAAAAAAAAAAAAAATTCAACGCCGGAGGCGGTCTCCGGCGGTCAACGCCGGAATCTGGCCGGAAAAAAAATATTTCAAAAAAAAAATTATTTTCTGAAAAAAAAAAAGTTTTGGGGGTTGATGTGATATATTTGTTAAAATCCGGGGTCAATGTGTAATATTAAAGAAGTTAGAGCATAATGGGTGGAATTGATAAGAATTAGGGTTAAGATTGGGGTCAAAATTGAAATTTGGGTTAAAATTGGTTAATTGGTGAAATTGGGCTAGATTGGGGTGTAAATCATGAAATTGGAGTTGAATTGGGTTTCAATGAATTGGGGGTAATTTTGGTATATATAAAGGGATTTTCCTTATTTGCAAATAAGTTTGAATGGGGTGGATTTATTTGAAAGACAAAAAAAATGGATGTCCCTATTTTAATTAAGTGCCCTTGTCATGGGCCTATTTGTCATTACCCCATCTTATAATATTTAATTGGTTTTCGCTGATTTTAGTTTTTTGTAGCAGTTTGTTAGATTGGATTTTGTTTTTTTGGTAAGCACATTATTTTTTTTTCCCACTGATTTGCATATCTATATTTATAAAGCTCGCTATTAAAATTTTGTAGTGAATTTTGGTAATTTCATAGTGGATATCAATAATTTCGTTGTGGATTTCGCGTAATTTTCGTTGTGGATTTTTATAGTTGTAGTGGATTTTCGTTGTGGGTTACATTATATACATAGTGAATTTTGATATGTTTGTAGTGGATTTTCGTAATGGAATACATTAATTACATAGTGGTTTTCAATAATGATATGCCTAATTGGGCCAACCCGATGGGCCTACAAATTATTTACCTACTGGGCCACGAGCCCAATATCGAAAACCACTATCACCGAGGCCCAATCACCTTCAAGTAAGGTTTGGGCCCGACAATCTCAACTAAGCTATAAATAAAGGACGTTTGAACGCATTCCTTAAGGTACGTCCTATTAACTGAGCAATACTATTAAATGTATTCTCTGAACTATTTCTACTATCAGGACGTCTGACTTGAGCGTCGGAGGGGTTTCCGCCGGATCAACCCCTGGCCTAGTTCACGTGTTCTATGATCGCAGGTATCTCAAGGTCATCAAGCTCGTGAGCCAGTGATCGACTCTGCTCTTCCAGCTCATCCTATCTCAACTATCTAAGGTGATCTATTTCTAGCATCATCATTTTGGCGCCGTCTATGGGAAGGCAAACACAATCACGTAGCGCACGAGCTTGATGACCTTGAGATACATGCGATCATAGAACACGTGAACTAGGCCGGGGGTTGATCTGGCGGAAACCCCTCCGAAGCTCAAGTCAGACGTGCTGATAGTAGAAATAGTCCAGAGAATACATTTAATAGTATTGCTCAGTTAATTGGACGTACCTTAAGGAATGAGTTCAAACATTTATTTATAGCTTAGTTGAGATTGTCGGGCCCAAACCTTACTTGAAGGTGATTGGGCCTCGGTGATAGTGGTCTTCGATATTGGGCTCGTGGCCCAGTAGGTAAATAATTTGTAGGCCCACCGGGTTGGCCCAATTAGGCATATCATTAAGTTTATAGAGAATTTTCGTAATGGAATACATTAAGTTCATAGTGGTTTTCGTTAATTGTATAATAGTTTTCGTTAATTACATAGTGGTTTTCGATAAGTTTATAGTGGATATGAATTTGTTAATTTTTTTAAAATCGAAATGTGAAAGCAAAAGTAAAAAAAAAATTAAAAATTAAAAATCAAAATAAAAAAAAATACTTAAAACATCCGAATTTTCTAATTTTCTTATAAAAAAACTCCAAAATAAAAATATAGTTAAAATTAAAAAACACCATTTAATCAAAATTATAGAAAAAAAAAACATTTTTTTTCTGAAAAAAAAATAGGATTTTTGTATACGAGATTTGAGGGGACTTATTTTGGCAAAGAGATTAGTAGTGGAACTCTAAATTAGTGGGATTTGATTATGCAAAAATAGTTTAATTATATTTTATGAATATAATAGGGGTAAATGGGATATTATGCTAAGTGAGGAGGTTATCCCTAATAGTGGATAAAAAAATGGATTTATGTCTCTAAGAAAATTGTGTGAGGGGGTTATCTCATATAACCCCAATTTTACATTTTCTTGTCAAAAAATGTTTGATGAACTTCTTAATCGTTGTGCCTAAAGTGTAAATTGAAAGAAATCAATGGCACCGAATTCGTGTAAAAATCAGAGATTTGCACAAATAAATAAACAAAAACTTGTGTAAAGAAATGTTGTGCAATGAAAATTAAAGCAACACAAGTTTTAAATCATTATCCACAAGTATATAATCTGTAGATGTACCTTCACATGGGGAAAACTTTTATTAAAACAATATTCAAATAATACAAAAGAAAGAAGTAGAGATCTTCTCTTTTATGAAGAAATCACAAGATGATTTCTCCGTACAATAATTTCCTAGAATTGATGTAGAACTCTAGGAGTACATACAAATCAGTATTCAATGATATATATTGATATTGAATGATATTGAATAAATACAAACTCATTTCTGTAGAGAGCAAAACACAAACAAAACATGTTGTTGTAGAGAGTGTTCCAATACCCAAAGCTATTTCCTCTCAACTTTCTTTAGAAATTGGTAAGAAATGAACTGATGACTTCTCCATTTCTAGAATCCAAGAGTTCATTGTCCTGCACGAAATAAACACACTATAGAAGATAATTGGATTTCGGATTTTCGGGTTTCGAATTTTCGAGTTTCGGGTTTCGTGTTTCGGGTTTTAATCAATCAAGTACTAAAATAATTAATCGCTAAACTAGAATTAACCACCCACTTACTAGCACTAATAAAACCAATTATTTAAATAAATAAAATTGATTTAAAGAAAGTTAAAACAATAAATTATATTTGACTTTTATAGTTAAATATCCAACATAAATTATCAATAAATGAGGGAGTATATAACTCTTGA